>NC_140562.1:45562223-45697223 GCF_057381845.1 Rhamphochromis longiceps
ACACTTCATGTTTAAAAAATAATGATTTAGAAAAACCTTACAGGTGCAGTCAGTCATTTTCTGAGGTTATTTAATAGAAAACATGATGTAGTTCTTATAGATATGCTTTGAACAGTGTGTAATGACGTCTTCTGATAATCTGATGTGTTCTCAGAAACTCATAATTCGTGTATTAAAACTAAGGAGTGGGTTTGCAGTTTGTAGAAGGCGCCACGTTCCCCCAACATTTTGAATACAGCGGACGTCTCCTTTGTGGATAAGGACGCGTTCCTCGTATACGGCTGCAGACCGGCTGTAGCGCGCAAAGGCAGAGAAGTCGAAGGCGTTCTCGTGCAGTGGAGAGACATTTAGATCTGTGTCTGCTCGCCTCATCTACTGAACTGAAGTCACCTGAAAACGTGAAGAAAGAAGAACAAACAGAGAAGCAGCTCATCGTCTCAGACTCCCTCTTTATACCAACAGAGGAGTCGCCCCCTGCTGGACATGAGGAAGAATGCAGGTCAGATTGGCCCAAACAGAAGAAGCCTGTGGCTGTAAAAGTGACGAAGCTTTTGCCTGGAAATGCTCGATGTGCTGCTGCTGAACAGGAGACAAACCCGGAGTGACGTGTGACGTTTCCACAACCACTAAAAT
This sequence comes from Rhamphochromis longiceps, assembly GCF_057381845.1. NCBI lineage: Eukaryota > Metazoa > Chordata > Actinopteri > Cichliformes > Cichlidae > Rhamphochromis > Rhamphochromis longiceps. The sequence goes on from NC_140562.1 coordinate 45,562,857, forward strand.
CACGTCTCACCAGCAAAGTGATAATAAAGTACAAACAGACATTGTGCACGGTGTCAGTTCATCAGCAGGAGTGTCATTCTCCCACACTCTGCAGTCGAGGATCAGGATGGATCGTAAGTTTTACTGCATGTTTCATCCTGACAGTACAGAACTCCATATTTACGACACATGAAGCACAGACGTAGTCAACAATCACCTCCACAGCGACACGTCAAAACATCCTGCAAGCCAACATAACACAACACGACAAATAACTGATGACCCACAGAGAGCAGGTCTGCAGGTCAACTCGCTCTGACGCTCAGCAACGCCTTCGTGTTTCTGCGAGAACGGGAAGCTGAACCACAAACACGTCCCACCTGGACAATGACCTCGTTGGATGACCCTCTGGATCGGGCTTTTTATTTGCACAACCACAGAAATCCCACAAATCCAGTTTAGCATTAACTGTGAAACCACGGGAACTCGCGCTGACGTCACAATCAAAGTTTCTGTTTGCTTCGTCCTCAGTCGGCAGCTGCTGCTGTGCTTCCTGTGTGCGCTCTAATCCGTTCACGTTTTCTTGGCTGTTGGACTAAAATTCGCCGGCTCACAGCGAACACGCACACACACACCATGAAGTGGTTAAATAACACGGCTTTAAATTATTCTCCACTGTGGAAATGCAGATTTCACTTTGACCAAATTATTATGTTTTTCTTTATTCCCACGATGCAACAAAGGTTTACAGTTACAGGTCACATGGTTCTAATAAGAGATACCACTGACATGCATGAAACATATATTCTATATATGAGCGTATAAAATGACTGGATACATCTAAAGTCGATAATCGTATTCACACGTCCATCTTTCCAAAGGTTATTTTTAGGACTGCACCGCCTGATAATGACGCAGGAACCTCTGGAGCTGAAAATGAAGCGAGCTGCAGTTCCTCTACTGACCACTTGAGGGTGTCTCCATCAGCCAGCAGCGGCACACAGAGCGTTAAAACATCAGACTGTAAATAAACGATGGCCACTGTGACATCACTCGGTGTTTTCGGGGCTTCTCGTCCTGAAGTCTCATCATTAGCGACCTGAGCTAACCGCGCGTAACGACACTTTATGGTAACATGTCAGAGAAATATTTCAAAGTGAAAATAAATCAGTTTGATGATAAAAACGGAGCGGAGACAGTAAATACAGTCAGCTGATCTTTATTGCTCTAGAGTACACAACACACGGCAGCAGAGCGTCGACCAATCGGGCGACGTCCCGCGTGGCAGCGGTTTATCTGTTGCACAGATCAGAACTGCAACAGCTGGCAGTCATCACGGGCGGACGATTCAGGATCCTGCAGGCCAGCGACTTCAAGCAGCCCTTTGTGTGCGTTACCACTGTGAAAACCAAAGGACAGAAGTGACCGTCACACATCGTCCCAGCCGCTCACAGTGCCCGTGAGGCGGCCCAGCATGCATTTGTTCTCTTTTCTTTGCATAAACGTCAGAGCGACGCAAGGCGAGACTTACCCGGCCCAGAAGTGATGACGAGAGTAGAGCAGACGTCGTTGGAGCTGGAGCACGTCTCCACAGGACGTGAACAGAACTTCTGGCCTCCACAGTGACACTCCAAGGCTTCACCTGCAAAACACGTCAAAGAACCACCTTCAGCCGTCGCCAGCAGCCCCACGGTTCACTCACGCCGCGACAGACCGTCTTACAAACATCAAATAAATGTAACAGATGAACGGAGAGCAGGTCTGCGGGTTAACTCACTCTGACTGACGGCCAGCAGCAGCAGCACAGCGAGCATCACAGTCTTCATGTTTCTGCGGGAACAGGAAACTCAACCACAAACACTTCCCACCTGGACGATGATCCCGTCTGTCGGTCGGGCTTTTTATTTCTGCTTTTTGCCTAATTTGGGAAAACCCACAAATCCAGTTTAGCATTAACTGTGAAACCCCGGGAGCAGGTTGGTGTCGACATCAGCTGCTATTGACACTTTCTAAGATCCTTCTTGTTTCCTGAGTTTTCTCTGTGTAATAAAAACACTTATTTATGAACACGATGATGAAGTGTGTGGTTAAACTCCGAGCAAAGCCACCGTTTCAATGTTGAGAGAATCATGAGTCAGAGGGAAAAACCAGCTGGTTCAAAGTTTCTGTTTGCTGTGGACGCCCTCAGACCAGCTTTGATGCTTCCTGTACGTCTGGCGATGCTTCGCTGCTGCTGTGCTTCCTGTGCGCTCTAATTCATCAGCAGGGACAGTTTCTTTAATCCGAGGCTCACAGATAACAGGAAGTTCACACACAGAGCTTTTAGATTGCCCACAGGGTTTATGCTGTTTTGAGAAATCAATCATCTTTGCCTGTTTTCTTCTTCTTCGATCAATAAGAGGAGCAGGTCGGTTTTGTCTCCTTCATAATAGAAACCATCGTTTAAAAACTGAGGTGATCTGAGACGCTTTGTGTCACTAAAGCAGCAGCAGCAGCGTTTCACTGCGTCGTGTAGATGAGCTGATGACGTGTTTGTTTCTCTGTGAAGGAGACCTGAACTGCATCGCGGGGGCGACGTCCCGTAACGGAGCGTTCATCTGGGACGTCAGGAAAGGAAAAATCATCACTCGCTTCAACGAGGTGAGTAGGGCCGCGCCCCCGTGTGTCTGAACCCGATCGCACGATGCACAGCGTGATGCGTCTGTCTGTCTTCCTCCAGCACGGTAAGAACGGCATTTTCTGTATTTCCTGGAGCCACAAGGATTCAAAGCGGATCGCTACCTGCAGCGGAGACGGATTCTGGTGAGTGCTTCCCCTTCTCTCCCGACGACGGCGTCGTGTTTGTCCTTTGCAGTGATTCGTGTTTTTATTGTTGTTGTGGCGACAGCATCATCCGGACCATCGACGGTAAAATCCTGCACAAGTACAAACACCCCGCTGCTGTGTTCGGCTGCGACTGGAGCCAGAACAACAAGTAAGACCTGCGTCCACATCGTTGGGCTTCACTTGAATCATTTAAGCAACATGGTAGGATGTCACAGCTCGGAGAAGGAAAAACAGGGGACACAGGACGAGGACGGTGAGTGTCACAGCCCGGGCTGTCTGGAGGTTATCCAGGCACAAAACGTGTCACCCAAGTGCTTTAAAGGACCCAGCGGCTCGTTTACATGAACGTCTACGGCAGGTTCAGAGCTGGACGTCACACTGAACAGGGCTGAGTGCTGTTGTTACGGTTTAAGCCTCCTGCTCACCAGCTCTGTGAGTCCGATGAGTTTATGGTCCCAGTCGATGAAGAAGACATGATGTTCTTCTAAGTTCCTCTGTAGTGTCAACAATCAGCACGTGCTAAAGTGTACAGTAGAGCTAAATATGGGCTAATATCTACACACACACGATACACTGACCCCATCGTCCAGCAGCGTGTACACCCTCCTGTAGCAGGACGAACCTGCGCTGATGTTTCCTGTGTGACTTCATTAGTCTGTCTCATCCAGGTGGAGGAGTCTTCTTCACAGCGTTGCTCATGCACAGCTCTCTGGAGGTCCAGCTCTGGCCTCTGGTTCAGACCTGGACTTTGTCCCATCGATGACCCAGTCTGGTCCGAGCTGTAGCCTCTGTGTTCACTCAGACCGCCCTCCCTCCTCCTTTGTGCTGACGGCTACTGCGAGCTGTTGGTTTCCTCCAAACGTGCTTCACAGACAAACGTCTGCACTTTGTTCTCGTCTGTTCCTGAGGTCTGTGCTTCGTATAGCTGCATCCACACAAAGCCAGCGCTGCAGTTCCTCTGATGTCCAGCAGTGTTTGTGTGAGCGAGAATAGAGACCAAACGACGAGGTCACGGTTTGACCCGTCGGTATTTCCTATTTAAACCAGCATCACAGCGGGTTTACGTTTCCAGGGAAGAGTGTGCAGCAGCTCTGAGGGGTCAAAGGTCCGTGTGCACCGACATCAGCTGATGGAGGAGCTGTGGGTGGTGCGTGTTCGTTAACGCTGAGCAGCAGGTTGAAATAAAGCGCAGTGATCCTTTAAAGCTGTGAGAACGTCACCGTGTGCTTCTGTCTGCAGGGACATGATAGCGACGGGCTGCGAGGACAAGAACGTGCGCGTGTACTACCTGGCCACGAGCTCGGACCAGCCTCTGAAGGTGTTCACGGGACACCTGGCCAAGGTGTTCCACGTTCGCTGGTCCCCCCTGAGAGAGGGCATCCTGTGCTCTGGATCGGATGATGGGTGAGTGCAGACACACTGAGAGGAGGAGGCGGAGCACGCCGTCCCAAGTTAGCCTTGGTTCAAAGAGTGTGTGTGTGTGTGTGTGTGTGTGTGTGTGTGCGTGTGTGCGTGTGTGTGTGTGTGCGTGTGTGCGTGTGTGTGTGTGTGTGTGCAGGACTGTTCGTATCTGGGACTACACGCAGGACGCCTGCATCAATGTGCTGAGCGGGCACACGGCTCCGGTCAGAGGCCTGATGTGGAACACAGAGGTGCCTTACCTGCTCATCTCAGGTAACGTCTCTACAAGCGTCCCCTCCCCTGGTGTGTGAGTTGTGCGCAGTGGGCGGTCTCAGGAGACCGATGTGCTCGTTTGTGCTGTTTCGCAGGTTCCTGGGATTACACCATCAGAGTGTGGGACACCAGAGACGGCACGTGTTTAGACACGGTCTACGACCACGGAGCCGACGTGTACGGTGAGTCGGGCTCCGCTTCCCGTTTACGGCGCGCTTCAGTAAACATTCGTGTGCGTTCCTGTCACAGCCGCTCACTCTGTGCGTGTGCAGGTCTCACGTGCCATCAGAGCCGTCCCTTCACCATAGCGAGCTGCAGCAGGGACAGCACGGTGAGGCTGTGGTCCCTCACGCCGCTCATCTCCCCTCTGCTGCTGAACGTCCTCGCTGACCAGCCCTGGGAGAAGATCATCGGAAACACAGGTGGGAACTCACCTGAACTTTAATCTGCTCACTCGTGCTGCCGGTGTCATTGTTGTACCGCTGTGCTGCGGGGTCGCTAACCCCCGAACCTACAAGCTGCTTCAAAGTGACAAACGTTTGTTTCTATGGCGGCGTTACAGTTTCGTCATGGCGAGCGTTGAAGCGTCGAGCTCACTGCTTCTGATCGCTCCCTGATTTATGTCTTATTGTCACTATTTTAACTTTATGACCGTTTTTGTTTCTTATCATTATAATGAAGTCTCTGTGTGCGTGTGCGTGTGTGCGTGTGTGCGCGCGTGCGTGTGTGTGTGTGCAGACACAGCTATGGTTCCCGGCTCTCCGCCGCTGCTCTGTGGAAAAGTATCCAGAGACATCAAGCAGGAGCTGGACAAGCTGAGCTTCGACATCAGAGCCAAGAAGCTTCGCTGGTTCTCTGAATGCTTTTCGGTAACGACCTCGATGTCAGGTGCTGTTTAAGCCGACAGCCCCGCGCTGAGGTGCGGGGCTGTGAGCTCGTAGCTCTCCATCAGAGTCCGAGTACGAGGAGCTGAGGAGAGCTTGCTGCTGCTCATCACGTCCACACTGAGCTCACAGAGATGAATCCTGCCTACACTGTTTAATATAACATTCATCATACGTAGGTCACCAGCCTGTCGCTGAGCTGCGTTTCTAATGATTCAGGTCAGTTTTATTTATACGGCACCAAATCAGGACAAAAGCCAGAGATGAATAATAACTAATGATTTATAGATAAAGTTGACTTTGAATTACAGAGAGGTGACCTGGAAGTCTCAGACCAGCCTTTGTGAAAGCAAAGGAGATACATCCCATAATTCACAGCAGCACAAGCTCAGACTCTTCATAAAGACCGCACGGTCCTTTTACCAAGCTCTAGAACGATGTCATAGCTTAGTAACATCCTCTCACTGCTGTAATAGAGCTAAAAGCTAAGGTTCGCCGGGGGCGGAGCTTCTTCTGTTATGACCAATGACATTTATCCTTATTAAACTGAGACATGAGGGGAGAGTCTTTGGTCGTGTCCAAATTCATGGGCTGCATCCTCCTGAGGACCCGGCCTTCGCGGTCTACGTGGGCCGGGTCCTCAGAAGGTCGGTAGGCCGGAAGTAAACGGCTGACGGTCTCGCCTTCAGATTAGCGTCGCCGCTGTCTCGGTGGAGTTTAATAAACTCGGCCGTCTGCTCCTTGCTATCTAAAATATAACAGGACACTGGAGGAAACTCTCGACCGTCTGTTTACTCGGTTTTCTGTTTGACGTTTATTCAGCTGTGTAAAAACCACCCGATGGATTAATAAAGTTTTATCGAATCGAATCTAATAGCTTTAATCTCAGCCAAACCGATTTACTCACGAACAAACAAAACACTGAAAAAAGCCCAACAATAACATCTGTAGGTTGTCTAAGTGAATTATATATCACGTTTAACCCGAGCAGCGAAACTCCGCGGTGATCTGAACATGATGTGCCGGGAGTTGTGCCGTTCTCGGCGGCTTCAGTAACCCTCGAGCTCCCGGCTAGCTGTCGAGCTGGTGGGTAGCAGACGCCTCCGAAAACATCGAAGCACTTTAGCAAATATGGGATATCTTGATAAACCGAGCAGATATTTGATGTTTACACAGCTACTTTCTCACCTGAAAATATGTTAAAAATTTATTTTGTGACCCAGAAATATTAGTAAGAGTAGTCAAAGGAGCTTGCAAAGAAAAGCGTCTGGACTTCTTTAAGTTGCTTGAAGACGTTTCACCTCTCATCCGAGAAGCTTCTTCAGTTCTAAGGTCAAATGGTGGAGAGTCCCAGATATAAACCTAGTGGGAGTGACCCCCCACAGAGGGACAAAAGGACCCCTGATGATCCTCTAATCGCCTGAGCCAAGGTGGGAAACTGGGTGTGGGTCCCAATCAGCCAGAGTTTCGGGTGAGCTCATTGTGAAACCTGGCCCCACCTTATCATGCGAATTCCTGAGGTCAGATGGCCCAGGATGTGAGTGGGCGTTAAGGCGTCTGGGGAGGGATCTCAAAACTGGATTATAGATGGCAGAGAGTTGGTGTCGTAAACCCCGCCTCTGTTCAAAGATGGTCGCTCACAGTGGACATAGATGCTTCTTTCACTCCTCTTTCAAACCATCTGTCCTCTCTGTCCAAAATGTGAACATTGGCATCCTCGAAAGAGTGACCTTTGACCTTTAGATGCAGATGGACTGCTGAGTCTTGTCCTGTGGAGGTGGCTCTTCTGTGTTGTGCCATGCGCTTGTGAAGTGGCTGTTTGGTCTCTCCGATGTAGAGGTCTGAGCATTCCTCGCTGCACTGTACAGCATACACCACATTGTTAAGTCTGTGTTTTGGCGACCTTAGAACTGAAGAAGCTTCTCGGATGAGAGGTGAAACGTCTTCAAGCAACTTAAAGAAGTCCAGACGCTTTTCTTTGCAAGCTCCTTTGACTACGATGACCTGGATGACTGAGAACCTTCACAGACATTAGTAAGAGTAATATTAAAAACTTAGTAGCGGCCGCCATTGCTGGAAACTGGAGTTTGGCTGGGCCGTGCTATGAATTCTGGGATATGGTGCGCCACGAAGGACACACCCAACCCATCCTTCAAATTCGGGGAAAAGGAGGACGCATTTGTCGGCCGCATTCGGAGGAGTCTACGAATGTGGACAGCCTTCAGCGCGTCGCTGTGACGTAATCGGTCTACAAATGTGTCCTCAGGAGGATGCAGCCCATGAATTTGGACACGCCCTTTGTGTTTGGTGCTTTTCTCCTCCTGCCAAGCTTTTCACTGCGAGCGCAGCCTCGTTTGTCTGTTTGACCTCCTCCTCCTGTTCCTCCTGCTCCTCCTCTTCCTCCTCCTCCCCTCCTCCTCCCCTCCTCCTGCTCCTCCCCTCCTCCTCCTCCTCCTGCTCCTTCCGTCCTCCTCCTCCTCCTCCTGCTCCTCCTCCTCCTCCTGCTCCTCCTCCACAGCCTGAACGTGATGTTTGCAGAACAGAGATCAGGACAGAGTGAAATCTGCTTTCATATTTACATATTTTTATTATTATTACAGATGTTACAGATTTTAAAACTACTTCCTGGTTTATTTGGAGTCTTCGCTGTGAGATCTCCTCCTGCTCCTCCTCCTGCTCCTCCTGCAAACGCGGCAGCAGTAAAGCCAGAGAACATCAGCATGTTAGCAGGATGCCACAGTCTGTGGTGGAGGAGAGGCTGGATTACTGGTCTGATTAAACATGTTTGAACGCATCAGCGTGCTGGTTTTCACACGTGTGTGTGTGTGTGTGTGTGTGTGTGTGTGTGTGTGTGTGTGTGTGTGTGTGTGTGTGTGTGTGTGTGTGTGTGTGCGCCAGCCTCCAGGTGGCAGCAGTAACCTGTGGGACCTGGTGTCAGTGATTAACGGCCAGGACGACTCGCTGCTCCCAGCCAGCTACAGCAAAGGAGTGATGCACATGAAGCACCTGCTCAAGTTTAAAACCGTGAGTCCTGATTGGTCCTTTCACCGTCACAGCTGACGGTTACCGCAGCGTGCACAGTCAGCGCCACACCTGTTCCTGCTTGAGTTGTGATCCAGCAGGAGACTGTTGGCTCATGCTCCTGCAGCTGCAGGCGTGCAGCACGTCTCTATTGCTGCTGCTGATCTGTGGAACGATCTGCCCCAGCACATCAGGGAGGCTCCTTCACTGTCCACGTTTAAAACACGTCTAAAACCCATGTTTACTCCTTGGTGTATGAAACAGTATGAGCCTGATCTTATTGTTCTACATCTAATTCTAATGATCATTTTCTAGCCTCAGCTTTTGTTTTCTTGTCTTCCAGTCTGAAGCTCAGGAGCTGACCATCGTGAAGATGTCCAAATTCGGAGGAGGAATCGGAGCGCCGAGCAAAGAGGAGCGGCTGAAGGAAGCCGCAGATATCCATCTGAGGCTGGGACAGACCCAACGATACTGTGAGCTGATGGTGGAGCTGGGACAGGTGTGTGTGTGTGTGTGTGAACTCACTGTTCAAATGAAACTTTGACTAAAACAAAAAGCAGGAAGAGTTTGAGTGACGCTGCACCGAGGGCTCGGTGATGTGAGCGTTTGTGTGTTTCAGTGGGAGAAAGCGTTGTCTGTGGCACCGGGAGTCTCCATGAAGTACTGGAAGAAGCTCATGCAGAGGTAACACCGAGCACCAACCCAGAGAACCACCGAGCGTCGCGCCCGTTTCTGACATGAAAGGCTGCACTTAATGTTTTCTGACTCAACATGAGTGCGCTGAGGTCGGGCCCATCGGCAGCACAGATGACTGTTTGTAAGGTTTAAGGCGATCGTGCGTCCATGACGTGTTTAAGTGTTAGGCTGCAAACGCAGAGCAGCGAGGCCACAAAGGTCACGATAAAGAAACGGTTTATAAGGTTTATCGTCATCATCACCCGAGTCTCACATTCCTGCTGCTCCACACGCTTCATATCAGCCTGTGCTTGTGGCAGGAGAGCGGACCAGCTGATGGCCGAGGATAATGACGACGCCATCCCGTACTGCGTCGCCACGGGAGACATCAAAAAACTGGTGACGTTCTTCAGCGGGAGAGGACAGCTGCTGGAGGCCTTACTGATAGCACAGGTACAAAGATCGCACCAACACGGACGCATCACCTGTGACGAGGGACGCACAGGTGACAACATCCTAACCATGAATGTTTTTAGGGAGCGTGTGAGGGGAACATACGTGCACCTCAAAGCTCTGCAGCCAACCACACGACTAATGACGTGGACAACAGGCAGCAGTACCAGAGGTAGCACGCACACACACACAGACACGCACGCACGCACACACACACACACACACAGGCACGCACGCACGCACACACACACAGACACACACGCACGCGCGCACGCACACACGCACGCGCGCACGCACACACACACACACACAGAGGCACGCACGCACGCACACACACACACACACACAGGCACGCACGCACGCACACACACACACACACACAGGCACGCACGCACGCACACACACACAGACACACACACGCACGCGCGCACGCACACACGCACGCGCGCACGCACACACGCACGCACGCACGCACACACGCACGCACGCACGCACACACACGCACGCACACACGCGCGCACGCACACACACACACACGCACGCACGCACGCACGCACACACGCACACACACACGCTCACACGCACACTCGCACACACACACACACGCACACACACACATGCACACACGCACGCACGCACACACGCACGCGCGCGCACACACACACACACACACACACACACGCACACGCACACACAGGTCAGAGCAGACAGATGCTGATACTCTGCTGATCTCAGGTCAGCTTCTCCTCCTTAGTTTAACTGAACACCTGTGTGAGTCACACCTGCAGACCTCTGTGGCTCTCCTCTCTCTGCAGCCTCCTCCATAAGGTTTGTAAGGACCTCGCTGAGTGGTACTTCCAGGACGGATGCTCTGTGCTGGCGGCGTGCTGCCACCTGGCCGTGGACGACGTCGAGGTGAGTGTCGCAGTCGCCGTCTTCGGCATTTCTTTGCGCTCCGCTTTAAAACATGGCTGAAGTGTGTGCGGACGTGTGCTTTGGTTCCAGTTAGCCATGTCCAGTCTGATGCGAGGTAACGAGCTGGAGCTGGCCGCGTGTGTGGGCATCGTCCTCGGAGAGGGGGCCAATCAGAGCACGGCTTACTGCCTTCAGCTCCTTGCCAGGAAGTACATGACCAATCCGACATGGTAGGCTTTTGTGTTGCTTTGCCCCCACACGAAGACCGCCGTCCCCTGAGCACGCTCAGTTAACTGAACTGGTCACATGATTTGGTTTAGTTTGAGAACAGATCAGATCGGGGGATTTAAGGGCGTGGCTTTGCTTTGACACATCCTTTTGATTGGCTCTCTTTTGTGAAATTCGCAATGTCAGGGAACTGTTCCCTGACAGGTGCAGCTGTTGGCGCTCAAAGGTGGGCGGGTACAGACTTAAACAAATCAGTGTGCAGGCCGCTTACCTGCACAGTGCGAACCAATCAGGACAAAGTAAACGTCCACGTAGGAGAAACTGCAGTTCCTCTAATGTCCACTCGAGGCTCCAACAGTGAGTCCGTCCTCACGGACAAACCGCTGGGTGACGTCACATATCCAGCTGTGCTGGCGCCCAGCTGTCAGCTACAAGCTGACTCAGGACACACGGACGCAGTCGCAGCCACGAGCACACACAGCTGCTTCACTCTGTGGCTCCATAAAAGCTGCACATGATAAAAACATGACCCTCATCTTCTCTGTGTTTACACTTAGGGAGCTGTCAGCTGACCTGCTGCGAATGATTCCCGACAACCACGTCTTATTGGCTAAACTCTGCGCGTTTTACCCGGGGACTGCGGCTGAAATCAACCAGCTGCATGAAAGGGTGCGTACGCTCGACTCCTTCTGGGTAAAATGTAAACGTTGCAGTGATCGGTAAATACTTAAAGCCTTTATTTAATAGACAACAGCAGAAACATGTTTGCAGCGGACGTGGGCGTGTACATGTCGATATTAACGCGTGATGATGTCGCTCGCTGTCTTTAAAGTGCGGCCTGCCTTCACTGGAGGAGTGTAAGGTGCTGGCAGAAGAAGCTGTGAATGAAGGAGACTTGTTTTCAGCGGTTAAACTCCGCCTGCTGAGCCCCGAGCCTGAGGTCGCCCTGCAGATCGGGATAAACCACGTCAAAGGTACTCACACATCAGCGTCAGTGCAGCAGCTGGAAGTTCACAGAAAACAAAGATTTCATGTGTTTTTTCTCCATGTTTTAGTTCATGTTTTTAATGTTTATGGCTCACCCCAACCGCTCGCAGCAGATGGCCCCGCCCCTCCCTGAGCCTGGTTCTGCTGCAGGTTTCTTCCTGTTAAAAGGGAGTTTTTCCTTCCCACTGTCGCCAAAGTGCTGCTCATAGGGGTCATATGATGGTTGGGTTTTCTCGGCGTTATTGTAGGTCGTTACATTACAACCTGAAGCGCCTTGAGGCGACTGTTGTTGTGATTTTTTTAAACTGAAGAGCTAACCGATCGTCCACAATAGTCATAAACACTGATGAGTGTTAGGGTCCAGGGTTTACCCCGCCTCTCGCCCTGTGGCAGCTGGGATAGGCTCCACCCCCTGCGACCCTGATAAGGATAATGATGGACGGGCTGATTAGTTCAAATCTTGCTTTTCATTTTTTTCCCTCCTCAGAACAGCTGGCTGGATCTGATTGGACGGTGGATGACATTCAGCCAATCCTGGACCTGATGAGTTACATTAGAACTGACCGCCTCATCACGACCAAGACCACCGAGTGAGAACGACTGTTTATTAGAAACAACGTTTGTTCTTACCACACACAGAGCTCACTGACCTGAGTGTGTGTCTGTGTGTGTGTGTCTGTGTGTGTGTGCAGAGCCCGCAGTGAGCTGCTCATCCTCTGTGGTTATATTGGAGCTCTGCTGGCCATTAGAAGACAGTACAGCAGCATCGTACCTGCACTCTACGAATACACCAGGTACACACACACACACACACACACACACACACACACACACTGTGAGTGCACACACACACACACACACACACACACACACACACACACACACACTGTGAGTGCACACACACACACACACACACACACACACACTGTGAGTGCACACACACACACACACACACACACACACACACACACACACACACACTGTGAGTGTGCAGACACACACACACACACACACACTCACAGTGTGTGTGTGTGTGTGTGTGTGTGTGTGTGTCTGCACACTCACAGTGTGTGTGTGTGTGTCAGCAGCATGAAAGCTGACGCTGGATTCTCTTGGAGCGCACACAGAGGATTTTCCAGTCCTGCACACAAAGAGCAGTTTTCTCAGTGTGAGGTCAGCACTCAGACTGTCCTGTGGTTATAAAACAGAAAGTTTTTATTAGTCCACATCAATGTTTTTACTGTGACCGACTGTGAAAAACAGCAGTTTGTCTGGTACACGATCATAAAACATCGTGGCTCAAGAGTTGGGAGTTCGCCTTGTAATCGGAAGGTTGCTGGTTCGAGCCCCGGCTCGGACAGTCTCGGTCGTTGTGTCCTTGGGCAAGACGCTTCACCCGTTGCCTACTGGTGGTGGTCAGAGGGCCCGGTGGCGCCAGTGTCCGGCAGCCTCGCCTCTGTCAGTGCGCCCCAGGGTGGCTGTGGCTACAATGTAGCTGCCATCACCAGTGTGTGAATGTGTGTGTGAATGGGTGGATGACTGGATATGTAAAGCGCTTTGGGGTCCTTAGGGACTAGAAAAGCGCTATATAAATACAGACCGTTTCTGTTTATGTGACTTCATTATGTTGGTTTAGCATGAATGTCCCTGAATGTCTTTAGTTTATTTACATTTTTTAATGTAATTTCTACCATTTTAACTTTAAGAGGAAACTAAAACATCAGTAGGAAAAGTTGTAACACAGTTCAAATTCCAACATCTACGCCCTCCTTCACATTTTCCAAATCCATCCAAAGGGCCAGGCTGGAGTCTCTGCCAAGCCCACTCTGGCCCCCGGGCCTTATGTTTGACACCCCTGGTTTAAACCTCAGCTGAAGCTTTGGAGCGCTACAGGCAGGTTTACATTTTCCTTGATCGTAATCAATGTTCAGCATCTCCTGATTTGTTTGGACACAAGCGTCAAAATAACTTCCAGAAACAGGAACAGATATCACCGTGCGCGGTGACGTCAGCTAATATCGGCTTTTGATTTGGAATTATCGACGATGATTGTTTGGATCTGCTGCACGCCAGCGTCTGTGAACGCGTTTCTTTGTGTTTCTCAGTCAGCTGCTGAAGCGGCGAGAGGTGTGTGTCCCTCTGAAGATCGAGCAGCTGTCTGTGGAGCTGGACGCCTGGAGGGCCTGCACACAAGCTAACAGCATGTACGTCACACACACACACACACACACACACACACACACACACACACACACACACACACACACACGTTGTATCAATAACACTACAAGGTGCTCACATTAACGAGCAGAGGTGTAGCAGTGATGCTGAAGAGCGGCCAGGATGAGGCCGGTCACCAAGGCAACTGCATCACGACACATGAAGGAGCCGCATCTGCCGTTAGACTGAGATGGTCACTGAGTGATCGGCTAACTGAAGAATCGTCACTCTGAGGTTTGGAGGACTTCCTGATGAGGGGAAATCAGATGGATGAAGAGCACCAGGAGCCATTACGGCCCACTCTGAAATCAGTGAAGTGGAAGCTTTACTTCCTCTCTGTCTGGGTGGAAATGTGCTCGTCACTGAATGAGGATCTTCTTCTCAGGGCTGAACGTCCCAGCGGCACACAGTGACCCGTGTTTGCACCACAGCCCGATGAAATCAAAGCGCTTGAAGAAAAATGAACCAAATCCTGGACTTCATATAAGATAGTAAAGTTTTAATGATTTATCATGGAGCTCGTCAACATCAGGAAGAGCTTCAGAATAAAATATATGACTGTCTCGTCAGTGCTGTCCCCTCCAGCTCAGCAGCACTCAGATGAAGGCGGCTCCACCTTGTGGTGCTGTTCTGAAACTGCACTTCATAAGCTGCTATTTAAGGAAGCAGAGCATCAAAGATGAACTCGGCCTATCAGTAAGAGCCGTGCATACGGTCTCCCAGCACTAGTGCATGGTTAATTCATTACTAGCATCTTCCTAATACATCCAGAAATGTTTTTATGTACACATAACTGCTCTGCTTCCACCATCCCCACAGCTGAGCAGCGCCACATGCAGACTTACTGCTGGGGACGCGAGCAAGTGTGTGCATGCACATGCATGCACACACATGCACACTTAGGCACACACATGCACACGCATGCAAACGTAGGCACATGCATGGACACGTAGGCACACGCATGGACTTGCATGGACACGCATGGACACGTAGGCATGTTGCTGGGCTGATGTTCAGTCATTAAAGCTCTTTTATGATTATTCATCTTAAAGAGACGTCAAAGCTGCGGCTTCCACCAAAAACAGGAACAATCACCACAACAGAGAAGCTCAGACGCCGTCAGTGCAGCGAGTCTGGTCCAGTTTAAGGACTCATTGCTTCATTACTGAGTGGACTCAGCTGCAAAGAGTGCACACCCCAGAGTGCAGACCACAGTTTCCCTGAGCCTTACCTAACATAGCTCCATCTTTGACCCAGAACTTGAGTCCTGATCCTGAAACGGGCCCTTTGAAGAGGAACAGAGCAGGGATGAGCTTCTAGAACAACATCGCGCTATCAGTTTGTCACAAACAGCTGGACAAGTTTCATTTCTTTATTTTAGTCTGTGGTTTCCTGTAAGCAGTGACTGCAGTCAGCAAGCTGCAGGCCACAGACGGCTGTTTGAAACTCACACTCACACACACACACTCACACACTCTGCGTCCCGGGTACATTTGTAGCAGACAAGTCTGAGTACATTTGTCACGTCTCAGTATTTTGTCAGTTTTTCTCTTTGTGTTTTTGGGTGTTCAAGCTTGATTATGAAGGCAAACCTACTGATGAGTTCTAGCCCTGAGTGGGTCTCTGGGGCCCGGTCCACACAGCTGGATGTTTTCATATTAAGAAAACAAAGTGTACGTATCATCTGTGAAAGTCCTCAGACTCCAGACTCCAAAGTGGAGCACTCGCTGAAAGCTGCTGCTGTTCCATGAAACAAAGCACGACCGAGTGCCTTCAGCTCGGCTCGCACTGATGCTGTAAACCGTCTTCTGTGAGAAAATGCTGCTGTTATCATGCAGTCCTCATGTCCACACACACTCACAGCAAACGTGCTTCCTTCCTGTCCGTCTGTCTCCAACAGCCCCCCGTCAGAGTGTCAAAGAGAAGAGTTCAGCTGCCTGCAGAGGAGAATCCAGCCGAGCCACAAAGGTAAACAGTCCTCACGCCTCAGAGCGCCGCATCACCAGCTGCAGCTCAGAGGGCGAGGAAAGAAGCATCGTGTTAATGATAATGACAACATTAAACCATGTCCTGACGTCTCTCAGGTGCGTTGCTCCTCTGCGGTGCTGACTACGTGACGGGCTCCAACCTGCCGAGTCACTCAGACCTCCAGCTGTCCTGCTTCACCGGGCAGAGAATACAGGTGTGTGTGTGTTTTAACATCTTTGTGGGGACCAAAATCCCACAGCATTGAAGGCATTTTTGAGACTCAAAATGTGGTTTTAGTGTCAGGTTACAGCAGACTTTCCCAAAGTGTGGGGCCCGCCCCCTAGGGGGGGTGCAGAGCCATTGCAGGGGGGGCGCGGCATGAAAAGGGAAAAAAACAAAACGCTTGCACACGGCTAGCACGGGCGCCCACACAAACGCACAGCAGGAGATGAAGCATCACTGAATATGTTTCCAAACCAACTTCATTCTAAGCCAAAGACTAGAAAATATGGTGAAGCAGATCTGCCCTTTGGCTTCACCTGCACAGGTGCTGAGGTAGGTCTCCCTGCAGGGTTGGTCTTCCCTGCATCAGGAGCAGCGCTGGGCTGTTTACATCACGGACAAACAGGATCCCACAGCTGTTTATGTTTTTAAACCCATTTTGCACAGAGAGGCATTTTTTGAAAAATGCATTGACAGCAATGTTGAACATTATTACACAGAAAAAACAACTACACGTAAAATAATCGCACCGTGACGCCTCTGCCTTTGTAAATGGAGGGACAGTAACTGTGTGTTTATATGTAAGAGTGTAAAACCTGCAGACAGAGACAAAATACTGTTAATCTGACTGTCTGCCATTCTGCAATTCCTCTCATGTAAGCAATAACGTGGCCACAGCGTGATGTGGAAAAAGGCTCATACCTTTGATGTTGCGTGACTCTGTATTCCTCGTCCACACGTAAACGCAAAAAATGAATTTTAAAAAATCTCCGTTTTCGGTGATTCGAAACGCTGTTTACGTGGACGAAACAGCTGCTTTTCAAAATCACCCGTGTACTCGTAAAACAAAGGGGGGCCCAGCAAAAAAAGTTTGGGAACCACTGGGTTACAGTAAGGTCATGGTTAGGGAAAGCATCGCGCCCATTAGCTGTCCCCACGAGCTCTGATTACCCGACGTGTTTCTGCACTGATGTGTCCAAAGCTCTGTCTGCTCTGTTTGAATGCTCAGGGTCCGGTGTTTTTGCTGGAGGACAATAAATCAGCCATCTCACTCAACGACGCTTTAATGTGGGCGAAGGTCAACCCCTTCTCCCCGCTGGGGACGGGACTCCGCATCAACCCCTTTTAACACACACGAAGAAGAGGAAGACGGTCACGGCGGCGATGAGACAGACACCAGCGGCTGAAGCTCAAACACTTTTTGCCAACTGAAGCTTCAGAGGAGCTCAAAGCTTTTGTAGATTTTGATATTGGTTAGCTGTTACGTGATGAGAATGTAGCCAACCAATCGTGCTTCACGTGTGGAGGAGGACTGGTGTTGAATGTGTCGTACTGGGTAGGACTCCCGCTTCATTTCCCACAATGTGATCATGTACATACAGGGTATAGATCTGAGTTCTTCTACTGTACAAAGAAAGCACTGGAATAAAGACACCACTGAGTATTTATGGGAGACTTTCTTTGTGTTCGTGTTAATCTTCTCTCAGCTGCTCCCTTTAGGAGTCACCACAGTGGATCACCTGCCTCCTTCTATCCCAGCGTTCTCCTCTGCCACACCAACTCTCTGCATGTCGCCTTCACTGCATCCACCAATCTTCTCTGAGGTCTTCCTCCTTTCCTGCTGCCTGGCATGTTCACCTCTCCACCTGTCTGCCTCTCGTTCACACACGTATGTCGTACCTCCACCTCTCCAGGCTCTCAGAACAGATCACAGTATCATCTGCAAACATGAGAGACTCACCTGTGAGCCTGTCCGTCCCCACTGCAAACAAGGAGGAGCTGAGAGCTGATCCCTGATGTAATCACCACCCCCACCTTGAACCCATCTGTCACTCCTACCGCACACCTCACCTCTGTCCTCACATCTCCTGCACCACCCTCACATACTTTACTGACCCTCCTGACTTCCTCTCTCAGATCTACAAAGACACAATGAAAGAATCTGTCCACACACTGTTATATCATATTAGGGCGGCTCAGGACTGTTCATTTATGTGAATACATACATGCTGGCATCTCCTCAAAATGCTTTATTGAAAGGCAAAGATCCAACAAATTAGAGAAAACACAAATAATCAGACGACCCTCTCCTGGCAGCACTTGGTGACTGGAGGAAAGAAGAACTGTTTTAACAGGAAGAGAAGCGAGGTGTGTGTGGTTCTGCTGGAGGTTTCTTCCTGTTAAAAGGGAGTTTTTCCTTCCCACTGTCACCAAAGTGCTTCTCATAGGGGGTCATATGATTGTTGGGTGTTTCTCTGTATGTGTTATTGTCCGATCTACCTTGAGGCGACTGTTGTTGTGATTTGGTGCTGAATAAATAAATCTGATTTGAATCGAATCATATTATTTGGGAATTCTACATACAGCGGTCCCTCGTCTATTGTGGGAGTAGCCAACTTTATTTTTTACAATTATTACAGATGTTTTAAGGCTGGAAAACCCCTCACTGCACACTTTACACTTTTCTCAGACAGGCATGAACATTTTCACATTTTTCTCTCTCGTTCAAACCTTCGTAGAAGAATAAGTCCAGTATTATAGACCGAAACCAAAGATCAAACCCTGTTTTCAGAACATGGGAGCAGAGCAGCTGCCAGAGAATTTAACATTAATGAATCAATAATGAATCAATGGTACGGAAGTGGAGGAAGCAAGAAGAATGAGTTGAGTAAAGTTTGACTTATCTGACTGTTTTAATGCGGTGTGCCTTATGGTCCAAAAAATACAGTAACTTCTACCTTCCCTCAGCATGTCGAGAACTTTTTGTCCCACTGCTAGCGATCGACAAGCTGAACACATTCTGTACTGTACACGAGACACGGCACAGGATTGATTGACAACGATTTACAGCCAATCAGGATGCAGAACACAATGGGCTGTAAAAAAAAAAATAAAGCATGCAAAATTGCGACAGCCGCAAAAGATGAACCGCAATATAGCGAGGGAGCACTGTGCTAACATTACTCCTGAGCTCAGGCTGCAAACTGCTCTGAACACTTGGTTTCTCAGTTTGCCTGGGTACACTCCCTGATACTGTCATTGTAAGAAGACAAGCTCCACCCACTTTCTGTTCAAATTTCTGTGAGGGGCAGCCAGTCCGAAGAAAGCAGACTTAAACGTCGGGGACCAATCGTTCTACAGACCAAAGACTGTAGAACGATAACTGGAGAGCCAGACCAGGAAAAGACAACGATCATAACCACAAATCATTTCATGTCTTTGTGGATTCATTCACAGGGAAACTTCAGCACAGCAGCTGTGAGATCAGCCTCACTGAACCTCTTTGTTTATACCCGTCTCTTCATGACAACCTGTGACTTCATGCAAACCACACACGGGTTCTTGGAGAGCGCCCAGTTTGGGAAAAAGCCAACATTTTCACCACGGTGAAAGGATTCAATTGGCCAAGGATTTATGAGGAATGTCAACAGTGAAAACAGGGCTAAGGCTGACTGACGCTGTGTCCCAGCCCACAGTTCAGAGGAGATAAAGACACACAAAGGATTGCGCTGTACAAATAAAGTTGCTGCATGCTGCTGCCACAGTCGTTTTTCTGTATTGGACTGACACAGTGATGAGTATCAAATATGTTCCTCCAGCCACACAAGAAGATGATCAGAATAAAAACCAGCTCAAGTCCAGGAAACACATCTGCAGGAGGAATAATTTTAGGGTACCGCCGCCGTTATTGTGTTTAAATGGGAGATTGAGTTGGAAGCGTAATATTTGATATGAAGAATATCAAAGACTACTAAGCATTTCCACACACTTTCCTATACTATGGATAAAGATGGAAGCAACAACTTTGAAATTACCCACTGTGTGCAGACTTAATGCCGGTTTTTGGCTCACGCCATCTTAGAGGTGACCTTATGCTAATTAGTGCAGGCACTAAACCTGGAGCTCCGCCTTCTTGGACAGTCTGTTACTACAGTAACCTCACATGATGACATTAAAAATGCTCCAAAAGGCTCCAACAACGGTTCACAGGTCTCTGTTCAGGGACTCCAGTTAGCAAAGGTGAAGCTAGCAGACAGCTAGCAGCTACAGCCGCCTGTGCGGCCATCGGCCTGTTCCGTCAAAGAGGCCACGCCCCTAATTATGCAAACTTCTTGCCCCAGCAGTTCCACGTTCAAGAAGTTAGGGTGGCAAGGCGTCTTTAATCCTTACAGTCCATGTACACGCTTTGCTAACCAAGCTAGCTTGCAGTCTAAAAACTGGATTTTACAAACCAATGGGTGATGTGCATACTGTGACCTCACTCCTCGTGTACCACGTATTGGCTGTGAATAAATATTAAAACACGGAAAATAAACAGACATTGTGAAACTACAAATGTTAGCATACAATTATTGTTTAGGTTATCAAAACTCCATATTTATTGATTTATTTGTGTTTACATGTCACATAAACCAGCTATAAAAGAGTAACTGTTACAGTTCTTTAAATAACACTAATCAAAGAAGCCGTCATCTCTGAGGTGGACCACAGTGACGGTCCAGCGTTTCCTGTGACGCACAAACAATTAGCTAAAAACGAAAAAACTCATCTGTAACTTTGGCTTGCTGGATATTGTTTGTATGATCACTGTTTTCATGTTATGCAGATGATTATTAAATAAAAAAGATTCGAATCCAAACAGACGCAGTTCTGACTGAAGCTCCTGCAGCGTCCACGTGTCGTCCCGAGCGTCTCTGGTGAGCTGCAGTCAGACGGGTTAGAGCGCCGCATCTTTCCTTCAGCATGTGAGTCCTGAGTGTGGAGCTCAGGCCGACATGGGCTCATAGGTGTGGAAATGGATTCCCTTGGAGCAGGTGATCTTCATCACCGCTCCGTGCAGACTGGTGTCCGTGATCAGCCTCATCATGCCCTCTGCTATCAGCGACGGCCTGCAGGTCAACAAGAAGAAAAACACACGCTGTTGTTTTTGCATCACAAATTACGACTTCATGACTTTCTTCACAAATTAAATTTTAACCATTAGAGAAACAAGTCATCCCACAGACACATCATTATCTACAGCATAGGTGTCAAACTCTGGCCCGCGGGCCAAATTTGGCCCGCAGCCTAATTACATTTGGCCCACGAAGCCATACCAAATTACTATTAGAGCTGGCCTACTGGTATTATACAGCTAATATATATATTGTTTAGTATTAAGCTTTGCTTGTTCCATATTCACTTTTCCAGCAAAACTTATTTGAGTCCATAAGAAAAGATTCATTCTTATATCTGGAGGAAGATTTTTTTTTCAATAAATATTAACGTTAGCCCGCGACTTTGTTCCAGTTTTGAATTTTGGCCCACTGTGTATTTGAGTTTGACACCCCTGATCTACAGCAATGTGTAAAATAAGGTAAAAATATACAATTTGTGCATGTAAATGGAGAGTCCTCTTCACACACTGAGGTTAATTATGGAGTTCCACAGGGTTCAGTGCTAGGACCAATTCTGTTTACATTATACATGCTTCCCTTAGGCAGCATCATTAGAAGACATAACATACATTTACACTGCTATGCAGATGACACCCAGCTCTATCTGTCCATGAAGCCAGATAACACACACCAATGAGTTAGGCTACGTCCACACGTACCCGGGTATTTTTGAAAACGCAGATTTTTCTATGCGTTTGCACCTTCCGTCCACACGTAAACGGCGTTTTTGGTCACTGAAAACGGAGATTTTTAAAAACTCCGGCCAGGGTGGATATTTTTGAAAACTCAGTTTTTGCGTTTACGTGTGGACGAGAAAAACGGAGAAAACGCAGAAAACACAGCGTCAAAGGTGTGCGCATTTTTTGACGTCACACTGTGCGCCACGTTATTGTTTCGGTGAAATGAATTTCTACAATACTGTTAATTCTACTCTCTGCAGTGTTTAAATGCTTACATATACACACAGTTACTGTCCCTCCACACATACGACTCGGTTCTGCTTCTATGCCCCAGCTTTGTTTACTTTTTCCCACCGAGGCTTCTAGACTTCTGATTGGCCAACATTTCTGCACGGTTAGGAATCTAGCGCCACCTGCTGCTTTGGCATGTTCATAGCAGCGTTTTCCTTCATTTCTGCCTTTATGTGTGGACGGGATTATTTTTTAAAACGAAAACGGAAAATCTCCGTTTTCAAAAATACCCGTGTACGTGTGGATGTAGCCTTAAACTGCAGGAATGTCTTAAAGACATAAAGACCTGGATTGGGGCTATATAAATAAAACTGAACTTTTTCCTAGCTTTAAAACTGGATTTGAAGCTAAATCGATGGATTATCTTGGCTCCCAGAATAGAATCCAAACTAATCCAAACAACTGATTTCAATGAGCTCTTTAAACTTGCTGAACCTACTGGATCATCCTGTCTCAACCACTTAATTCAAATAATTCTTAACTGGATTTAAATGTGACTCAGCAAACAACTGTAACCATAACAACTTGATTCAAATATTTGAACTCGCCTGAACATAAAGGCCGACCCAGCGGGTTACCCTAACAAACTATCCTCCCGTTACTTATCTCCATGATTTAAGTCAAATTAAGAACATTCTTGATTCAAATGTCAACACCGACTACAGACGACTCTCATCTCAAACCCACTGCAGCCACTTCAGTGCCACCATCACATCATATTTATCCTCAAACTGACATTAGTCTAAACTATAAACGCTTCCAAATCTTAATCTGAGGAAGGAGAACCTCAGTCAGGAGTCTGAATCCTTATTTAGGCAACTGTGTAACATCGTGGAGGACTGTGGATCCCTGTTGGCCGTTTCCTTTGTTTCCAGAGTTCAGCCTTTCAGAAGTCACTGAGAAAGCTTTTACTCAAACTAAACTCACCGTAACTTTGAACTAAAATATAACGATTTACATCATGGGGATTTACTGTTGTCTCCAAAGGCAGGTTGAGTTTTTACAGAGTGACTAACACAAGTAAACACCACATTCCCTAAAAACACTACAGCTGCTGTTCTGCCCTCTTTCAGCGAGTCAGTGGATGTACAGATGCATATATCCACATGTGTTCAGGAAGTCATCTGGACTCAATTTCCTCTGACACTAAATGATTCCCTCCTGCAGAGCTTTCACAGCGTTGAGCAAACTGCACACAGCGTGCTCTCTGCACAGTGTGGACACTGTTCAGCGTCTCTCACAGCTGGACTGAACCGCTCCAAACGCTTCATCGGGTTTCCTGAAAGAGAAGAAGTCTTTCAAACAGCAGTGATGCAATCAGAGCAGAGACGGGTTTAAAGCGGAGTTAAGAACAGATCTGATCCGTGCTGAGCAGCAGGTCTCTCACTCGTCCAGCTTCATTCATATGAAGCTGAATGTCGCGTCCTCACCCAGACCTCTGAGCTCCCTGAGCACACTCAGCTGACACCAGCTGCTGCTGTAGCGCAGACAGCTGAGGTGAGACCAGATCGGACTGCAATGTGCCAACGTTCATCTGCAGGAGGTTTAAAACACACATGAAACACTGCAGCAGCAACAAGCGCCAAACTTTGGAGCTAACGCTGATGTGCCAAAAACTGCAGTTCCTCTATCGTCCACACGAGGCTTTAAACAGGCACCTTAATAAACACGTTTGCATCACTTTTGGTGATCGTTGCTGCTGACTGGCACATGGACTTACTGTAGAACTCCAAACTTGCTCATGCTCCGTTTGAAGTCGTCCTTGAACTTGACGAACTTGCCCATGTTGTCCTCGTCTTCCACCGACTGCAGCAGGGGCGTGTCGACGAAGGCCGGACACAGCGCGTGGATGCGAACGCCGTAGTCGCCCTGAATGGCCGCGTCCTGCAGCGACACGAGAACAAGCTGCTGAGCGGCCCTCTCATCCCGAAAGGCTTCGTGCTGCGCTTTCGCTAATGTGTGTGCGTCTTACCGCCATCGCTCTGGTGAAGCCAATGACTCCGTGTTTAGTGGCCGTGTAGACGGGCTGGTGAGGGGAATGCATGAAGGCTGAAAAAGGAAAGACCCAGAGGGAAAAACACGATGTTATCACAGTTTGTAACATGCAGGCCAAACACAGCTGCTGCAGCTGCACCTCGTTTTAAACGCCGCAGGCTCAGCTGATCCGGGTTTACTGGGATTAAACCCGACTCAGAGACCCGTCCGAGCATCCTGTCTTTGATGAAACAGTCACCGCGTGACTCGCTGCTGTTTCAGCTCCGTGAAGGCTTTCATAATAAATACACATTTCCTTCACTTTGTCCTCACAGTGCGTTGGCGAGAACAACAAAGACAACGACCGGCGACCTGGCTGCACAAATGTCATGTGACCACATGACATTCAGACTCCTGAACTCTGCCTCCTGACATCTGACCCACGTTAAACTCATGGACTGAACATACACACACCCACAATGGACAACTGTACCCTCAAACACAATAATAACATGGACTGAACCACCACTCACAACCACTAGCACTTTATATAGCCTCTGTAGAAACTATCTACACCCTCACTTATCTTAACTGCACTACTGTATAGCTCTGTGTAAATAATCATTCTGTACATACGATAATTTTTAATCCTACAACTGTTTACAACTTGCATAGTTCACATTTCTGTATAGCTGTATATCCCAGATTCTGTAAAGTTATTTATTTCATATTCTGTATAGTTTTTCATATTTATATCCTGTTCATAGCCTGCACATAGCTTGTACTCACTACAGCCTGTACGTACTTATAGTTATAGAATATTCACAACATACTTCATACCGTGTACATTATAACATACCATAATAGACCCATTTCTGTAATATACTCACATATCTATATTATTGCTAATATATATTGTAATATATCTATATCACTAAAGCACTTCTGGATGGATGCAAACTGCATTTCGTTGCCCTGTACCTGTGCATGTGCAATGACAATAAAGTTGAATTCTATTCTATTCTATTCTATCCAAATGAACAACACACACACACACACACACACACACACACACACACACACACACACACACACACACACACACACTGATGTTATCACCAGTGGGATGAGGGTGAAATGATTACCACATGTCTGCTGTTAGTGCAGGCTGAGCTGTGCTAGATCGACATCATGATGCATGATTAAAACAAACACAGATTAAATTCTGACGTGAAGCACAGACGATGAAAACGTGCCTGAGAATCGTCTGAGCGGCTCCACGTTAATCAGATATGTTTCTGAACAAAGCCGATAGAAAAATACTTTGTTATTGACCAAACGGATCATCTGTAATCCACACACATCACAGCTGGACCAGTGTCACATGACCCGGGGATGGTTCATCTCCTCAACTCTGAGAAACCAGGATAAAAACAGGAAATGACATCGACAGCGTCGGCCTCGGGGCTCAGGGCTGTGTGTCGGACAGGGTCGTCTGCAGTACGGGGGCCCCACAGGGAACGGTTCTGGCTCCGTTCCTCTTCACCATCTACACTGCAGACTTCTCCCACAATTCCACCCAGTGCTTCCTGCAGAAGTTCTCTGATGACTCTGCAATAGTCGGCCTCATCACTGATGGGGACGACAAGGAGTACAGAGGTCTGACCCAAGACTTTGTGGACTGGTGCCAGCTGAACTACCTCCAGATCAACACCAGTAAAACCAAGGAGCTGGTGGTAGACTTCCACAGGCACAAGCATTCTCCACTGCAACCACTGAACATCCAAGGTATGGACATTGAGGCTGTGGACAGCTACAGGTACCTTGGTGTTCATCTGAACAACAGACTGGACTGGACTCATAACTCAGACGCCCTCTACAGGAAAGGGCAGAGCAGGCTGTACCTGCTGCGGAGACTCAGGTCGTTTGGGGTGGAGGGCCCACTCCTGAAGACCTTCTATGACTCTGTGGTGGCTTCTGCTATCTTTTACGGTGTGGTCTGCTGGGGCGGCAGCATCTCTGCTGGGGACAGGAAGAGACTGAACAGGGTGATCCGAAGGGCCAGCTCTGTTCTAGGATGCCCTCTGGACCCAGTGGAGGTGGTGAGTGACAGGAGAACGGCGGCTAAGCTGTCATCCCTGTTGGACAACGTCTCCCACCCCATGCAGCAGACTGTGACAGCACTGAGCAGCTCCTTCAGTGGCTGCAGCACCCACGGTGTGGGACGGAGAGATTTCACAGGTCTTTCCTCCCCACTGCTGTCAGACTCCACAACAAAGACTTTAACTGAACAAACACACACATCCACACATGTGCAATAACACTAAGTGCAATAATCTTTTCTGCCATCGTTGTATTATACTCATATTGTATATAGCATTTGTCTTCTATTTTTATCCTATTGTATACAGTATTTTATTTTATTCTATTCTATTGTGTACAATGTCTCATAGATATATTATTCCAGTGTTCTTTCTCTATACAACTGTCCACTGCTGTAACAAAACAAATTTCCCACGCGTGGGACTAATAAAGGTTATCTTCTCTTCTCTTTATCGGGTTGATGACCACCGTCGTGCGACCACAGAGAAGATATCCTGGCTTTGCTGAGCTTTGTGTCACACTGCCTGGGCGTGACGTGAAGTTCTAATAACTGTCAGCCGATCTGTAGCTGGGAGCTCTCCCACAGGAACATCACTCAGAATCTTTGTGAAACACAAATATTTTTATGGCACAGAGCAGTGCGACCTTTGACCTGGAACCTAACACCTGCTCGAAGACCTCTGCCCAGACCCGAGGCCGCGAAAACAACGAAGGAAGGGTCAACCCTGGATCTGCAGCCTGCAGCGGGACAGCAGATACGAGTCACTGCAACATAATGAGGAGTGTGTGTGTCTGTGTGTAATCTAACCACACAGGAACTCACTATAATCTGTCTCATCTAATCATCGCCTACGTGGAGTTTATTTGCTCCAATGAAGCACGTTGCCGTTGCATGAGGGGACATCCCGAAGTGTTCTGGTCTCATAAACGGCGCTAATCCCACAGAAAACGCAGCTTCCTCGGAGCTCTGCGTGGGATGTTGTAGAGGAAGATCACGGCTCTCGCAGGCCTTTAAAGAGCAGCATGAGGACAATAAAACACCAGCAGAGCTCGGGACTCGTCTTTGTTGTGTTGGACTGTGATGGAGAGAAGATGTTGGAGGAGAATGAACTTTTCCATGACGGAGCGATCCACAGCCCTGGTGGATATCTGCCAACCTGTCATAGCTGCTTTTTGTTTCATGTGTTTCTAACACAACACCCACATCCAAGGAAGAAGAGGAATGTTTCCATGAGCCAGGCCTCCAGCGAGGACAGATTTCTCACAGCCACATTTTCTGAAAGGAGAAAGTCAGCGGAGAGCCAGGTGCTCCCAGCTGGTCCACTCCTAGAGCTCATATCACTCATTCATATCTGCTGTTACTCAGGAAGGGCACCATTTTGCTTCCAAGTATGTGACGAGGTCAGTGCTGACGCCCCGCTGTCGTGTTTTTAAGCTGCAGGTCTCTAAAGAGCTGCAGGGTTCATGCACAGTGAAGAAGGTTCACAGACACAGCGGCGAGCGCAGCGTTCAGCTCAGCTCGCAGCACAAAATAGAAGCAGAAAAGCTGACAGACAGGAAGCGCGCCCGGGTGTGCCGCTGCAGAAAACGTCCTTGTGATGAGGTCAGACTGAGCTGAGCTTTCTGCTGACCTTTGACTCGCTGCCCTCTGCCCTTTGAAATGAACAGGAAGAAAAAGCTGATTGTTGTATTTGCACTGGGAACATTAGTCAGCTGATTTTGGAGGGTGATGAGTGGGGGCGCCTCTTTCTCAGAGCCACTGGCAGCTCGCCGCAGCAGCAGCAGCGACTCAGGCGAAGCGCAGTCACACGCCGCCGTGGCCTTATGGACACAACTGTCGTGTAATCTTTGGCGAACTTTAACATCCCTGAACAAAAATCGCTGTATGAAATCTGAAAGCCTGGCAGAGTGTCTGTTGTTTTAATAATACATGTTTCTGCACGTGTGCGTGTTACCTGCCATAGAGGATACATTGATAATGGTGCCTCCTTGCTTGCCGTTCTCTTTGCTCATGTGCTCCAGAGCCAAGTAGGTTCCCTTGATGACCGAGGTCTGCAGACAAAGATAAGGTGAGTGTTCACAGCTGTAAACTGAGGCATGCGCTCGTGATGAGGAAGTTAAACATGCGTGAACCCACTGATAACACGCTTTAAAGACGAGCTTCTCACTCTTCACTGACTGCAAAGAATTGTTTCTTTAGCTCACATATCTGGCAGAACAGCTGACACAGCAACAGAAATGATGCGGTTATTGAAGCTCCAGTTAGTGTCACATTATTACTGTCATGTTATAGGCCCCCAAAACAGGGGGCAGGAGGGGGTCTGGATGAAGACTGGGTTAAAAGTGTTTGGGCATGGAGTCATGAAGCACTGAGGGACAACAAACAACAACAAATAAAAGAAAGCTGTCACGGCTGGCGGAGTGAGCTGTGTGGAGTGGAGGAAAAGGAGGACCCAAAATGCAGTAAACTGATGATACGAGTGAAGTTTATTTACACGGTGGCGGTGGCAAAAACAGGCAATGAAGCATAAGTAATTACAAACGGAAACCTAAACTGGGAGAAACTAAAGAGCAAACCTGAAATCTTACAAAACGGAGAGCGGAGCAGAGAGACGCAGACCAGGATACCAAGAAACACAGACGAGCCGACAACGAACACAGACCGACACCCACTATATATACACACACAAGGTAATCAGGTAATCGCACACAGGAGGGAAGAACAGCTGATCTGAATACACATGATGACTGGAGGACACAAGCTGAACACAATGACAACAGACACAGACTTTCAGAACAAAACAGGAAATCTAGAACCCGAACCGGACACAAGGGGGGAGGACACAGAATAACTAGAACAGAGGGAAATAATCACAAAACACAAAACGCTGGGTCAACGACCCAGCACCATGACAAAAGCAGATTGTTTCTTGCCCACAGACACTTGGTGAGCAGTCAGGTGACTCACCCAGCAGCATCAGGACTCAGAGCACAGGTGAAGTGTTCACCTGGTCTCCTCTCCAGCAATGACCTGCTGAATATACCAAACTCATGTGCTCCTAACAGAGTCGTGTAGGAGGCAACACCCGGCCGTGCACACAAACACTCCCCCAGTCTGAGACCAGCAGGGCTGCATAAATGGACCCGACTCCAAAGACAAACAGCTCTTTGGGGCACCAGGTGTGAACTTACCCGAGAGTCAAGAAAACAAAGATGGAAAACTTTTTAATGAATTAAACTTTTGCTTTGGTTTAGCTGATGTCAGTGTTGGAATGAAAATGGTCTGACAGATCTGAAGTTTGCTTAAGAAAGAGAAGTGATACTGACAGCGTGAGACAGCGCACCTTTAAAGTGGTTAGCAGTGTATCAGCTCTTATCCGAGTATCAGGCTGTGACTGATTAAAGCATGTATGACGGGCTGACAGGAACCACAACACAAAGACGGGCTCAGACAGACCTGCCAGACACACAACGATCGTCGATGAGGAACTCAGCTCAACACAGAATCAAACATCACCGTCAGTTTAAGGCGCAGCAGTACAGAAACGCTCCCTCTGAGCACGCTGTTAATCTATTTTGTTCTTTTTATTCATCGAATTTTTTCCTGACCTCTGCTTTGACTCCGCTCTTGAAATCAGAGTTTAAAGACAGTGGGCTGTGAGAGCGTAGGCTGGGTCGGCTGTGAACTCTGGGATTAATAAAGTTATATGAATTCGAATCATAATCTGAGTAGTTTGATTCATTTCCTGCTCAAGCGTTCATAGATACATATAGGTGGGCATCATCTGCATAGCAATGAATACATATGTAGTGCTTTATAATAATATTTTCTAAGGAAAACATGTCTTTATCCTGTCTTCCTTCTCTCACCCCAACCAATCACAGCAGATGGCCCCGCCCCTCCCTGAGCCTGGTTCTGCTGGAGGTTTCTTCCTGTTAAAAGGGAGTTTTTCCTTCCCACTGTCGCCAAAGTGCTGCTCATATGACTGTTGGGCTTTTTCTCTGTATCTATTATTGTAGGGTCGACCTTACAATACAAAGCGCCTTGAGGCGATTGCTGTTGTGATTTGCTGTGTAAATAAAGTTGAGTTGAATAATGTAAAAAGTATCAGTCTCAGGAAGTCCATGACTAACTTTGTTTTTAAGAAGACGCCTCGTTTGCATGAACACACTGTCAGACAGATGTGATACAAACCACTGCAACACATTTCCCTTTCTGCAGCTCCCGGTCCAGTGCTACCAGTGCTACCAGTGCCAAAGCATCACTGACTGTATGGGCAGACTTTTATTTTGCTATCACAGCAAGGGCCTTTACGTAACATGCCGCACTCCATAAATGCACATCCATCACATCTTAAGTCCCACATTTGCGTTTCATACAGTTCTGTTGGAGTCGAAAGTTCACATCTGAAAACTTAAAACATCCCAAATATGCAACTAAGTGGAGGAAAGTATCCTCGAACTGGAACTTGGATGGAGTCTGACTCCAACAGCTGATGTGAACGGGAGCCAATTCAGGAACAATGAGTCACAGCGGTATGTTGTGAGAAGAGATCAGGTCTCTCTGCGGGCCACACTTTACAGAGTCTCGATGGTGGATCCCATCGTCGACCAGCTGTGCTGTTAGCAAGAAAGAGGCTTTTTTTAGTCCCTCTTGTGCTTGTACTGTGTCAGTCCCATATCACCGTCCACTGTCAGACTCAAATACAGTTGATAAGTCCTGTACTGGGCCCCGTATGAGTGCCTCAGTTTAAAACAAGCTGCTTTAGCCCCTCCCCTTAAAGGCCAACCTGTCTTTAAGCCAACGTTTCACTTATTGGCTGCCCATCATAAACAAACGTTTGAAAAGCAAGTATGTAGAGCTTCTGTGGCCCAGATTTCAGCCTTTCGCCTGAGAAGACCATATTAGGATATTCCCTCTCTGTGACATCATGCAGTTCAATTCAGCTGTTGTTATTGAAACATATTTAGAGCTAACAGGAAGACGAGCTGTGAAACCGAGGGTTTAGAGCAGTCTGCAGCCCGAGCTTTGGCTCACAGAGAGGACTTGTACACTGACCTTATTATCTGAAGTATGGTCATGTTTAACATGAGCCTTCACTGCTGGAGCAGAGATACGTGACTGAAAATAAGGAAAACTCATGTTTATTTATACAGCAGGAAAGATCCACGGTAAGACGCGCAGCTCGTGTTTTTCCACTGTGGCTTGGTGTGAAGTCACAAGCAGCTGAAGTAATCTAACTGGTCCGGATCTTCAAACTGAGCTGAAGTATCTCGATTGAACTATTTTCATGTCCTTTTTCACTTTAAACCTGAGCTGTCGTTACTTTCTATTAGATGGAGAGCTGGAGGTTCTCCGTGCTGTAACACAGAGGTCAAAGGTGAACAGAGCAGGTATTTGTGACAGGTGACCAACAACAGCCGCAGACAGAGTGTTATTTTTACCAGCCAAACTAGAAACGACTGGCTAAGCCAATGAACTTATCAGGAAAGTCATTTCCGCCATCTATTCAGCAAGTGCCGGTGTCGCCCCCTGTTGGCACTGACACAGAATGAAGGTGGACAACACAGGATGTGATGTCAGCGGGTTAGCGTGGGGCTGAATTTATAATAAGACAAAATGTCAGAAGATGAGGCTGATAGTACTTTAGTCACCGCTTTCAGTTTCTGTATGTATACGCATGGATCGATGAGGACCTGCAGTTTTGGGAGCCTCGTCGCCACCATGAGAAGAATCCAACCGTTCACCTTCTGACAGGCTGACATTCCCCGACTACACGCAACATTTGTACTATTTTCAAGTGAGTTGCTGCCACAGGATAAACTTTTGTGTTGTGACCTGTGGCTCTATCTGGATCACATTCCAATCTAACTTTGAAAAATGTTTTGACTCCCTGCCTTCTTTGAGTGTTAGGTTACACCCGACATTCCTTATTCCACATGGCCTGGAAAACCTGCACAGTTCAGGAAGAGCTGAGGATCTAAAAGAGCGGTGTGCTCTGGATCCTCTGAGTTGCGATCTGAAAGGAAAAGCTCTATGCTACTTTAATAAATAAATAATTTTTTTTTATTTATATAGCACCTTTCTAGACAGAATCACAAAGTGCTGCACATAATAATACTTCTGATTAGGCTTCCTCAGGTTTTTCCTCAAAGCACAAAAAGAGATAAAGCTGCAAATGTTTCTGCTTCAATTATCTTACAGATTTATCATCCTTTGTAAAATGCATGTTTGCGATTGGTCAGATGCTGCACCTCCATCAGGTGAGCATCAGTGAGGTGCTGATGGGGAAAGATATCATGGGCATGCTAAGCTTCCTCTGATGCACCACCCCCGGGGCATCAGTCTGATCTAGCGTTCATGCATTAAGGCAGCATGCGTGTTATTTTGGTTTGCCATCTCACCAGGTTCACTTGGATGGTCTTCTCCCAGTCCTTTTCGTTGGTGATGCCGGCGTTGTTGATGACGATGTCCAGATGGCCAAATTGGTCCACGGTGTTCTGGAAGGTGTCTGTTCCACAGAGACAAGAAATCAAAATGGGGTGATTTCAGACGCTAATACAGGAACTTCTAAAAACATCAATGACAAGCTCCCATCAGAATGTAAACAGGGTTTCACTCATTAAGACTGCACTCGCTGTTATAACAGAGCCTCATTACCATCGTAGCACCATGTAGTTTACACTTTAATCTGCTTCATCGTTCTCAACACGCCAAACTTATCCGAGCTACTACCAAGAACTCTGGAAGTGCCCGGACCCTCGCTGTCCGGCTGTTCAGCCGAACTGATGCTGATCATCAAGCAAGAAAGGCCAATCGTCATGGAGCTGACCAAGAGGGGCCAATCGTTATAGAGCTGACCAAGAGGGGCCAATCGTTATAGAGCTGACCAAGAGGGGCCAATCATCATGGAGCTGACCAAGAGGGGCCAATCATCATGGAGCTGACCAAGAGGGGCCAATCATCATGGAGCTGACCAAGAGGGGCCAATCATCATGGAGCTGACCAAGAGGGCCCAATCGTTATAGAGCTGACCAAGAGGGGCCAATCATTATAGAGCTGACCAAGAGGGGCCAATCGTTATAGAGCTGACCAAGAGGGGCCAATCATTATAGAGCTGACCAAGAGGGGCCAATCATCATGGAGCTGACCAAGAGGGGCCAATCATCATGGAGCTGACCAAGAGGGCCCAATCGTTATAGAGCTGACCAAGAGGGGCCAATCGTTATAGAGCTGACCAAGAGGGGCCAATCGTTATAGAGCTGACCAAGAGGGGCCAATCATTATAGAGCTGACCAAGAGGGGCCAATCATCATGGAGCTGACCAAGAAGAGCCAATCGTCATGGAGCTGACCAAGAAGAGCCAATCGTCATGGAGCTGACCAAGAAGGGCCAATCGTCATGGAGATGACCAAGAAGAGCCAATCGTCATGGAGATGACCAAGAAGAGCCAATCGTCATGGAGATGACCAAGAAGAGCCAATCGTCATGGAGCTGACCAAGAGGGGCCAATCATCATGGAGCTGACCAAGAGGGGCCAATCATCATGGAGCTGACCAAGCTAAACTTTCCAGATCGCCCACATGAGATATGTATCCTCCATTCTGGGTCTACCTACATGTGCTGGTTTTGTTTTGGTATCAAGCATACTAGGTTTGACATTAAGCACCCCCCAGCTGACCTCTGTGCTGACCTCTTCTACCTCGGGGTGTCCAAAGACTGGGTTGTCTGGGGTAGCAGCAGCCGTTGGTGTTGTGTATTACTGTACAATAAAAAGTACTCCGAGGCGATGAAACTGAATTAAAAGTGAAATGCTGAGGAGGAAGTCAGTCTCAGGACCAGAGCCAGACTCCAAGCCAAAACAAACAACCTCCAGCTGGAAAACTCGTCCACATTTCCAGTTGGCTGTGATGTCATGAGCAGCAGGTAGAGATCAGTTTGTAAAAATGTTTAAAGTTCACCACAAGAAGTGTCAGTGGCCTGACTACTTCCTGAAATGTAACTACACACTGCAGTCTTCGAGAGGACTCACTTTACTTTACGTGTGAAAAGCTTGTGTGTGTTTCAGTTACAGGTTCAGCAAAGAGCAGGAATCCTGACACCGCGGGGTTTACACCCAAATAACTTGTCAGACGTGTCGGCCGAACGCACACGCTGTGACTGAGGGGCACATACATCATGCTGTTACGCAATCAGCCGCCAGCAGCCGGTTTATCTCTGCATGTGGGCGCGCACGATTGGTTACGCTAACAGCAACAGCAGAAACAGACCCCGAGGGAAAAACCGGAGAGGGTTAAACCTGCGTGTCTTCCGCATTCCTCACCTGGACACCTCGCAATTAGTGCTGAAGATGCAGAGACACAAAACAGAGCTGTTAACCGCACAGCTGCAAAGATGCATGAGTGCATTTAAACATGGTAAATCTCACCTTACCCCACACACACACAGACACACACACACAGGAGATACAGCAAACAGCATTCCACAGCCGTTTGCCTGCAGGGATAGACTTTTTCAGTGTCAGACAATGAATCCTTGTTCCTCTCTCACTCTGTGACACACTTTTTCACTTACACACACTTAAATACTCGGCTTCTCCTTTTTCTCACCCAGGCACGCCCCCCCCACACACACACTAGCACACAACAGCGCCGGCAGAGCAGCAGAAAAGGAGAAGGTAACTGGAGAAAAATAAAAGGTCATGTGGTTGTAAATCAAACACAGGACAGGCTGAGTTTGAGCGGGACTCTGGGAGCGGCGAGAAAACTCGGAGCTCTGTTTGACCTCGGTGACAGGTTTGTGATAAATTAAATTAGCCCGCTTCCTCGTTGTCCAAGGCTCGGCGGTGCGCTGCGTTTGCATTACACAATTAACTGAACAGCTGCCAAACGCACTGACACACTGAAAGCTTTGACGAGAGTGACGTCAGCTCTTTTCTCGCGTCTTACGGCACGGCATAATTACCTCGCAGCGCATCTCCGTTGGCCACATCGCACTCAATGAACGTGCAGTTTCCTTCTCCGAACTCGGCGTCCAGCTGGGCCTTGCACTCCTCACCGAGGTCCTTGTTCAGGTCCACCATGGCCACCTGCAGAACAGAACTTTGAGATGGACTCTGCAGCACTTTGGTTACAGTGCAACACTTACTTTGCTCAGCAGACTATATTAGTCCTGTGGTTTCACAACTGTGCAGCTCAGACGGAAACAAACATTCATTTACTTAAACAGATGGCAAAGGAAGTTCCGAGAAATGACTGATCTCTCTGAAACGCCCGTGCTGCTGCAGAGAAGCGAGTCTTTCACAATGATTTCATTACAGATTAACCTGGATTAACCACAGACTCACCTTTGAAACCCTGCTCCTGTTAAAAAAACAAGTCAAACAGTGAAGAAAAAAAGCTTTTGAGGTGAAAAGATGAAAAACACAACAGATCGAAGGAAACTAAAAGCTGCAAGCAAAAGTTGCAGCAGTACCGACCTTGGCTGAGCTCTGCAGCAGTGACTGGACCACAGCTCTGCCGATGCCCTGAGCACCCCCCGTCACCAGAGCCACCTTCCCATTCAGAGACATGCTCCCAGCACAGCTGCACTCTTCCTCCTTCTTCTTCTCTCGGTGACTGTTCTTCTCTTCCTCTCCTGCTCTGCGTCTTCCTGCACCTTTCTGCTCTCTCTCCAACTCAATCACGTTTTCTCACCGCTCTGTTTTTATTCTTTTGGCTAAGCTGTTTTCCCCTCCTCCTCCTCCCCCCCCTCCCCCCTCGCCTTATCAGTCTATACAAACACTGCATGTGTGTGAGAGAGCGAGAGAGGGAGAGGTTAAGTAAACTCCGTAGAATAATAATTACAGGTTTAATCCAACTTGTTGTACCTGCCCTCCCGGCTCCTCCTCCACGCCCTTTCTTCTCCTCCCCTCCTCCTGTTTGATCAGCACACCTGAGCTCCTGAAATGTGTTGCTGTTTATATAAAGTCTGCATTTCAGGACATGTCAGAGACAAAACCTCAGACAGCAGCTTCTTTAAAGAGCTGTCAGTCTCTCATTGTTCTTCCTCACCGTTGGTTTTTCTCCTGCGAGGCTTAAGTGGCGTTACACAACAGCGGGAGCGCAGCTCGGGGATACGTTACAGCGAGCTTCAGGTCTCTGCACGTCCACTCTCACACTGAATGGGAACCAGCAGCTGATAATGACCAAATATGTGAAAATACCACCCGCTCCAGTGTGTTTTCCTTCTATTCTTTAAAAATAATAAAGACACATGAGGAAAGGAAAAGCTGTTGTATCTTCATGAACTTCACTATTTATATTCTGCACACTTTAGATCGAGGAACATCGCTACGCTTCCGTTCCTCTGACTTCCTGTACACGCTCTCTTCCTTTGACCTTCTTATTGTACATCCTTCCTTCATTCTTGGATCTGGAGATGATCTGCAGCGTGTTCAGCAGGCGCTCTTTAGATTTCTAGGATCTCCGAGGACCTGAAACAGCAGCAGAGGCAATATTTTGTGTGCCAGGTGAGGCCAGCCTGGACCGGACGGCAAACATCACAGGAAGTGAGGTCGCTGTGCACAAACTGGATAATAAAGATGGACACATGTTCCTCCTGCTCTGCTCTCCTAAACCTGCATTCTTGTTGGTGGCCAGCAGGTGGCGACAGCAGAAACGGGAGATATTAATGCACCTTTAGGAAATCATTTGTGTTGTAGTGATAAAGCTAAAGTGAAGCGAGTTAAGTCTGTGTATGCACTTACAAATACAACAGTACATGCACAGTAATACAAGGAATCAGCAACAACACGACATAAACAATAATAACAACGATGCGTGTATACATGTTAGTATGTAGCTCCTCCTTAATGGAGGTGAACAAAGCTTAAGCTTTGAATCAGGGCGACTGTGTCACAGACGAAGTGTGTGCAGGATTTTAAACTGTTGTTTTTTCCCAGATAGTTGAAGTCCTCCCAAATCCTTCGCCCCGGTCTGTCTGTACAACAAAGATCTGCTTTGTTAATGTCAGAGACGTCGACACTGTTGCAGAGACATTTCGAGATATCTTAAAGCTTTTGCTCAGCTTGATGAAAGTCCAGTAGCTCCTCGTTCTCCAGTCGGCTTCACATTTCAGACACACTGATGATTCAATATGAACCCAAACTGAGGAGGTCTTATGTTTCCATACAGGTATGTCTAAAAGAGCAATGAGCTCATAATATCCACAAGATCCAGTCCTCACGAATTCCAAAAGGAAGAACTAAACCTTCAGTTATTATTCGAGTGGACAGGAATCATCCTCTTTGGGGACCATTCATCTCAATGGACTCCTGTCTAACGAGCATATATCCCTATAGAGCTTCTCTAATCGTATCCAATAGTGGACTAAAGTTAGCCTTCGTTATCAGATAACAGTGAGGTGGTATAAACACACTAAAGTAGGCGAAACACGAGAGAGAACATTTAAAGGGGAGCATGTAAAAGACAAAGTGTGAGACAAAAATAATAAATCGAGTAATTCTGAGATTATTTTATGAAATTTCTGACTGATTATAATCGCAGACGCTCTGGGCTCTGATTGATCGTCTCTGGATCTTAAAGTCTTTTGAGGCTTTTTGAGCTACAGGTGCTGCAGAGCCCTCGTGAAGAACTTTAACCTTTTAAAACCGGAGCGCGGTCCATCTGAGTTCCTCTTTGCGACGTGCAGAAAGCACGTTTGTCTCTTACGGTTACTAGAAACAAGAAACAGCAGACCATCGTTGTTAAGAAGTGGCTCCCAAGTTTATTTTAGTCTGAGAGAGTTTCATGTAAAATATGCACAGCTTATTTTACAAAAACGTGTGTGTGTGTGTGTGTGCGCGCGCTCTGAACTGGAATGTAGAAGGAATGTTTGACGGATGTTCAACGACTACAAGGATGCGGTGATGAAATAAAACCTGTCAGACCCGAAGCGGCTCTGACGTGATGGCAGTCGGCTTTGTTTTTACAGTGCAGTGAACAAAGAGTCGCAGTACGCACACAGCTCGACAACTTTATGTCCACAAATTGACACGTTCACCACAGCGCAAGTAGAAATACAAACACAACAGATGCAAAATTAATGGCTGTGAAATTATTTTCTTCGTATCCAGATGCAGCGAGGGACCTCGGGGCTCCAGAGCCGAGCTGGATTCAGACAGTCTGTATGAGCCGCTCGGCCCATAAAACAGAAGCAAAAAGAACAAAGCACACAGATCCAGATACACATCGATATGAACGTTTAAAGATTTTAAACCTTATTTGTGTTTCAAAGAAATGAATAACCTCGGACCGACAACACAAATGTACAGTGTGTGTGTGTGTGTCACAGAGTGAAAACAGTGCTGTAAACTCATCCAGAGTGACGGACATGTGACCGACTGCTCCAACAGAAGTAAACATCTACACAGGCTGCAGTTCCTCTAACGTCCAGCAGAGGCTCCAGCAGTGAGTCCGCAGAAACACGTTCTCCTCCTGATAGGCCGAGGACACAGGCGGCTTTAGCTGCTAGCTGTCTGCTAGGCTTCACCTGAACTGACGTCTGGACAGTGTTTGTGCTGTTTTAATGATTATCTGACCATCAAATGTCAGCTGTGAG
Organism: Rhamphochromis longiceps; assembly: GCF_057381845.1. Classification (NCBI taxonomy): domain Eukaryota; kingdom Metazoa; phylum Chordata; class Actinopteri; order Cichliformes; family Cichlidae; genus Rhamphochromis; species Rhamphochromis longiceps. The sequence continues at coordinate 45,601,495 of NC_140562.1, forward strand.
GTTACTGTCCAACAAGTCTGAACAGTTTTACTGAGTGAAATTCCAGGTTTTTAATGTGATTTTAGTGATCAGCTGGTATTTGTTGCCTGTGGATGCAGACTGCTAACATTAGCTAATAACTTTCTCCTGTAAGTACGGTGACTTCTGGCTCTAAAAACATTTGGCAGTGTTACAAAATCCATCTTTTCTATACAGGCTGTGACACGTAGCTAAACATGGTCTTTTTAACAGAACAGACGAGGCCGCTTTAAGTTAATGTAATGGATGATGTAACGAATTATCTTTCACAGCTGGGCCCACGTCCTCATGTAAGTTTGGTAGCGTTTTAGCAGGTAAAAGTGATGCTTTGACATGAATTGAGCTGCGGTTTGGGGAAGGCCTCGAAGGGGACTGGCGAAGGCTCCCGGGCGGATCCCCGTGGACGAAATAGAAGTGAAGAAGCTAAAGAGTGGAGAACAAGGAGGGAGGGGCATGTAAACGAGAATGATCGGCTTGCAGAACTGGGGGAACCGATATAGGTGACAGCCGGAGAAGCGTGTTTGGAGGCGTGGTCCCGCTCCTGAAATTCCGATACATCAGTCATCTGTCAGTGCGGCCCAGGGCGGCTGTGGCTACAATGTAGCTGCCATCACCAGTGTGTGAATGTGTGGATGACTGAATGTAGTGTGGAGCGCTTTGGGGTCCTTAGGGACTGAGTAAAGCGCTATACAAATGCAGGCCATTTACCATAATCTCCAATACAAAAAGTAAAGATGATGTAAGATAAGATAAGATAAGATAGAACTTTATTAATCCCTCGGGTGGGTTCCTCTGGGAATAGATTACACACCTGTTACGTCACAGTGTCATCTCCCTGTGCCACAGCCTTTCTTTCCAGGCCGACTCTGAACCTGAGCTGCTAAATCTGAACTTATTTCACTCTCTGAAAATCAGCTGATTGAAACACATGCTGCATAAAATTGACCAAAAACACAAAATCAAAGCACATAAAGCAGCAACGCAACTGGGACATCATCAAAACAAGTAGATTTCCACACCGACTGTGTCCTAACGCTATACCAAGCAGTAATCAGCACATCTGACTGTGGACTAAGACGATGGACACGAGCACAGAAATGAGAGACATGACGCAAATGTGCACAGTCAGGATGTGATGCAGAGTCTGCACACAGCTGCAGACGGCCGGCTGTTTTCATCACAACTATGCAAATATTTCTGGGAGGGAAACACTGATGTAAATAACGCAGCAACGGCGTCGTGTTAAGCTAACTGAACATCCTTCCAGGAAACAGTTTGGACAAACGTGGCCTGAGCGTGAAGCTGGTTCAACAGGAGTGCTGCACACAGCACAGAGGAGAGCAGCGTGCGACTGTGCCGCCATCACATTCTGTTCGCTTTAAACAAACAAAGATTTCTCAAAAACAAATAAAAGGGCTAAACTGGCATCACAGCTGGAACAGGCTGACCACGACTACCCGAGTCCTGTTGAACAGAAGACACCTGAACAACGTTTGGTTAATCTCGCCTCCTCACCTCGTTGCAGAGTCCTCAAACCTGGAGCCTTCTCCCTGCGCTGCTGCAGCGATTACGTCACTGTGACACAGTGTCAGTGAACTTTGTGCAGAAAATGAGGTTTCATTATTAGGAAACTGGCTAAACGTGCCAAATGACTGCAGGATATAAAAGGAGATGACTGAATGCTGCAGCTCCCCCCTCACTGCTCATGTCAGCAGCTGAAAGTAATTAAAGTTACCACACTGCTTCCTAGAAAACACAACAAAATTCCAAAGAAAGTCCGTGAACGGTCAAAGTGACGTAAGCCAGCAGTAATTCATCCCAAAAACAAGCAAAGCAGAGAATCGCTGCGTTTCAGACCTGAACTAAAGTCACAAAGCTGAAGCGACTGACTGCACCTCACACTTTCTCCAAATGAATTTCAAATGTCAAAACTCTGTCGCACAAAAAATGAAAATGAAGACTGGAAATGTGATGAACCTGGGTCTAGCTGCTCGCATGTTCTTAAAGGGAGTGAGTGTGAGCTTCCAGTGTGACTGTGCGCCGCCGCCGCCGCAGCGTGGGACGGCCACTCCCGACATACGCAGTGAGGTTTGAGTGTGTGGGTCGTGTAAGCATGTATGACACATCTGTAATGAAACATCAGGGCGTTGTCAGCGTGTCAGGGAGGAAATCAGTGCAGAAAGGACAACTCTCACAATGGGTGCATCGAACCTGACTCACACAGATCCCATGATGCTGAGTAACAGAAAGCTGCAAAGATGCACAGCTTTTGTTTGGCTGTTCTTTCTTTTGCAAGCGTCACTTTAAACGGAGAGGAAACCTGAACTGGGCGGCTCAAGTGTTTTGATCTTCAGCTGAAAGATGAAACCAGCGCTGCAGTTCCTCTGACGTCCACTAGAGGCAGTGAGCCAGTCCCGATAGACTCCCGCCTCTGCAGCAGGTGGATGGCGACACAGGCGGCTGCTAGCTTCACCTGAACTGGACCTCTGGACCGTGTTTGTGCTTTCGGAGCCTTTTGGAGCCATGACATCATGTGACCAATAACATGGCTGCTGTGAGGTCACTGCACTTGGAGTCGTATCTGGTGAGCGAAATTCAAGGTTTTTACTTGGATGACACTTTGTTTTGCCACACCCTTACATGCAGTCTGCTAACCAGGCTAGCTCATGTAATCGCTTCCCCTTTGGCAGCCAGAACGGTAACATTAAGGCTTTGACATCAGAGTCCTTCTCAGGTTTGTGGCTTTCACTTCTTTCCAGGCGGTTTCAGATCAGGTCAGCCTGAGCTGATCTGAAACAGATCTGTCACGAGAACAGACACAATACTAAAACTCACAGAAAACTCAGGACTATGGTACAGTGTCTTTGTCTGTCTTTTATGTGCAGTCTTTGTCTGAACCAGTATTGTTTCAGAGGATTAAACAGACGAGCTCACACTTTTCAGACTTCAGACTGCGGTGGAGCGACGGAGGCTTTAACTGTAGCAGAGACAGACAGATCTAAGCTGCACTTCTCCACCCGGAGCCCGAGCTCAGCTGCACGCCGCCTGCCGCATTTCAGTCTGGGAATCCGGCTTTTTCAGACTTTTACATTAGTATGCTGATGAGATACGTCCACAGCACACAGGATATCTACACACTTGTCTTTTTACTGGTTATTTTTCTAAATACTTTTAAGCTTCCAGAAGTTTTACGTTCAGCTGATAGCAGACCTGTGATCGCTGAGACTGCATCAGCGTCTGGGCCTCTCAGGGAAATCGAATCCTCACACCTGTTATACACAACACAGCAGACCTGGAAGTGAAGCTGCAGGCTGTGCTTCAAACTCAAGACCACTGTGCTGACTGATACACTGCCTGTGTCTCCACCCACCTGTTTATCACGAGGCCACGCCCCTCATAATGCGAAGCCTTACAGTTTAAATGGATAGAGTTGTTACAAATGGTGAAATCAGCTACAGAGACCAGATGGTCTACGAGTCTACAGGCGCTGACTCACTTTTGGCGCCGCCCTCTAGAGGCCATTAGAGGAACTGCAGTTTCTCGCACTTACGTGTGGTTGAGACGTTCAGCCCAGCTGGCCGTGAGTCACAGTATCCTTCACGCTATTGATCGAGCTGGTTTCAGTTAACTGAAATCCCCCACTTTGTCTTTGGCAGGTCAGCTTTTCCACCACTAAAATATTATCAGACTGGAAAAGAATGAATTCCACGTGGAGGACGTAATCCCGACACGTGGCGCCCTCTCTGCTGCTCCGTCACGTCTGCCACGCACTCTTCAACAACATTTTTAATTTCAACATCACAGACTTGGTATCAAAGACTATCAGAAGATTATTTTTAACTAGATGAACCTTTAAAAAAGTTTTCTGTGGTTTTCAGGCAGAGATCCAGTTTATCCATCCTTCATGACAAAGATCATCCTGATTGGCTCTCTGGGGTTCATGGAAAAGGAAATGCAGATGTTCGTGCGCCTGCGTCTGAATAATCTCTCGTCCTTTGTCTCTACTGCTTATGCACGTCCTCGTGCCGCAGTATCTTGTACAGGACCCAGTAGAATATGTTGAAGAAGAGGAAGGCCAGCGGGAAGCCGGCCCTCGACACAGTGTCAATCTTTTTGGCTCGGTCGATGAACAGCTTCCTCATCTCCTCCATGCTTTTACCCCCACTGGCTGCTGCAGGTGCATTCTGGGTAGCGTTCTGCGCCGTGGCTCCCGGCGTGTTCAGTGCACTCACGGCGTTGTTGGCGCTGGCCTTCGACTCCTTGCTGTTACTCGGGGTGGAGGTCACGGCGGCAGCAGGGGTCAGCCTGCTATCATGTGCCCCCCCTTCCTGTTGGAGAGACGAGGAGGAAGAGGAGGAGCAAGGGGAGGAAGGGGTAGGGGGTCACGGATTATTTGTGAATCTGTTCACCGGTTTGGCCTCTGAGCGAGGCACCACACCTGACCGAAGCACAAAAACGAAGAAGCAAATGAATTCAGATTTCCTCGGGTTGGTGCTCGGAGCTACTTTCTCTACGTTCCTGTTTAAAACCTTCTGAAGCTGACCTACAGACAAACACCAGCTGTGAGGCGTCAAAGAGAAACCAGCAGTGCAACGAGTCATTAAGAGTTTAGCTCAGAGTTTAAACTCTGCCCCCTGGTGGTGAAAGCTTTAGTTAAACTCTGCTGAGGAAATTACAAAAGGTATCTTTACACCTGCCGCGTGCTTTTGAATCAAATTTTAGGCAGAAATGTGACGACACTGAGCCGAGAAATGTTTGTATATGAGATCATAATAAGGATGAAGATGTTTTTGGGAGCCATTGATTCACAAAAATAATCTAAAGATTAGTTCAGGTGTTACAGCTGCGGTTTCAGTTAAATGTGCAGAGAGATGTCAGCCATCAGTAAACAGCTGTATGTATCCAAACCTTCCTGCCCTGCGTGAAAAATCACGAGGTCTGATTACTGCCAGGCCTGCTGCCATCACTAAAATAGACGAAGACCAACTGAAGCAGACTGAAAGATCTCAAACGGCAGCACGCCACGATCTCAAGAAGCAGCTGAGGAGCAAAGTCAGTGACATCATCAGCCTGAGAGGGTGACGGAGACATTTCTAAGGCTGTGGGACTCCAGCGACCCACGCTGAGAGCCTGGGAACCATCGCCGACTCATCCAGGAGGTCACAGAAGAGCCCAGAACAACATCTATTAAGCTCAGCTAGGGTCAGAGGTCACGACTCAACGGTAAGAAAGAGGCGGGGCAAAGATGGGAGAGTCCAAGCAGAAACCACTGCTGACCAAGAAGATCACAAAGTCTCGTCGCACATCTGCCAACAAACATCTGGAGGATAATATTCTGAGGGCTGACGAGACAGAAGCTGAACTTTCTGGAAGCTTTGAGTCACGTGTGCATCAGACTAACCACGCAGGAACCAGCAGCTCCGCCTCTGATTGGCTCAAAGGGACAAAATAAAGGTTCTGGAGCGTCCGAGTCAAAGTCTGGACTTAAACCAGACTCAGATGCTTTGATGCTGGAAACCCTCCAGTGAGACAAACAGCAGGTATCAGGTTACACTCAGGACAGGCAGGTGTGGATACCTTTGTTCCCTTAATGAGTGACATCATCATTTAAAAACCATGCCTGTGTATAAACAGTGATGTCAGAGTCTGTGCTGGCGTCCTGTGATTTTTGTTCTTTGGCTCACAGACTTCCTGTCAGCTTACAGCATCCTCAGACTGTCCACACAGTCAGGCCGCTCTGCAGGCGGCCGGTGGGAGACAATGTCCCAGCCTCCAGCTGTTCATCATCACTGAGCGGCCGCGTGTTTGTCTGGACAAACCGACACATACTCTGTAAGCTGAAGACATTTCTGAGCACAGTTAAGCTCAGCTGCATTACCTTAAGCCCAGATATGACTTCTAAACTGAAAGAAAGGAGGCTGAAGTTTTACATGCTCACTCAAACTGTCCTGATCCAGATGTGCACTCATCTGGAAATATGTCATTAAAAACCACAGAAACAGTCACGACTCGCACACATCAGAGAAATACGTTTATGTTCGTGTCACCATTTTACTCCTTCAACACATCCTGTCTTATTTATGAAGCTGCTGTGTGAAAAGTGTCAGACTGATGGAGGAGGAGCTCCTGCAAGAGAAACATGCGCACAGACACACACACATGCAGCGTGGCATTACCCCGTGGTTGCTGGTGTAGATGTTGGTCATAGATCCGTACAGAGGCTCTGCCGCTTTGAGGCCGTCGTCAGTGTTAATACGACGAAGGGACTCGGCTAGCTCCTCTGGATCAACGGCACCTCCACTGATCTACCGACCGACAGCATGCACACGTCAACAGAAAGCAAAAGGAAGAACAAAAGAAAAAGAGCAGGCTGGGCCGCTCAGCCGTTCAGTCAACGCAGGGAAACGTTCAGCTGCTTGCACAGACGCACAGATAGGAACGCTGATGGATTTGCATCAGACGCTGTCTATGAGCTAAATCGACCGTAAAATGATTTTTTATGTGTTTTCTTTTCCAAAATTGTTTCCATGTGTGTTTGTTTTTATTTCATTGTGTTAAACAGTAAACTTAGTGTGTCTGCAGGTCTCTGTTCACATTCAGTCTTCAGACCCACAGGCTCAGCGTCTGTGCTTTCATCAGGACGTGTCAGTGACACGTTTGTGTTGGCGAGTTGACTGAATGCTGATCTTCCAGCCCGCCGAGGTCGTGATCACGCACCGAGCTCAGGCTCATCCGGGTTGGATGGCTGCAGAAACACAGAATCATCACACTGATGCGGTTACATGCTGCGTCATGCACCGATACAGCGAGATGACTCAAACATGCGGAGCGAGAAGTACCGATTCCTCCACCACTTCCTCCTCCCTCTCCGGCCCAGCTCCAATCCGACCTGGCGCTCCACGCTGAGCTGGAAGCTCAAACGTCAGATGGAAGTGATAAATCCATTTCTGACATGCTCCCACATATCTCTGTCTTTCTATAAATTCTAATAAGAATAAAAATAACGAGTTAGCACATTTCAAAAGTGTTTCCATAGAAACAAACGAGATGTGTGTGCAGGTTTATACGTGACACACGTCTAAAGCTAATCCAGACTTTTATCCTGAAATCTTTCAGGGATTTTTCCACCCTGGGATGGGCCAAAAGTGTAGTTATGACTTCTGCACAGATATATGAAAAATTTAAATAACAGAAGTTGGAAGAGATTTTTTCCTGGATGCAGCGAGTCAAAGTTTTCCTTAGTTTTCCTGAACTCTAAACATCGGACGAGGCTGAAAATTCCCACGATGAATGATTTGTGCTGCTGTCAGCGTTCCCCTCAGCCGGGGTGCTCAGCCTCAGCCTGGACGGCGTGGACCTGCGCTCCTCACAGTGAGCCGGATTGGATCTGGGCCTTTCTCACCTCGTGCCGTCTCTGAGCAGAACGCTGCAACAACAACGTGTCACCACACGGTGGCAGCCTCAGCCCAGAGCACACGAGTCACAGCGGTCCATCAGTCTGTGGATGCAGGTCACAAACTGTGTGTAGGTGTTCCTCACTCTGGATGGTGCTGCGTTCGCTGTGCTGTGCAGTGTGTGGGACTTTTCTGTACCTTGCTCTTATTCTTGTTGTGCCGTCTGAAGCGCAGCAGCTCTTTGTGTTGCCTCGACACAAAGTTAACGGCGGCGTACTCCAGCAGCGCAGAGAAGACGAACAGAAGACACACGGCCATCCAGATATCGATGGCCTTCACATAAGAGACCTGTAAACACACACACGCTTCATTCAGCAGGCTGGAGGCGCTCACCGTCAGTGGTTTAAGTTCACAGTGAGTCTCAAACGTAACTCCGACTGCACAGATGTTTCATTTTCTGCAATAATTATAGACTTTATTTCAGGGCTGCAGCTGTGTGTGTGTGTGTGTGTGTGTGTGTGTGTGTGTGTGTGTGTGTGTGTGTGTGTCTGAGTGCGCTGCTGTGACGCCCGTGGTGTCAAGAAGATGTAACTGCCCTCCTTTATGAAACGATGACTTATTCAGACACATGTAACATACTGGAGTGCAAAGCTCTGTTAAGCACTGGAAACATGAGAAACCTCCTAACCTCCACACACACACACACACACACACACACACGCACACACACGCACACACACACACACACACACACACACACACACACACGCACGCACACACACACACAGCTGTTCGGCCTAGCCTTTGTGTGTGTACAGTATGTGAGGGAGGGATGAGTGTGCTGATGAGTTAATAAGGCTTATGTAACGAGCGCTCCGTGTCTGATTGTTTCTCATGCATACACGATACCAGAGCAGGACTGTGGGGCTTGTTCTCACTCACGCTCTGCCAGACGCATGATGTGTGGAATAAACAGATTTCGGTTTGTGCGTGCAAAACATCCGGTAAGATGGCGGAGGACAAAAACTCAGCAGCACGTCACCATGGTAACATCTGCCGCAGACCTAACCTGGTCCAAAGCAAACTCCAGATGAGACATTAACATGTATAAACCCCTGTCCAATCGACCAATCACATTCAAAACGTCCCTGGGTCACTGTGTGACCCCCGTGCCTGCAGGCTTTGTGTTGCTCTGCTTCACCAGCTGTCTCCAGAGTGGATGCAGGAGCTTTGTCTGGGCTGTGGTGGAAGCTGCTCTGAATTGTGAGGTTTTACATCATGAACAGCTGAGTGTGTGCTTTTGTTTTTCTGGGGTAGGAACGGCAGCACTTTGTGATGGAGATGTTACTCTGCTGCAGAGCAGCTACACCTCCACAATACCAACTGAAGTGCCAAGCTTCTGCAATGGCTGCACCTAAACCCCGCATGTCAGACTCCATTCAATCATTTAAAAACTCACCTGTTCCACCTAGCCTTTGAAGCAAACTAGTTCGGACTTCCACCCGGTCTGCATTTGTGCTATGTAACTGTAACTGTCACTGTAACTGTAACTAAACCTGTTTATTAACTGTTTTTGTTGCCATTCGTTGGAATCTGCCTTGTGTGAAGCACTTTCATGGACACTTCCCTTTTTAAATGTGCTGTAGAAATAAATACTGATTGAATAATTGAGAGTCTGTGATGGGAAGGAAAAAAAGATGGAATGGTTGGAAGGCTGAGTCTGCCGGAGAGAAGAGAAGACATGGATGCAGCATCACCTCTGCTGGACACGCAGCGGCGGCTGAGGACCGCCTACTGTGAACCGCGTCATCATTACAGCCTCACAACGAACAACATGTCGCGCTAATATTATCCTTCATCTACATGCATTCAGGTAGCAACAGTCCTCACAGTGTGTGCAGCGTGAGGCCTTTTACACACACACACACACACACACACACACACACACACACACACACACACACACACACACACACACCTTAGGCAGTGAGGTCCTGGAGCCTGAGCTCTGCGTCGTCATGGTGAGGACGGTGGTGATGCCCAGGGCCACGCGGGCCGGTGCGGCGTCCATGTTGATCCAGAAGGAGACCCAGGATAGGATGACGATGAGCAGGGAGGGGATGTACATCTGGATCAGGTAGTAGCCCATCTGACGCTCCAGGTGGAAGCGCACCTCGATGCAGGTGAACTTTCCTGTGACAAAGGAGCGACAGTCACAAACCTGCAGACAGGAAAACTTCAACATAGGCTTTGGCATGAGCGACGGGGGCGAGAGGATACTCCCACCTCGTAGCCGACTCGCTAGCAGCATGGCCGCTTCACCTGTCCCTCGGCCTCCTTTAGCAGTAATGATACTTGTAACATATGTGTACCTGGGGCTTCTGTTTAAGACACCACCAACTTGTTCATGTGTCTAACCGCTTTTACCCACTCGGCGACACACCCGCCGCGGGTCAAACTCTGACTCTGTTCTGCCAAAACAATGTGGGACTCTGTAGTTTTCTCTGGTCCCCTCCCCAATCAGACCAGGAGTGACATGTTTAGCCGCATGTTCTCCTTAAACTGCTGGCTGTCTGAGTGGTGTCCCAGAAACGATGTGGGCTTCATAGATAATTGGCAAACCTTCTGGAGGAAACCTGGTCTTGTTAGGAGAGACGGCATCCATCCCACTTTGGATGGAGCAGCTCTCATTTCTAGAAACATGGACAAATTTATTAAACCCCCCAAAATATGACTATCCAGAGTTGGGACCAGGAAGCAGAGCTGCAGTCTTACACGCCTCTCTGCAGCTTCTCTCCTCCTGCTACCCCCCAAAAACCCATCTCCATAGAGACTGTGTCAGCTCCCAAACAGACAAAAAACAAACTAAAAACCAACAACAAACAACTTAAACATAAACAATCACAAAGAAAGAACAATACAGTATCCACATCTGAACCAAAGAGTAACACAGTGAAATGTGGATTATTAAATATCAGGTCTCTCTCCTCCAAGTCTCTGTTAGTACATGACTTAATAATTGATCAACAAATCGATTTACTCGATTAGCCTGCACTTTGCTCTCGCTCTGCAGGCCTACTTGTTGTTCCTAGAGTATTTAAAAGTAGAATGGGAGGCAGAGCCTTCAGTTTTCAGGCCCCTCTTCTGTGGAACCAGCTTCCAGTTTGGATTCAGGAGACAGACACTATCTCTACTTTCAAGATCAGGCTTCAAACTTTCCTTTTTGCTAAAGCATATAGTTAGGGCTGGACCAGGTGACCCTGAATCCTCCCTTAGTTATGCTGCAATAGACGTAGGCTGCCGGGGATTCCCATGATGCACTGGGTGTTTCCTTTCTCACTCACTATGTATTAATAGACCTCTCTGCATTGAATCATATCTGTTATTAACCTCTGTCTCTCTTCCACAGCATGTCTTTATCCTGTCTTCCTTCTCTCACCCCAACCAATCACAGCAGATGGCCCCGCCCCTCCCTGAGCCTGGTTCTGCCGGAGGTTTCTTCCTGTTAAAAGGGAGTTCTTCCTTCCCACTGTCGCCAAAGTGCTGCTCATAGGGGGTCATATGATTGTTGGGTTTTTTTCTGTATGTGTTATTGTAGGGTCGACCTTACAGTATAAAGCTCCTTGAGGCGACGGTTGTTGTGATTTGGCGCTGTGTAAATAAAGCTGAATTGAATTGAACTCGTATAGTAAACTTCCAAATTTTGGTCACACGCACACACACACGCACGCACACACACACGCACACGCACACACACACGCACGCACACACACACGCACACGCACACACACACAGACACACAGACACACAGACACACACACACACACACACACACACACACACACACACACACACACACACTACATCCATGTCTGGTCAGGACCTGCTTTGTCAGTCGGTTTGTTTCTCCCTCACTTTGTTTTTCGACTCAATCCTTGGAGCACAAACGTGACGGATGAAACGTGGCAACAGTTTCATCCTGTGTGCATCTTACCTGCATCCTGATGCTTACGGCAGTGTGTGTGTGTTACCTGTGTTGTAGTGCTTGGTGCAGTATCGGAGGTCTGATTCATCTTTGAGGATGAACTGTGGGAGCGTGAGGCCGTCGGCCACTTGAACAGGTCCGTTCTCCTGCCACTCAAAGATCAGGTCGTTCATGGTGTAGCCGACTGAAACACAGAAATTATGAGAGACAAAAGATTTAAAAAAGGCCACAGAGCACAAGTCTGTGTGTAGTTTGACCATCTTTTGTTCAGATTGTGTCGACTTGTGTTCGCACTCTTGTGTCTGCAGACTGTCGGTGTTTCAGGGCAGCAGGCACGTTTTCCTTCCTCGTGGGGCCCGCACTACGACGGATGCTGAACACACCCAGGGTCTCCATTTATGCAGCTTCAGTGTTTTTAATGTTTTTATTGTTTTTAAATGTGCATCTCTGTGTCGGCATCGTTTCCTCGGTGGTCCTCGGTCTCTGTGTTTCAGCATCACTGTGTTTTTGGTTATTTCCTGTTTTATTTTGAAGGGTACTTTTCTCTCGTGTCTTGTTCTGATTTTTCCCCCTTTGTGACCGTCTGCTGTGTTTTCACCTGTGTCGGCTCACCTGTGCCTCACATGGTAACTGGCCTGGTTCTTGCTCTGTACAACATGCCTCATTTACACGAGCACGATGATTCGTAAATCTCAGATTTTTTCACAACCCAACATAAAAAAAACATCAAATGTTTAAAGTGAAAAAACTATGAGCTCATTTTGAGTTTGGGGGCAGCAACACGTCTCTAAAAGATCTGCAGGGCTGCAACAAGAAGCTGGAAAAGTAGTTCGGACGAGAAAGAAAAAGCTGGAGGAACACTGAGCTGCTAATCAGGCTGTCAGCAGGTCAGTCACATGATCGGGTATAAAAAGATCGTCTCAGAGGGCCAGAAGTTCTCAGAAACTGCATCCACAAACTGGTTTTCAGAACGATGCTCCTCACTGTGAACATCTCATCGTCATCATGTGGAGGAATCTCTGTGCGCAGAGAAGAAGCCAGATGTGACCGGCGCCATCTCCTCTGGACCAAAGCTCCTTTAAAACTGATCTGAGGTCAGACTCATCCAAACATGGACGCCGCATCCTCGGACTGAAGAGGAGAGCATCCAGCTCATTATCAGCGCTCAGGTCAACGCCTGCAGCTCTGATGTTTAGGGGGCGTGCCTGTGGGACTCACAGCTGGCACATCTGGATACCAAAAAAAGGAGGAAGCAGAGCGAGGACTGCTGAGCTGTGAAAGTCCAGCAGCTGCTCTCCGCAGCTCGCAGACGCTCTCAGACTGATGTTCGAGGACGACGTTTGCAGATCGCTGCAGCCTGTTTTTGTGTCAGCCCTGATTTCCGGCTCTGTTTAGCTTCCTTAGTTTTCCCATCTTTAGGACTCGTGCATCTCATTGGTGCGTCCCGTCCTCAGCACACAGGACACTGGATGTTTTTAGATAGAGCTCACGGCCAAACACACCACCAGCACAGATATCACCACACACATCAGAGAGGCACTGCAACGTGCCCGAGGACGGGCCAGAGATGGCTGGATGATGCAGGAGGCTTGATGTTAATGCAAACAGATGCCGTGATATTATTCTTGTTTTCACACATGCGTCTTATATCCAGCTTTCAGTGGCCCCTCTTCTTCTGTGTCCGGGTGAAGGCAGAGGGAGAGCGGAAGCCACGTATGAATTATTATTGTACATTATTGTACATTATTGTACTTTATTGAGCCCCGTGGGGAAATTGCTCTCTGCATTTAACCCATTCACTCAGTGAAGCAGTGGGCAGCCATTGGGCGCCCGGGGAGCAGTGTGTAGGGACGGTACCTTGCTCAGGGGTACCTCAGGGTAGCTGTTAAGGGGAATCGAACCCCCGACCTTCCGATCATGGGGCAACCACTCTACCTACTGAGCTATCCCTGCCCCAATGCGTGAGGTCGGAGCGCTGCGGGGCTCTTCGGCGAGCGCAGGAAGCAGCTGGTATGTGCTGGTGCAAGCCTGCAGCCATGCACAGAAAGAATGAGTTCATCCTGCTTCTTAAGCTTCGGCTGAAAGTGCGTGAAAAGTGTTTGCATGTTAAAAAAGAGAAAAACAGAGGAGGCCTGCAGCCTTCCACACGAGCATCTGTGCTCGGCTCGGGATGCTTTTAAATCTTACGACGGCCTCCGGTGGCAGCGGCGGCCGTGACTGTCGACTCGCTGCACTTACAAGCTCGGCTGGTCCCGGACGCGACCTGAACAGGGTCAGGCTGCAACCACAGCCTCCAATTATGTTTCACGGAACGAGACATAAACCTGGACCGAGGACTTTCTGTCCTCGAACACGGACCACGTCACGACTCATTTCCTCTGCATGCCAGTATGTCCTGATGCGTCCTTATGGTTCGTCTGACATCAGGGAGCAGCAATGCAAATAATCTGTGCGTGTCTGTGTGTGCGTGTGCTTACGTCTCAGTGTGTGTGTGTTTCTATGTGTGTGTATGTGGGTCAGAGAGGACTGGAACTACCAGTGAAGATGAATAAGCTCTTCGAGGGCTGTGTCCCAGAGGCCAGGCCTCTGATTGGGCAGACGATGGATTCGTCATCATAACTGTATCAACATCATTAAACACGACTGCTTCCTTAAAAAGATATGCTGCTAAAATATGTTCCCATGGAGGGAGACTAAATATACTTCAGGATGGATGAATGAATCTCCATCCAGCTTTCTGGAGCATCATCCGCACGACATCAACAGATTCTGAAATCATGGTATTGTTTGCAGCACGGACTTCCTGCGTGTGCAGGCAGCACACGTCTGAACAGAAGCAGCGTGCTACATATTCAGAGTCACGCACCGAGCCTCTGTGGGCGCGGAGACGGATCGGAGGAGACGTATCGCTGGGATATGGAATATACATGTTCACGCGGAGCAGAAACACGACAGGCGGCGGCGGCGGGCGGGGGGCTGCTGTATGTTTAAGCACACAGCTTTAACCCGAGGAACTTCCCTCTCCATGACAGAAGTCTTAATCCACACTCGGGCTGCTTTTATCTGTCTGTGAGGGGGGGATTTAAACATTATCTACACGGATCAGAGTTTTAATCTCATTCTGAGCCTCGCTGGGAATGACTGCCGCTGTAATTAGCTCCTGTCTATCTCTGCAAATTCACAGCGGCCCAGAGCCGCAGCCTCTGAAGCATCTCCCATCAGCTGGTCAGAAAGTTTAGCTGATCCAGCCGCAGCACACGTCTGCTTCAGAATCAAGGCGACGGCCGACAGGAGAGCAGACCCTGCTAACAGCTCCCCAAATGGCTCTTTAAATGTCAGCTGCATTTTGGCTCATGGTCCATTTAAGGTGGACTGTGACCAAGTAGAAACCCATCCCATCACGGACGCTGTGTCCTCTGGACTGAGGATGAGGAACCATCTGGCTTACTGTCAGTTCAAAGATGGTCCTCCAGATGGTAAAGAGGGAGGGGTGCAGTAGTCCACATGGCAGGGGGAACTTGTTCATCCATGGAGCAAACAGGCTCTTTAAATGTCAGCTGCATTCTGGCACCAAGAAAGCGATCTGTTAGTGTTTTCCTGTATTCGTGTAGGGATTCATCTCCCACCGAGGAAACCTTCAAAATGTGTCGCAGGCGAGTTCAGAGTTTGTTCTGTGGACGTGTGAAGGTTGGTGTGACACAGGAGGATGCTGGGATAGAGAGAGAGATGCAGGCAGGTGAAGAAGAAGCATCTCCGCGTACGTATGAACACACGTGTGGCAGAACGACACGGCTTGTCAGCTGCAGTTTGGCTGCTGATGTGAAGACGAGGACTCTGTTTTCCCAGGTGTGCCTGAAGGAGTCGCGGGGCACAGCTGCAACAACGAGCTTGACTTGGAGTCAAAGACCCCGCCCCATCACCAGCCGCCCTGTCGTGTTGTGACCATAAATTTTAAATGTTCACATGTGACCGAGTCGCAGCTCCTCGATGATGCATCCTTCTCTGCACCTTGACCATAACATTGCATCTCCTGCAGTTTTGCATTGACGGTGGATATTTAACTGCCCTTCTAATTGTTGGTGGTGTAGTGGTTAGCACATTTACCCGGCAAGCTCAAGTCACCGGTTTGATTCCAGGTAGTGACACTAATCGCATCAGATGTAAAAACGCTGCCAAACCAAAAATCTGGAGCTGAAAAGAGCTTCTTTGTAATTAAGAACGGAGCTCAATGGCTCACAGCCTGAATGAAAGGTGTTTCTTAACCCTTTAACCCAGGGGTGTCCAACTCCAGGCCTTGAGGGCCGGTGTCCAACTCCAGGCCTCGAGGGCCGGTGTCCTGCAGGTTTTAGATGTGTCCGTGATCCAACACAGCTGATTTAAACGGCTAAATGACCTCCTCAACATGTCTTGAAGTTCTCCAGAGGCCTGGTAATGAACTAATCATGTGATTCAGGTGTGAAGACCCAGGGTGAGATCTAAAACCTGTAGGACACCGGCCCTCGAGGCCTGGAGTTACCCACGCCTGCTTGAAACCCTTTCCGTCACCGGCGACAGGTTAGGGTTTAAAGGGTTAAAGACACACTGTACATCGTTCATACTGAAAGTGCTGCGAGTGTGTACAGTCATGCAGTACTTACAGCTCTCCAGCTGCATGATGCACGTCTGAACATCCATCGGGAAGTTTTTTAGATCCATGGGACACGACAGAGTTAACGTTAGCCTGAAAAGAAAGAGAGGAGACACTGAAGACCGAGACCGTGGGTTCAAAGTCACAGACATCGTAACATGTCAGTTTATATCAATGTGCCACCTGCACTGTTGGAACCAAGAGGATACCCGATAATATCAGACTTTATACATCAAAATATTCAGAAACGAGATCCCACTCTGACAAACTTACAGAACCACTGTCAGCATCTAATGTTTAAATCCTAAAGCAGGCACATGAAGACCTTCTCTCTTTGACTCACGATGGACATAAAAAGTTCCACTAAACCCAAAAATGAAGAATAAATGTTTAATCGGAGCTCATATTATAACATTTGCAAGTCAGATTAGTCAAATGAATAAATGCGGTCCAGTGTTTAAACGCGACGAGCTAGCAGTGAGAAAACAGTGTGAGGCCAGAGGACATGTGGCGAGGCAGCAGCGAGCTCAAATCAGAACATTTCTGAAGATCAGCCTAAAACTGCTCCAAAGTTTGGACCTGTTCATTAACTAACCTGTAAAGCACTTTACTTTCACATATCAAAGACTTACATTTAGCACCATGAAGTCTGAGGCGATGGACTTAAACCCAACAACAGGAAGATATTCTAAACATTTTTATATCAGTGACCTGATTAAATAGACACGACTGCAGACGTGCATATATTCATTCTGCAGATGCGTCTTCCTCGGTATCTCAGAGTTCGCTGCGTGCCTCTGGCTATGAAAGCATGCATGCATGTATGTACACTGCACACGGATCCTTGGTTTCACGCATAAAGGAGCTTGTACCTTCAAATTACAGGAAATAAACAGAAGTCAGAGTGACATGACTCCATGTGTCACGAAGGTTTTTCTTAACCGTGCTGCTGCTCACCTTATAGAGTACAAAACATTGCCGTTCTTGAATATCCTGAGCAGTTTGTTGTCTGTGGTGACTTCGTGGAAGTGGGCTCCCTTCTCGTTGGCGAAGAACAGATCCGGTTTCCATATGGAGTCTAACATAGAGGGATCCAGGTCCAGAGAGTCATCGGGGTATTCGGAATACGCCAGCCTGGGATCGTTCCACTGCTGACGGAGGAAGATGTTCACTCGGTAGTCCTGCAGACACACAACATAACACGACTAAGTCACACATAGAGAAGCACATGCGACTGTCAGAAACGTAAAAATAAATAACCACAGAGATCATTTACACGAGAACAGGAGGAGAAACTATACAGTTGTCCCTCGTGACCACGTGGAAACCATCCTGTGGCCTGACTGACTGGAAATCAAGGATACCGCGTTCTCCAGACTGATGAGGAGGCGAACATCCAGCTTGTTATCAGGTCAAAGATAACAAGGAAGACGTTAGTCCACGTCCACGAAGCCCCATCAAAGCTCTGATGCTCTGAAGGCAGCTGATGGAATCTTTTTTCAGCGAGAGACTCAAATCCAACAGCGAGTGAGTCTATAGAGTCTAAACTGGCCTGCAGCGCAGACCTTTCACACACTGACGTATTAGGGAATGAAAAGCATGACAAAGGAGGCCCTGCATATTGTTGCATTTCCCCTGACACACAGATATGCATGCTCGTGTTGTCTGAACAGGACAAGTTCCCTGAACATGTTCTCACAGGGCGGATATAAATTGGGCTACGTGTCGTTTCACAGAAGTCCTGGAACCTGATTCGTATACTCAATCACTGAACCCGTCATATTTTTATCCTGACTGAAAGGCTTGAGGTGTACACAGATGAGACAGAGGCCTGTAATCAATTATAGACCTGTGCATCAGCTGTGCTGGAGGATAGCGTGATGCAAACATGTCAGTGAACACGTGTTCATGCACAGGCACACCTTATAGGCGGCTGACGCCTCGTTACTCCCATCAGTATACGCAGGCATGAGCGTGCAGCAATGTGACTGCTTCAGCCTTGAAGGGTCCTCGAGGCGACTCCTTTCTTACAGCTCAGTCGAAGCGCAAAAACAGCAGCAGCAACAAGTTATATTTTTAATGCTTTGGACAGGAAGTAGCGTTGCCCTGTTTGCTGCTGTGAAGACTCAGAGATGATAGTTGGAGTGACTACAGGGGCCACAGCTTGGTTCAGTGTGTTTGTACAGATGGATGTAAATCAAGTTCCTGTAAGGAATCCCACAAGGCTCAATTTTAGGCCCTGTTTTATTTCCATGTCTACAGCTAAAGTGCACCTTTAAACAGATGGCGCCACACTCGACTGGGCTCCAGCCAGCCTACCTAGAGATGAAAGAAGTAAAAGTAAATGAAAAATGGTCTTTGAAGGAACGGTGAAAAGAATGGGCAAATTCATCAAGTCAAACCATCACATCCTTTACTCTGTGACTCACAAACTCTTATGTGACATCGTTAATCTTCCAGAGACATCTGATCACAGCAGGGATCCCATGGAAGCATTAAAAATATATAAGATAACTAATTCATTATCAACAACCATATTTCTTGGGTTGGGTATCAACACCAACAACGACCGCATCAGGCAATATAAAAGAAGGAGCTGGGGTGGACGTGGGTTGCAAAGTGGCTTGCAGGGAGGTGTGCAGCAGCTTTGGAGAGGCTAAAGCAGTTTGGTCAATCTGATATCCTTGTGTCAGTGTTGTTTATGCACCAACATTGGATCTGACCAATCACCTGCAGATGTCCACTCAGGAAAGAAAATCTAACAAAGAGGGTGGTTAGGGTGTGACTGTGTTTCCATGTCCCAGAACTATGGCATCACTACAGTGTGATTGGTCACTTTAACCTGGACCAACATCAGTGATGATGATCCAGGAACAACACCAACACGACGACATCAGATCATGTTGTTCAGCTGAGCACTCAGATCAGCTGATCTGCTGGGATAACAGCTGGAGACCCCACAGGGGAGTTTGCATGACTCAGCAGGATCCTTCCTCTTTTCCTAAGGACGCAGTTTAGTGAAGGAACCAGCTCCATTTGTCTGTTGGAGGATTTTTTTGGAAGGTTTAACGCTCCACGAGGATAAGAGCAGCACAGCCATCTGCAGGAAACACGACTGTTTGGTCCCTCGATGGTGAAGCGAGTGCCCCGATGACACTATCACTCCAATGCACGACAGCTCCATAGAAAATTCCCAGAATGCACTGTAAAAGGCAGTGAGCATCACCGCTCGCCGTGCTCACTGAGTGGAAGTGACATCACTGCTCTTCCACTTCAGCAGAGCTCGGGCGGAGCTGGAGTCGCTGTGCAGCGAGCGCACATGTGGCTGATGAAACTAACTCAAGCAGCGTCGATGCTTCTGAACGCGCTGCTTTTATTTCACGAGCTGCGACTTCTCCTCAGACGTGTCGCAGGGCCCAAACCCACAACAGCCCTGCCACAGCTTCAGCTTAGACATTTCAGATCGTTGTGTAGCCTACCGACATACAACAGGAGGGCAAGGTGCACCTAAGTGAAACCCAGATCAGACCCCCACTGTAGGACAGCAGAGTAAGAAGGTGGATAAAAGTGGAGCGAGGGCAGAGCTGTGCGGATATTACATTTCACAGGTGACTTATTCTGCACCGCTGCATCACATTTGCAGTCGTAGGAGAGCGAACGTCATGATCACGGCTCCCAGGGAGTCATGTTGCAGATTCATTGGTGTCTCAGCGCTCACTGACGCAGGACTCAGGAAATACTATTCACTGTGCAGCGATGCAGTGGCTGACCCGGGGCGATCCTGCACGCTCTCACACTCCTGATCTCTGCTGGCAGCCAGAGAGTCCTGCATCTGTTCAGCTATCAATTATTTTAGCTTTCACGCAGTATTTGCACCATGCGTGAAACACAGAACCTTTCTTTCATAGTCCTGTTTCAAAATCCTTCCCGGTACACACTCGCCCCATGCTTTAAGTATTTACTGCAGTCTAATGAAGGAGAGGGGAAGGTAAACAAATGCAACACATTAGTTTGAGTTTGCATTTTTTTAAATGCTTCAAAACGGATCAAATAATGAGCAGTTTTGGTGTTAATAGTCTTCTTGCAAAAGTAGAGTTAATTTTACTCTAAGCAGAGTCACATTCTTTTAATGTAACTCTGAGGTGTAAAATGATAGTAGTTAAAATCGAGTGTTAAAAATGAGTGTTTCTCTGTCAAATCTGGAGGTGTTACAATGGAAACATTAACTCTTGACCTCTTAACTCTGAACTCCTACAGGGGCTATGACACCAACAGAGTAAATTCACAGACTCCGCCCCCAGCACGGCTCCAATCGAAGCTGAAGTGAAGCCGTTTCAGAACATTTTGCTCTACATATTTGAGTTGTTTGCCATGCTTGGTAAGTCATTTTTTCAAAGATTGTTTCAATTATTTCTATTAGCTTTTACTTCTGTGGCTCTTTGGAGTTGAGACAAAGCTGTGTGAAAGGCATTAGCCATGTTGCTCGCTGATAGCATAATATTCTGCTTTAGCTAGCTGAAAGGTATTGTTTGCAGGCAAATACCACAGCCTTGAAAAAAAGCTTGCATGTGAATTTTCAGTCAAACCTTTGGTCAAATACACCTAAAACAATGTCTAGAATGTGAAATGTTGGTATAATGGTGCTACTTGAAGCCTGAAAACGATCGCCCATAAAAAAAAACGAGCAAACAGCAGTAGCTGACGTCCTGACTGGATTCTACGTTAGCATAGATCCCTCCAGAGTTTTGTGCACACGGTTTAAGTAAAAATGAAAAAGGTTGAGGTTTTACATTTAGTTCAGTATTACCTGTTGCCTGTGTCCTTGTCTTTTGGGAAAATACTTTACACAAGTAATGGCTCAAAGAGGATTCCTTTTTTTTTTACTGTGCTGCAATTGTTTACTGGATTATTTGTGCCATTAATTAGTGTCAACTAATTTTTATTCGATCTCCGCACAGGATATGCTTGTGAAGATGGAATATGGGGGAGAGCAGAAGTGCGCTGAAGTTCCACAAAGGGATGAATGAAGGACATGCATATTGTATTGAAGAAATAAGTGATGAGATGCTGTTATTTGCATTTACCATGTCAGACCTTCTGATAAACACAATTCTAATGAAAGTGAGAACATGTACACTGTTACATCTTTCAGAAAATGTTTTGAAATTGTGGTGCACAGTTCAGAATAAATGTTTTTCAAAAACCATTGCATCTTTTTAGTAAATGTTTATTTCCAAAAGAAATTTCTAGAAGTTCAGAACAGTAAAATTCCCGCTTTTTAGAATGAATTAGAAGATAACTCTTACGTAGTTAAACTAAAATACTCTTTGAGAGTTAATATATAAACTCTTAACACCAAGTGTTAAATTATCAACTCCAGACAGATTTGGTGTTTAACACTAAATCAGAGTTAACGTACCAACTCTCCAAAAAGAGTTAAATTAACACTCTCTGGTGTGGACCCATATAGACACTTTAATAGTGTTGAAATCAAATCCGACAGTGTTAATTTGGACATGCTGGATTTGCTGTGTAGTAGTGTTAGTCCGCTGTAAATGTGTCGGCTGTTGTCACGAATCACAGGAAAATTCCCAGAGGACGTCGTTCTCATCGCGTGTTTAAGCTCACTGCTTTGGTTTCTCTGAGACTGAAATGTGCAAACATACATGGAAATGCAGCAAATCAGGCAAAAGCAGTGTGTGTCCAAGTCTAACGAGCTGTAAAGTGAGCGTTTGGTGTGAACACCTTTATCCTTCAGCACAGACTGAACTCTTGAGTATCTCCAGGAAAAGTTCTTCAGGCTTCTTGAAGGACATTCAAAGCATTTCTTTAGGTGTTCCTGCCTTTAGCGCTGCTGCTCCAGCACCACCTCTGGTCCCAGAGCTCCGTCCACAGTCCTTGCTTCAGATATTTAAGAAATGTGGTGCGATCGGCTAATAATTCAAACATTTTAAAACCAATAATCCTGGGCATATTTAAAAGGACAAAGCACATGTGCTCCCTTTGTCCACACAGTCATCTGTCTGCGACAGCAGGGAGCTGCTCTGAGTGAAATCTTCACCCAACCAACAGGTAACAGAAGCTACGTCCACCCGTCCACCTCTGCAGCCAGCACACCCACTGGAAACGCATGCTTAAGATAAGCTGTGGGTGTTTACTGCACCCAAGCGACCAAAACTGAAGCATTCAAGCACATTAAGGGGTCGGCTGTAAACCGACGCACAGGTGCACAAAAACCTTCTCACACAGGGTTTAACTGAAAAAGGTTCCAGTGAGGACAACCATCATCATGTCTCTCTGTGCAGACACGCACACACACACACACACACACACACTGGATTAAAGAGGATGGAGAGACTGAGTGAACAAATAAAAAACTGTTTAACAAAAGTAAATCTGTTTATCAGAGATAGCGTGGAGCCGAGTGAGCCAACCTGGCTCTAAGCCCTGTGTGTGTGTGTGTGTGTGTGTGTGTGTGTGTGTGTGTGTGTGTGTGTGTGTGTGTGTGTGCGTGTGTGAGAGTGTGTGCGCACGTACAGTATGTGTGGTACTGTGTGTTAAAAAAATCACTCTGGAGCTCTGATCCTCTGTCTGATGTGATGCTAAAACTGTTTTGGGGGAAAAGTGTGTTAAACAAAGAAAAGGTGTTACAAACACTGACTCGTTGCCATTAAACTGATGTTTCTCTGAAAGGTACTTTTTATAAATTCCTGCATTTAAAATCGTTTAAACCCTAAAAATGAACTAAAGCTGCTAAAAGAATGTGAGCTTTGACTTTTTGTCCAGGACTTGAAGACACATCAGCTGAAGTTAAACTGGTGCTGACCCGGGCATTTTTAGCAAATAGTACCACATATTTTTATTTATTAAAGGTGTGTTTATAATTTCATAACTCCAAAATAGATGTTTTCATGAATATAAGAGTGCTTATTAAGAGTTTTCATGTTTAAAGATTGATCGGCTGTACTGATCGGTGGGGTGTACGTGTGTCAGATCTCTATCAGACCTCCACAGCCCCTCGGATGGATGAGTGCTACATCAGGACATGTTTGATGTGCTTCTAGGATTCCTGACAGCGTGCCCTTTAAGATGTGAACAATTATTATTGTTGTTGTTGCAGCTATTATTTCTGAAGTAGCTTTACTCTTTTTTCCACACAAATCATTTCCATCTTATCTGCTCTGCATAGTTTGCTTTTACCTATATTTGGTACTCATTCATCCACCCATCATCCATCCATCCATCCATCCATCCATCCATCCATCCATCATCATCATCCATCCATCCATCCATCATCCATCAATCCATCCATCATCATCCATCCATCCATCCATCATCATCCATCATCCATCCACCCATCATCCATCCATCCATCCATCCATCCATCATCATCCATCCATCCATCCATCCATCCATCCATCATCATCCATCCATCCATCCATCCATCCATCATCCATCAATCCATCCATCATCATCCATCCATCCATCCATGCATCATCCATCCATCCATCCATCCATCATCATCCATCATCCATCCACCCATCATCCATCCATCCATCCATCATCCATCCATCCATCCATCCATCATCATCCATCCATCCATCATCCATCCATCCATCCATCCATCATCATCCATCCATCCATCATCATCCATCCATCCATGCATCATCCATCCATCCATCCATCCATCCATCCATCCATCCATCATCCATCCATCCATCATCATCCATCATCCATCCACCCATCATCCATCCATCCATCATCATCCATCCATCCATCCATCCATCATCATCCATCCATCCATCCATCCATCCATCCATCATCCATCCATCCATCATCCATCCATCCATCCATCATGCATCCATCCATCCATCCATCAACCCAACCATCCATCCATCCATCATGCATCCATCAACCCATCCATCCATCCATTCTTTAAAGCTGTGCAGAGTCTTTGAGCAGGAAAAAGAATCTGGAGTCCTGGGACTGAAGGACGGGCCAATTCAAAGTCCCGCTGAATGCTGCTGATCAGATCTGGGATTTAGTGGATTCAACAATGGATCGCACCAAAGTTTCATTAGAAATTAGGCTCTAGGAACAGCTGGGAAGTCTTCAATATTCAATAGCAAAAGAATACTGATATCAAGGAAAATGAGGCCTTAAAAATAGATATTATTCTTTGGTTATCATGTGTGAATAAGGACATTTTAGTAGTTTCAGTTTATCATACTAATAAATAGTAATATAGCTGTTGTTTTAAACAACTGTTTGACAGATTTCTAAAATATTTAAGTAATGGATGCATGCATGGATGGAAGGATGGATGGATGGATGGATGATGGATGGATGGATGATGGATGCATGATGGATGGATGGTTGGGTTGATGGATGGATGGATGGATGGATGGATGGATGGTTGGGTTGATGGATGGATGAATGGATGGATGGATGGGGTGATGGATGCATGATGGATGGATGGATGGATGGATGGGTTGATGGATGCATGATGGATGGATGGATGGATGCATGCATGATGGATGGATGGATGCATGATGGATGGATGGATGGATGATGGATGGATGGATGGATGGATGATGGATGGATGGATGGATGGATGATGGATGGATGGATGGATGCATGCATGATGGATGGATGGATGGATGGATGATGGATGGATGGATGCATGATGGATGGATGGATGGATGGATGGATGGATGATGGATGGTGGATGGATGGATGGATGATGGATGGTGGATGGATGGATGGATGGATGGATGGATGGATGGATGGATGGATGATGGATGGATGCATGATGGATGGATGGATGGATGGATGGATGGATGGATGATGGATGGATGGATGGATGGATGATGGATGGATGCATGATGGATGGATGGATGGATGGATGGATGGATGGTGGATGGATGGATGGATGATGGATGGATGATGGATGGATGATGGATGGATGGATGGATGATGGATGGATGGTGGATGGATGGATGGATGCATGATGGATGGATGGATGGATGGATGCATGATGGATGGATGGATGGATGGATGGATGGATGGATGGATAGATGGATGATGGATGGATGGATGGATGATGCATGGATGTCTGCTTTTACTCACACTGGAGACTTTGTCAGACTCTGATCTCTGCCTGAAGGTCAGCAGTGGACTTCCTTCTGTCTCTACTATTTAAATTCTTGAGTTTCCTGACATCTGCCTCCGTCAGCCTGCGTTTGCCGCCTCGTCCTCGGTGCATTCTCTAAGTACTCGTCTCTCCATCGACTCTGAAGTGTACTCGACCGCACAGCGAGGACACTTCATGTCTCACGCTGTTAGTCTCAGAGAGCGTCCAGCATCACGACGCGCTGTAACGTCCACCCTCTCCTTTACAGTCACTTCTCTTTTTACTGCTCGGAACAAGAGCGAGACGTCTCAACCTGAATTCATTATAAGTTTTCTTTAGTAATGAAAAACTATTTATCACTAATTCAACCACATTTTTATGCTTTTTTTAAATGCATGGAAACAACAGCAATAATTATATTTTAGAATCAAAAACATTATTTAGATTGACGAGTCTGGACATGCTCTTGGATCCACTGTTTCAGAAATATAAAGAGTGATTTCGGTAATTACCAATAATATTGATTTAGGGCAGCTGTGACATGTTTGATGAACTTTATTGACAGCGATCCAAAGACAAACTGGGCACTTTGGGTTCAGATGTACCGGTGCTGAAGGCCTACATGTTCCTAGAAATGCAGATGCTGAACTTTTCAGTATGAACGTGTTTACGGTCCTCATCAGTGCGATCACCGCCCTCCCAGTTTCTGCTCCAGTTATCGTTCTGGGGTTCTTAGCAGAGGTGGGCGTGTTCAGACGGTTAGCGCTCAGCTGTGTGAAAGGAGCGATGGTTGAATCCTGACCTGACGTATGGCTGCCCTGTCTTCTTCCTCTTTACGGATACCAGATTAAACTGTGCTTGACCACGCCCCCCATCAGCTGATTTTAGATCTAACGCTTTCACGTCCAGGGAGCGTGGTGTCCTAGCGCCACGTGTGAAGAGGACAGACGCGATAAAAGGTCTAGAAACTCAACGAGTCCACATAAAAAAATAAAAATGTGTTGATCAGAAGGTCACATATCACGGAGGTGGACAGTCTGGTTCTTGCCCCTGCTGTGAGGGTGGATGATGCTGTTATCTACCTGTTGCAGCGTGCTCAGTCTCACCTGGGTGGCACTGGTGGCTCGGTGAGAATCATGTTTTTTTAGTTTTCCAGTGTCTTCAATGTCCAACCACTTCCTAACACTCCAGCGACCCAAACATTGAATCATGCTCGCTGGTGACCCTGCAGAGGCTCGCTGTATTACTGGTGGGCAGGAGTCAGAGTGCAGAGAGCTGCTGAGGAGCTCGGTGGAGACGTCCATCAGAAATCACCTTCTCCTGAATGTCAGGAGGACAAAAGAGAACGTGGTCGCCTTCCAGAGGAAAACAACTGCGACTAACACTGTGAAAACATGGGTGAGGAGCTGGAACCATTACTGGCATCTGAGTCAGCTAAGGTCAGAGGTCACTGAACAAACTGCTCTCCATCAGGGAAAACATCACAGCTGCTCCCCTCCTCATGACCGAGGCAGCCACAGAGCTTCAATCATCCTCACTGCAATAAACCATACAGTGACAGGTGAACACACACACACACACACACACACACACACACACACACACACACACACACACACACACACACACAGGGCTCCATCAGAGCAGCTCCCAGCAGTGCACAAAGCACTTAGACCTTGTCGCTTCAGTCATCCATCAGCTCGTCCATCCATCTTCCGAGAGCGCTCCGCGGATCTCGACCAGCTCTGCTCAGATGATTATGCAGGAACGCCACAGGAAGTGACCCGGTGTCAGAGCAGTTCAGACCACAGAAATATTTCATACCTTATATTTACAGATGTAAAGTCTCAGACATTTGTGGGTTTACAGGCGTCTAAAGCAAAGCTCCCTCGTTATAAACCCACAGAGACCGCCTCTGTGACGAGCAGATGTTTCAGCGTTTTGGTGCTTTTTCCATCAAGTGCTTCAGTTTTTATTAATAATCACTTTAAAGCTGTTAACCAGATAAGCAGACAGTCCGATCACATGACCCCGTAGCAGCAGCAATCGGTGACAACAGGAAGGAAAAACTCCCTTTTGACAGGAAGAAACTCCAACAGTTGGAGTGAGGAGACGAGAAAAGGGGAGACACGGACAGATCAAAAAAGATGAAGGTTAATAACGTGAAAAACATGAGGTGTGAAAAGAAAAGCCCCGTGCATGATGGGTAGTCCCCCAGCGGCCTGAGCCTGTAGCAGCATAACTCAGGGCCTGAAGGCTTTCAGGCAGTTTTTACATGACGAGGGATGAGAAAGGTTCAGCACTCTGTCCCACTCTGTTTCCTGTTTCCTGTTTCCTCTTCCTGCTTCTACTCTCTGAATATGTTTTCTGACTTTGAGCATCGTTTGTGTGCAGCGAGTCGTGATGTCACGGATGCTTTTAATGACAGACAAACCAAAATAAATATTAATACTACATTTGCAGAGTGAAGTTCTGAATATGCATTGTGTTTTAAGGGGAAAGAAATCACCATGGTTGTTGTAAATTTATGTCTTAGCTGATAAAGTATGAATGCACGACATCCTGGAAGAAATCACAGCTACTTTATTCCACCAGCGTCTCCTCGAGTGCACTCTTGTTTGTCCTGCCGCCGGGCGGGGGGACTCCTAACAGGGTGGGACAGCTCTGCAGCACTCCTAAATCCTGGAGGAGCTGGAGTGACTTTCACAGGTTACAAAACTGATGAAAAAATGCTTTTATTGCCTGAACGTCAGAGGCCACGTGCATCGCTCGGAGCATTCGGGGACATTCAAACAGTGTCGGTGCAGCGAGACCACGAAACCCGATCCTGGTCTGCAGCCGCGTTCGTGTGCGCGTATCGTATCGGTGTACAAAGCAGCTCGCGTGCACGGCGGACCGCCTTCACGTCACTTTAAAGTATTTGCTGTCAGACTCGGTAAATGCCCGTGGCGCACATCTGCTATTCCTGTCTGTTCGTCTGTCTCTTCTGATTTCTGTCTCTGTCTGCCTCGCTCTGTCATCGTCTCCACTCGTCACCGTGACTTCCTGTCTGCTCGCAGTTTGAAGCTTTTCTTTAACTGATTATTTGGCCTTTAAATACAGATTACAAGTTAACTACCATATACAATCCTCTTATCACACAACACTGTGCTGCACAGGAGCCGCACAGTTTTATGTTTTCTACGGTGGCCTTGAGCCGCAGCTCTCCTTCTTTGGACATCAGCTACTTGAAAATACGCTCCGTGTGCAGGCAGACGTGGACATCTGCAGAACACAAAACAGCTTTATCGCTGAACAGAAACCAGGAACTGCACTGAGCAGAAATCACAGGAAACGAAACAGACGGGACACACAGCTGGAACACACCTGAGAACTCAGGTGAACTAAATCTAACTAACGACACAGAACAAGCAAAACTGCCTCACACGAGACAGGAGACTAACAAATTAAAGCAGGAAGTAACGCACAGCGAGACTCTGATTACGACGCGTGAGCGTGACACCAGGACCGGGGACAGAGACTGAAGACAGACGGATGCAGAGCTCAGACGGACGACAACAGGGAGCCTAACGGAAGCCTCTGATTGGCAGAGGCTTGGTGTTTCACAAAGCGCCAGTGCAGTGAAAGCAACCCTGCAGAGCCCGGACCTCAGCATCACCGCAGCAGGGTGGGATCATCCTGGCAGCGAGCGCAGCTCACAGTAATCACATCATCGGGAAGCGAAGCCAGCTCCCAGTGTTCCCAGCACGGACACAGACCTGCTCTGGTTAGTCACCGTCTCACAGAGAAAGCTCTGGTTGACACTGCAGCTCGTTTGATTGGACTTAAAACAATAAAAGCATCTTTTCTGAGTGAGACTCATGAATCCTGATTACACAGAGGCCTTCTGTGGGAGTCCTGACTGTGGCTGTGATTTGGTCCAGAGATGGATGTGATGAAGACGGGTCAAACATTTTTAGAGAACGATGACCTCTGACCTGTGACAGCGATCGTGGTTTGAGCGTGCACACTGAAAAATGACGCTGCCGTGCGTCATGGAGCATGACACCTCGCCGCGTTTCCTGTTCTCGGAATGAGAACATGCCGACAGTACTCACTAATCAGGAAGTGATGAAAGGCTTAAATTACTAATACTGCCCTCGGTGTGCGTTTGGTGATGTCTGAGCTGAATAAGCCCGACAGCTTCCTCTCCGTGCGCTGAGCGTTCGGCCCTGTGCACTCAAGTATTCTATCGAGCAGTCAAGGACGAACGGCGACTTTAACACACGCTGCAAAGTGCAGCAGCAACACCACCTGACGGTGTCCAGTGTTCCTGAGAGGTGGAGGAAGCTACAATATGTTTATGACTGCTTTACAAACATGAAGCTGTTACTCACCATGGTCGTCTCAGCAATGGAGCCAAAGCTGTTGATGAAAATGTTGCAGGAAACGTTGACGGGAGGACCTGCCGAGAGACAAGGACATGCGTCAGCTTCATCCTCCGCCCACCTCTTCCCTCCTGTGTGTGTTTGATTACAGGACTGGTTTGGGTGCACGTACACCAGTTCAGCCAGTAACAGTCAGTCTACGTCTGCTGTGTGTATGTGTGTGTGTGTGTGTGTGTATTCATATCTTTGTGGGGTCCTGGTCCCCACAAGTTTGAAGGCATCTTTTAGACTCTAAATGTGGTTTAGTGTCAGGGTTACAGTTACAGGTGATGGTTAGGTTCAGGGTTAGACGTTCTCACTAAGATATGAATACTCGACACGTGTGTGTGTTTACACATTATATATAGAGATACTAAAACGTTCCTTGAGCGTATGAAGGATTACGTGTTTTAAGTCGTGCCTGCAGCCGTTGAACCACAGCCGTGGGGCGAGCACTGCAGGTTTGGGCTGAACCATGAAGCATGCGTCCAGCACGTCTGCCTCCGTCTTAGCTGCACAGCAACGGGTGGAGGAATGTGTGAAAAGATCGCATGCCTGGGCCAACCAGTTGTGGTTTACATCCTGTCTGCTCTGATGTTCAGGAGCTTTGGAGGTTTTAGTGAAGCTTCTGAACATTTGTGCAAACGTTTGTCGCAGCACATACATTCATGTTCTCAGAAGTGCTTTTTTAAATCAAAGTCACTGTTTTTGTGTCAGATTTGCAGAAGTTTTTACGAGTTTTTATGTGCAGACACATAAAAACTCGTAAAGAGCGCAGGTGCGACTGCAGGAAGTTATGAAAGTCAAAGGAAAGACTTCGTGACTGAACAATCAGTGAGAAATAGTTTAGACTTCACATCAGTCTGAGGTTAGTTCAGACAGACCGAAGCTGTGGGACACGCCAGACACGAAATGCAGATTATTCTCATGTTTTTCTTCTTTTAGGCAGAAAGTGAATCATCAACATCGTTTTAAATCCAGTTTGCATTAAACTGTAAATTAATCTTTACTTCAACAGGAAGTCCCGCCTTCACCTCCATGTTCATGTCTCTGCAGATGTGTGTGATGTTCACATAGCAGAGAGGACGTTTGTGCTTCTCACTCATTCGTAGGCTCGACAGACTCTGACAGAGGATGAGCGTCCATGCGTGGAAACAAACACAAACACGCTCTCTGATTGGTGGAAATGTGCTCTCCAGTAATATTATTTATTCTCTTTGCAGCAGTCGCTGTTAGAACGGTTCTTGGATGAACTGATGTGGAGCGCATGAATAAAATCAGGCGCTGTGTGTGTCCTAACGGTTGTGGCAGCTTGGTGTGTTTCTGCGTCTGAAGGAGGAGAAAGTGGAGGTGACATGGCTGCAGGTGTTTCATAATCAGTAATCATGAATGTTTAGCCGGCTTGCTGTGAAGCCGGAGCTGCAGACGTGGAGCTGATTCAAAGTTCAGTCACGAACGCCGGGAGCCGTCTGCATCAAGCGGCTCGGCCCGCCACGCGTCAGCACGTTTCCTCACGGGCCAAACGACTTCCTGCAGTAAACACGGACGTCTCTGTAGTTACCTTTGAAGTTCGGTCTGATCCGGGCGTCGTAGCCAGAAGTCCTCCCCATCAGTTTGTCCAGGAAGTCAGAGGGAGACATCGGGACCTGGCGTGTCCTCACAGCATGGTCCAGCTCCTTACATCGAGCCACGCTGTCACTGAAACACAGCACACGTAATGGTCACGGCATCGCTGCAGCACGAGGACTTTACTTCTCTGCCAACATTAAACGCTTACGTTATGAATCTGACTCCACTTTCAAATTCAAATTCAATTTTTATTTGTCACGTACACAGTCATACACAGTACGATATGCAGTGAAATGCTTGGACAACTGCTCGTGACCTAAAGAAAACAAAAAAGGAAAAGGCTATGAATAAGATAGGAAATAAATATGAAAAATTAAAAAGGGTAAATTTAACTAGGACGGAATAAAATATAAATTAAGGTTAAAAATAAAATAACTGTACAACACAAATTAGAATGAAGGGTAAATTTAACTGGGAAGAATAAGATAAAGATAAATATATAAATTAAAGTTGAAAATAAAATAACTGTACAACAAAATACACAATATAGAACTATATAAGAATGTATGAAGAAATATAAATAAATATATACACAATAACAGCAGCTGTACAAGTATTAACTGGAAATGAAGAATATAGTGACCAGTGTTGTGCAATCCACATTATGTCTTGTGCAGTGCAAATATGCTTAAAGTGATTTAAGTGATGAAGTGAAACCAAAGTCCAGAATGTCCAGTGTGTGTGTAAGAACCATATGTGTGGGTCAGTACTGTGTGGTGGTGTGATTGAGAGACCGTATCGCCTGCGGGAAGAAGCTCCTCCTCAGTCTCTCTGTGTTGGTCTTCAGGGAGCGGAATCGCTTTCCTGACCTCAGCAGAGAGAACAGTCTGTTGTTGGGATGGCTGAGGTCCTTCACGATCTTCCTGGCCTTGGTCCAGCACCGCCTGCTGTAGATTGAGTGCAGGTCAGGGAGCTCGGAGCGGATGGTGCGCTCAGCTGACCGCACAACCCTCTGTAGAGCTCGTCTGTCCTGCATGGTGCTGTTCCCGAACCAGGTTAAGATGTTTCCCGCCAGGATGCTCTCTATGGTGCAGGAGTAAAAGTTCCTGAGCACCTTGGAGGGCAGTTGGAAGTCTCTCAAGCGTCTGAGGTGGTAGAGACGCTGACGGGCCTTTTTCACCACGGTGTTGATGTGACAGGACCATGACAGGTCCTGCGTGATGTGAACTCCGAGGTATTTGAAGCTGTCCACTCTCTCCACTGGGCACTCGTTGATGACGGGGGTCTGGTAGTTCCTCTCCTGCTTAGTGCTGAAGTCCACTATCAGCTCCTTTGTCTTACTGACGTTTAGAAGGAGGTTGTTCCTCTGGCACCAGTTCTCCAGATTCCTAATCTCCTTCAGGTAGGCCGTCTCGTTGTTATCAGAGATCAGGCCCACCACGACGGTGTCGTCAGCAAACTTGATGATGGTGGTGGAGCTGGTAGTGGCCACACAGTCATATGTGTACAGAGAGTACAGCAGGGGGCTCAGAACACACCCACACTTATTGACACTCGATGAGCATTGGACAGCAGATTCAAACACGCCGAGGACGACGCCTCCAAAAAGCTCCCTCCACAATAAAGTTCAATCATAATTCAGTGCATCACCGCAGCTGAACCGTGGGAGTCGCTGACCGTGTCACTTCTGATCAGCTTTCACATAAAAGCTCACATTTGTTCTCTGACCTTTGCAGGAAATGGTGGAAACCACAAGCTGTGGAGCGCTCTGAGCGTCTGCAGAGCGTGCACGAAAGGATCTGACCACTCTAACATCACGGACGAGTCTGCAGTGATGACACAGCAGCTGGTCCAGATGTGTTTGTGGGAATAAACCAATCAGGCGAGCCCAGAGTTAACATGTTTACAGCCTGATACAGGAGCAGACTAACGACAGCTTTGACCTGATCTTTGTTTTTAACTCAGTTTAGTTACTTTCAGTTTGTCTTTTTAAGTATTATTGTTTTTAGGACTTATCACAACAAAAAACAAACATCACGTCCATAAAATCATCATCGGTGAAGCTGTGACAGCAATTTTTACCACATGAAGAAAAACTAAAGGCAAAACTGTGCAACCCCAGAACAGCTGTAGTTAATCAGATAATGAGGCCCCATCTGATCTTAATGACCTTGTAGTACCATATCACCCTATTAGAGCACTTGGCTCTCGCTCTGCAGGCCTACTTGTTGTTCCTAGAGTATTTAAAAGTAGAATGGGAGGCAGAGCCTTCAGTTTTCAGGCCCCTCTTCTGTGGAACCAGCTTCCAGTTTGGATTCAGGAGACAGACACTATCTCTACTTTCAAGATTAGGCTTCAAACTTTCCTTTTTGCTAAAGCATATAGTTAGGGCTGGACCAGGTGACCCTGAATCCTCCCTTAGTGATGCTGCAATAGACGTAGGCTGCCGGGGATTCCCATGATGCACTGGGTGTTTCTTCTTCACTCACTATGTGTTAACAGACCTCTCTGCATTGAATCATATCTGTTATTAACCTCTGTCTCTCTTCCACAGCATGTCTTCATCCTGTCTTCCTTCTCTCACCCCAAACGGTCACAGCAGATGGCCCCGCCCCTCCCTGAGCCTGGTTCTGCTGGAGGTTTCTTCCTGTTAAAAGGGAGTTTTTCCTTCCCGCTGTCGCCAAAGTGCTGCACATAGGGGATCATATGACTGTTGGGTTTTCTCTGCATGTATTATTGTAGGGTCTCCAGTTTACTGGCCTAAAGCTAACAATTATTTTAAGTCTAGTTTTTCAGTAAAATGTAACTAAAAGGTTTATTCACATCTAGTTTAGTTCACATCTATAAAATTCTTGATCTATAGCTTCAGGACATCCGTGCATGTATTTATATAACTCACCTGTTTAAATCGTATTAAGGCTTAAAGTCTGGATTATTAGGGGGCGTGGCCTCTTTGACTGGCAGGTGGATGGTGACACAGGTAGCTGTAGCTTCACGTCTACTGGACCTCTGGATGTGTTTGTGCTGTTGGAGCGTTTTTAATGGCATCATGTGACCAATAATATGGCTGCTGTGACGTTACTGTAGCAACAGAGTGTCCGACAATTATATTACAATTTCAAAGTGATAGAATAAAGTCAACAATTCACTGAATTACTGAGTTTATTATGTATTTATTATGCATGTGCACACTTAGAGCAAAGCTGCTCAGTGCGCTCCTCTAACACTGCGTGAGATGTGTGTTGGCAGATGAGCTGTCCTCTCATGTAAGTGATGTATGCGTGTGCTGCAGACCCATTAATGTCACAGGATATCGTCATGTTAATCACAGTTAATTACAATCATCACTGCTAGCATTAAATTAACACCAACTATACAGATCTGTGTGTGTCTGTGTGTGTCTGTGTGCGTGTACTCTGGGGTGAATGGGTAGGTAAATGCCAAGGTAAAGCCTGATGATCCTGAAACTGCTCCTGTGCATGTGTGTGTTTGTCAGTTGGGACAAGAGGGAACATATCCAAAAATAACTCTGCACACAACAATAAGCAACCAGCAGAACTCCCATCCAAACGCAGTGCACATTATAGCTGGGGACTTCAACCACGCTGATTTAAGGTCAGTATTCCCCAGATTTGAACAGCATATTAAATGTGCAACGAGGGGGAAAAACACATTGGATAAAGCCTACAGCAACATCCAAAAAGGCTACAGAGCAACCCCTCTACCACATCTAGGTTTGTCAGACCACATGTCCATGCTGTTGATCCCTGCATACACTCCCATTAGGAGAAGAGCCCCCCCAGTCACAAAAACTGTGAAAACCTGGCCAGAAGGTGCATCACATCAGCTGCAGGACTGTTTTGAAAACACGGACTGGAGCGTGTTCGAACATCAGGACCTTGAAGAGCACACAACATCAGTGCTCTCATATATTAACTTCTGTGTCAACAGTGTCACTGTGGACAAACGTCTCCGGGTGTATTCCAACCAGAAACCCTGGATGACTAAAGAGGTCCAGGTCCTGCTGAAGCAACGTGACGCCGCTTTTAGATCCAGTGATGGTATGCAGTACAGTGCAGCCAGATCTCAGTTGAAAAGAGGCATCAGAGAGGCCAAGGCAGCGTACAAGAGAAGGATCGAAGACCACTTCACCACCAACAACTCACGACAGGTATGGCAGGGAGTTCAGCACTTAACCAACTACAAACCTGGCAATACCACGTTGACTGAGGGTAACGCGGAGCTTGCAGAGGAGCTGAACCACTTCTTCGCACGCTTTGAGGTGAAGGGACCAGAGGCAGCAGCAGCAAAAACATCGGACAGCAGCAGCCCAAGCCTCATAGTGCAGGAATATGAGGTGAGGCGCACACTGAGGGCAGTGAACCCCAGGAAGGCCACCGGACCAGATGGGGTAACCGCAAAGGTCCTAAAAGAGTGTGCAGACCAGCTGGATGGGGTCTTCACTAAGATCTTCAACACTTCACTGTCCCAGTCCTGCATCCCGCCGTGCCTAAAGTCAGCCACAATTGTCCCACTGCCAAAGCGTACTAACATTAGCAGCCTCAACGACTACCGACCAGTTGCTCTAACACCTGTTATAATGAAGTGCTTTGAGAAACTGGTCCGACGTCACATCATGTCCTGCCTGCCACCCACACTCGACCCGCTCCAGTTTGCATACAGAGCTAACAGATCAACTGAAGATGCCATTGCTACAACGCTCCACACCACCATCTCTCACCTGGAAGTGCAGGGCCGTTACGCCAGGCTGCTCTTTGTTGACTTTAGCTCTGCTTTCAATACGATACTCCCGGACAGACTAATAGTTAAACTGCTGGAAATTGGACTTCCTTCCACCACCTGCCGCTGGATCAGAGACTTCCTCTCAGACCGTGTACAGAGAGTTAGAGTGGGGCCTCATCTTTCCTCAGCCCTCAGCCTCAACACCGGCTCTCCACAAGGCTGTGTACTGAGTCCCCTACTGTACACTCTGTACACACATGACTGTGTTAGTTCCCACCCAGACAACACAGTCATCAAGTTTGCAGATGATACCACTGTGGTGGGGCTCATCTCAGGGGGAGATGAGACTGCATACAGAGCTGAAGTTCAGAGGCTGTCAGATTGGTGTGCAGACAACAACCTGGACCTCAATACCACCAAAACAAAAGAACTGGTAGTTGACTTCAGAAGGAGGAAGTCCGAGCTGCAGCCTGTCAGCATCAACGGGGAGTGCGTGGAAAGGGTCTCCAGTTTCAAGTTTCTGGGTGTGCACATAGACACAGACCTCCAATGGAGCTCTAACACCTCTGCGGTCTTAAAGAAGGCCCAACAGCGTCTCCACTTTCTGAGAATCCTCAGAAAAATGGACCTGAAGAAGGAGCTGCTGACTGTCTTCTACCGCTGCTCCATTGAAAGTGTGCTGACATATTGCATCGGTGTGTGGTTCTCCAGCTGCACCACAGCACACAGAAAGGCACTCCAGAGGGTCATCAACATGGCCCAAAAAATCATTGGACATCCTCTTCCCTCCCTGAAGGACCTGTACAGCACTCGCTGTCTCAAGAGGGCACGCAGCATCCTACGGGACTGCACACACCCAGGACACCGGGTGTTTAAGCTGCTGCCGTCTGGCAGGAGGTTCAGGCTGCTGAGGTCCCGAACAAATAGACTCAAGGACAGCTTTTACAACAGGGCAACAGCCCTGATCAATGTAAATAGCTGACCTGACTGGATACCTCCCTGGACTTTTTAGGGGGAGGTAACAATGTTTAAAACGATAACAATAATATTTATATTTATAACAAGGTGCAATAATAATTAATGTGCAATAATAACAGTGTGCAATACACATACACTTATTCTTCTTTTTTATACTAAGTTAATATACTGTGTTGTGTTGTTTGTTACGTTGTGATGTGTCATATCGTGTCGTGTTGTGTTACATGTAGTGACGACGTAGGACAGTTTTTCCAATTTCATTGTACTACTGTACTATGTATGACTGTGCAATGACAATAAAGAGTTATCTTATCTTATCTTATCTTATCTAACATGGGTCATACTGTCTAACACGCACACACACACACGCGCACACACACACACACACACACACGCGCACACACGCACACACACACACACACACACACACGCGCACACACACACACACACACACACACACACACACACACACGCGCACACACGCACACACGCACACACACACAGCTACATCCAAGTGTAGTTTCAGGATCATCAACCTTCACCGTGGCATTTGGATTAGCTTCCATTTAGCCCAGCGGGGACGAAGCTCCCACAGTCTCAGAGACACGACGTGGTTGTTTACCGTGGGTTCGATCGCGCTTTCAGCTCCTCCAATAAAGATGCAGCAGCAGCGACAGCAAAGGCATGAGGACAAACAGTTTGCAACTCATTCATTTGAAATGAGCTGAGGGAGACGAGAGCAACATTTAGACCTCAGACACAAAAAGAAAACAGCAGCAGGTCAGCAGCCTCCTCTCACTGTTCAGTCAGGTCCCGTAAATCACAAGCTGAGGCCGACCGTATCATCGCCTGTTTGCAGGAATAGTTTCTTTAATAACTTCTATAATAGTTCATGTAACATTAAAACACCACATGTCAGCATTCAGGCAGCGTTCACTGAATTTATACCAAACAGCTGCAGCATGAAGCCAAGCTGAAGCACCTGCAGTTCCTCTGATGTCCACCAGAGGCAGCGGGGAGTCAGGCCCATAGACGCCCATGTTAACAGCACAACTGCACCAACACACCGTCTAAGGCAGAGCTCCAGTTTGGTGCACACCGTTAAATTCTAGGATGTTAAAGGGTGTTAGTGATCGGCAGGTGTCTGTGTGACATCATACCTGTCAGCCAGGTGTGACGCCTCCAGCTGCAAATAAAACCAACACACCAAAGCTGAGGCTTTCAGCCTGAACAGAGATGAAAAACATCTGGACACAACAAACAGCAGCATGTGTCTGATTTCATCACGTGCCAGCATCATGTAGGGTGTGTGTGTCTCAGGTCCATCAGGGGTCGTCTGATGGTGGTAACCTATTACATTTCTCGGTTTCTTGTCTGCACGCCAGCCTTCCAACATCCAGCTGTGGATTGAAGCCACGCAGGCTAAAGATGGGAGAGGACCGTTTTTACAGAGACAGAGGTGCATTAAACCCAAAACTGTGCACGTGCCCACAGGCGCTACAGAGTCATCGTGTGACCCGGCGTCTTTCTTTGGACCGTACCGCTAACAGTGACATGCTCAGCTGTCGGCTTGCAGCATCTTCAATCAGACGTTAAGCTGCTTAGGTTGCTGTAGCGATACCTCTCCCAATCTTTGGTTCTGCTCGCCTCGCCTCTCTTCACAACTCTCACCATCTCTCCTCCTCCTCCTCCTCTGGCTTTCTGCTGCTTTGAAACACAACAGGACAGTAACAAGTGATGGAGACGGCACAGCATAAGAGCTGATCCTTATCAATAATGGATGAGCCTTTAATCTGGAAGTACCATCGCGCATGCAAAAGGAACCTCCAGGGAGCAGCTGAATATGTTTACTGTAATTCAGACGGCATTCATTTAAAGTGAGCTGCTCAATAACTGGCACGCACGCACACATGCACGCACACACGCACACACTCTATTTGACTCTGAAGCTCGTCTCTGATCGACGCGTCCTGCAGCTGGCAGTCTCACCCAGAACTCGGTGAGACTGCCAGCTGGTGGAGATTCAGCCAATCAGAAACACTCCCTGCTGATTATACTGACCTGTTACTCATGCATCATGACACGGGTTGCACATTTAACCGCAACCCGAAAAAGTTGGCAGAATGTGTGAAAAGCATAAATATAGGATGTAATGATTTGAACATTCCATCAGTGGGAATTAAAGAAGCAACAAAAGTAAGAGTTACTAAAAACAAAACAGCTGGAGGAACATTTTATCATTTTGGCCGTAATCATAAACAGTTATCAGGTATAAAAAGAGGCGGAGCTTCTCAGGAGTTCAGAAAGCCTGACACTCGTGTCTCAGAGACACGAGTGGCTGCAGCCACATGGCAACAGCCTCCATGTACCACAAAATCCAAAGTTTTACACGCAGGGAGCTGAGGGAAGAAGAAATCCCGCATACATGGCGTAAACCTTCCTCACAGAGGCACTGAGCTCATATTGATCCCGCCCTACTAATCAGCTGACGGATTATGGTCAGCTGCTGGAGATATCCTTCTGTACCTGGCAGCGTTGGAGCAGAGTGTGCACGGCATGTCTGTATTTCTGCCCAGTAAACAGCCATACGGTGAAATGCTGCAGATGTTTCTTATGGAGGCAGCAGCTCCCACAAACCCCACAGGATTCAACATCTGCACTCATCTGGACATCCTAACGACGTGTCACCCGCTCTCACCCACCACGGTGCTAAAAAGCGTCCTGGTGAGGATCGGTTCGAAGCGCTGACAGAATTATTTATAACTAGCTCTCTGATTATGCAACAACACGGCTCCGTGAAGCCGACACGAAGAGACAGAGAGAAGAGGCCTTTCGCATCTGGCCGCACTGAGCGGCTGGGAGACCTCGACTTATCCCTCTCATTACGTAACGCCCGTCTCCGTCAGCACGGCAGGAGAGACACTCGCAGCAAAACGAGAAAATAACGTTGATGACAAACTGTCGGTAATCCGTCATCCCGGTGTGTGGGCTGTGAAAAACAACGAGGACTTCAAAATCATCAGCTGACTCGTGATTTTAAAAGTTGGCAGCAAAAAGTAATTATATTTACCTACAAACGCTGCGGGACACGAGAATAAGGCAGCAACAATTCAAGACAGGAGGAACAATTATACTGTAAGTCGTTTTAAATAACGATGGGCCAATTCTGTTTGCTTTGATTCAATTCAGTTTTATTTACACAGCATCAAATCACAACAACAGTCGCCTCAAGGAGCTTTATACTGTAAGGTCGACCCTACAATAACACATACAGAGAAAAACCCAACAATCATATGACCCCCTATGAACAAACACTTTGGCGACAGTGGGAAGGAAAAACTCCCTTTTAACAGGAAGAAACCTCCAGCAGAACCAGGCTCAGGGAGGGGCGGGGCCACGCTACTTAAAACTACTCAGAGTAGAATTATTTCTTTATCACTTCCTGTCCTGTAAATGTTGGATCGTTATCTCACTATATTAGTGAACCTACAGGTAAGGGTTTGTAGGTAAATTTAATTACATCATAATGTCAGCTAAAACCCAGTGACACCACTATGCTTTAAG
Organism: Rhamphochromis longiceps; assembly: GCF_057381845.1. NCBI lineage: Eukaryota > Metazoa > Chordata > Actinopteri > Cichliformes > Cichlidae > Rhamphochromis > Rhamphochromis longiceps. The sequence goes on from NC_140562.1 coordinate 45,641,912, forward strand.
AACTTTTCGTAAAGCATATTTAAAATGTGCCCAACACAGTGAACCTGACAACAATCTGCTGCGAGCGCCTTAAATCTAGCTGAGCATGAGTGTGACACAGTCATTGATGTTTTAGTCAAATAAAAAAAATCATGTTTTGATAAAGTCTGCAGTTCCTCTGGTGTCCACATGAGGCGCCCGTCAATCCCACATTTACAGCCTTTCTTTTCTGTGATCACTTCATCCCACCGGTATTACTGTCGGGTCTCCACGTTACCATATAAAGCGCCCTGAGGCCGCTGCTGAATAAAGTTCATTTTTTAACAGCACTCCACGTTATATTTGCTCCCTTCGCTGCCTCTTCAGGTGGTCTCACACCCAGAGGGTTGCATAAAAACAGGAAGTAAAAACGGGTGTCAGAGAAACACAGCGACGCTGAGCATGGCGAACAAAACCGACTCATCCAACAAAGACGACAGGAACCATCAGAGAGGAAGAGAAAGGACGAGCGTGTCCAGAACAGTGATTTCCAACATAAAGACGAGCAGAGGGAGCGGAAGAAATGAAGGCAGAGTGCTTTGGTTTGAAAAAGAAGGACAAAGAGTGCAGGGACTGCGGCATTCACAGAGACGCCACTCAGATCGACCCTTTAAACTCACCGCGTCTCTGACCTGAGCCAACCCGAGCTCGAAGCTCGTCAGACTCTTTGTTATCATGTTGCTGAAACCAGTCGAGGGTTTAGAAATGATTTAGTGCCGTGTAGCTGCTGCTGATGTCAGGCAGGTCCCACAAACACCAGAACTCACTCCTGTGGGCGTCTCCTGCACTTCAGCAGAGACGCAGCCGACGCCCGAGCAGAACAACGCCCATCCTGCACGCACGACTTCCTTCATGCTGAGGAACAAACAAACTGGGCCCGATGTTCAGCCTGAAATATGAATGCAGGTCTGTCTTCTGCTTCACCTGCACGTGACATAATTATGGCGTCTGCCGGTGGCCTGTCCTTTTAGCACTTCTGCGTACAGCTGGTTCTTCAGTTCTGCCAGCACTGCTCTTCAGATTCTGAGTATCTGATCGCCCTGTCATTCACCACAGCTGCAGGCTATTTCTGACCCGCCCACTGCAGCGCGAACAGCTGGATCGGCTCCTCTGGAGGGCTGGCCTCTGAACACTGACGTTGATAAGCACCACTACAGTATTCATGCAAAATTAGAGCTCATCCTCCAATAATCACGAACCTGCCGGTGCTCGAGGGGCGTGTTTGTGTGTTACAGCCGCCATCGTACACCTTCCTCAAACTTGCCAGCCACGCTGCCTCTTTCTAGTAGCAATACCAGCAAAGCCACATGTGGTTGGTTAATATTTTAAACCGTGTGGCGCTCTACTCCAGAGGTGCATTACTAAGCATCCTGATAACCGCCGAGCGTGATGTAAACCCTCTGAGCTCTACGTTATCTGGCTGAGGCAGTTCAAAAAAGCGCCCCTCGACAGCCAAACCCATCTGTTCTCTGATTGGATTGTTACATTTGTGATTGACATGACATTGGCCAATCAGATGAAGGGAAGAAAAATAGGGTCAAAATCCGTACTTGTAACTTGCAGGGGTTTTTTTCTAAGTCCACACACAAATCTTTTTTACAAGTCCAAAATATTTATGACCACATTTTGAGCCCATACTTCTCGTAACTCGGGCCTCGCAGCCACAGAGCCGGTCTGATGTGATTGTGAACCGAGGCGTCTGCAGACACTTGACCCTGCTGTGAGGTGAAAACGGTTCCCGCCTACGCTCCTCTCTTCGTGTCTCTCGTGTTAATTTGAAGCCTCTCTGGTCCGTTTGCCGCTGTAGAACTTGTTCATACTAATTAGCTGCTAGATGAACACGTATGTTCTGCAGCTCCCCCTGGGGTCTTTTCTGGCATTACAGCCGAGGACAGCCCGGTGCCGTGACAGGGCCGGGGTCGACTGCTGCCCTCGGCCAAATGTTCACTTAGCGTAGAGACCGCCCCCTCCCGCCGCCCGCCCCCACGTACACACAACCAGCCGCAGCACCACTTAACTGCGACATGCTTCCTTCAGCAGTAACAAGTGTTGTTTCACTCGTATTTGTCATGCAGGCCACGGACACACACACTTATCGCTGTTATACCCCACACTCGGGGTTGTGACTCCGGTTATTCCCCCAGTTTCACTCACTCGTAGCTGGGTCATGACCCACGGGTCAGCGGTTCAATCCCCGGTTCCTCTAGTCCACGCAGCATCTTCGGAGAACCCATAATTTCACCCAATGCATCATGAGCGTGGGGGTGGGCTAGGTCAAAGGTCACTGAAACTGTTTGATATTGATTCTCTGAGCAGTCTTCTGCGATGAGGCGAGAGCTGAGCTCGTCCACAGACTGTGGGTAACAGCAAGGCAGGGCACAGGAAACGAGCTTCTCTGCACAAAGCCGAACAATCCCTCCTGCACACGCTCAGCTGCCACTGCAACTTTTGGAGCCATCCTAAAACTTCAAGGAGCTTTTGCATCATCTCTAAGGTGCCTGTGCCTCTTTCTGACATGCAAATGTGTGCTTCACGTCTGAATGTGCATCCTGATGCTGTGTATTAATATTTACTGCGTTTGCATTGAGCATAAAATGGGATGGAAATGATGGTTTTTAGCCACAGCCACAAAATAAGTGTTCAAATGGTTTACTCACCATCAGTGAGCGTTAACCGGCACAAAGCTACGCTGACACAATGGACCAACATCGACCGCTGGCATCTGGAAATGTCACATTGTTTAGCAACAGGCTGTGATTGGTCACCAAGGACGACATGTGACGTGGGCACGTTTGAGGAAACTCGGTGGAAAGGAGGAAGCCATTAGGTCTTTGTGTAGATAGACTGGGGGCGTGTGCAGGGCACCGGCCTCGGCAGAGGATGTGCTCCTTCGTGTTTTTCATTAATGTAATCATGACAGCTGCTCTCTGATTAACAGGAAACACACATTAAAAGCTGGGAGCAGCGTTTTCTTTAGCACGTCTGCAGGTGAAATATGTTTCATCGTGTTTGGTGCCATCTGCACTCAGATGATCTCATTCTGCATCTGTGTATATTTGCATCTTTGTAGCTGGACTGTTGAATTATGAACTCCCAGGAGCTGCGAAATGGGAGATAAACACCGACTTCATGAAGTAGCTCTGCAGCAATTCCCTCGTGCTAATGCAAGAGATAACCCGACGTGGAGCCTCGGGAACGGTTTCTGGAGTGTCGACTATTTTCCTGTGACATCCTCCTTGGGCTGACATAAACCATCATGACATGTTTCTGTATGTACACTTAGAGCAGCCTTTGAAGCAAGTATAAAGTACATATTAAGAAGCATGTTTAAGGGAGAAAAGCATGAAGTCAGAACAAACGTAAATAAACTTGACATTTCCACGGGGTATGATGATGGACGAAATCTGAAGCAGGAACTTGGGAATCATTCAGGACATTCATCGTGTCCTGTAGCTCAGCTAATGAAAACATGAAATTCGGCCAAGCTCCCCTTTAAGGTCTTCTCCTCGTGCAGCTTTGCACCAATTCTGCATTTCAGAAGCTGCCTGAAGAGTCGATCACACGTTAGCGAGGTCCTATCTGAACCCTGAGGCCGTTTTCTTAAACTGGACAGAGAAGCTCACGGAGAAGCTCACGGAGAAGCTCACGGAGAAGCGCTGCGATGCATTACAGTAGTAAATATTCTGCTTCATCGGCTTGTTGACTTCAGTGGGACCAAAATGAACTTTGTATCCATTAAAACGTCAGACTAGCGCACACGGACGAACTCACTCGTCACCCGTGTTTGAACGTCAGCGCTGAACTGTATCACCATCATCATCACCGTCATCATCATCATCATTTAGATTAGTTTAGCATCTTTCAAGAGGGCCAACTACGATTTATGAACAACAAGGTCCGAAGGTTTTGTGGAAGAGGTGAGTTTTGAGTCCAGCGATGAGGCGTTGTGGAGTTCCAGTGGGTGGGGGCCGTCCCACCGAAGGCTCTGTGGATGGGACAGGAAGCAGACCCATGGCAGAGGACTGTGTGTACAGGTGCAGCAGGTCAGACAGGTGCTGAGGGCCGGGTCGCTGACAGATTTACAAGCGAGCAGAAGGGTCGTATATGTGATGTGGTGACTTGACCACAAGTCAGTGGAGATCTGTGAGGGTGGGGGTGACGTGACCCCAGGGCGGAGTGCATGTTGTTGAGTTCTGGAGCCTCTCTGGTGCAAAACCCAAACAGGACAGTGGGCGGTGAGCAAGTTGAAGGACGTTGTGAGGAACGTGTCAAAGGCTGAAGGACGAGGATGTGGCCAGAGTGAGCAGTGATGAGAAGATCATTGGATGGGTGGACACGGCTCTTTCCTGAGGGGAGGGGGGTTGGAGACCGGCCGGCTTCTTGAGGACGGAGTCACTGAGCCGGTTTGAAGCTGGGGGGTACCTGGTGTATCCACTCACCTGACAGTTTCTGGGGTTTTTGGTGACACCAACACGATCTTCACTCACTATCAAACCCACTCCTTCCTGCAGAGTTTATCCTGTCACTCCAAATGACACTGAAGCTGAGCTGAAGCAACAAACTGGAAGAAGTTCAGAGGAGTCGGGGAAGGTTTAAAAACACGCCTCATGACACTAAAAATATAATGCACCTAAAATGTTCCAGAACATAATTTCTTCACATCAGTGTTTTTACAGTTCAGTTAATAATGTGAGCGGCGCCCTGCCGTGGACGCCCTGCCGTGGACGCCCTGCCGTGGACGCCCTGCCGTGGACGCCCTGCCGTGGACGCTCTGCTGTGTTCTGGGCGTCAGGGAGGCGGCTGCAGTTTGTTAGCTAACTCGGTGGGTTTTTACAAGCTCGACTTCCCCGGTGCGAGATGACACGGCCCATTTCCATCATATTTGGGCCTCGCTAATGTAAAGCAGCGACGCGTCATCCGTGTTTATATACGGGCTGTGAGTCAGAGGAACAGCGACACACTGTCACTGTCACAATAACACAGAACAGCTGTTTTAATGTCATTCCTCCCGACAGCTGGACTGAAATTACATGATGGCTTCCTGTGTTCGTATTAGCGTTCAGGCCACCGTGACCTCCGTCCTTTTCATCCACCCATGCAAAGTTATCAGATCTCTGTGCGTCCCGGGGAAAAGATGGACCTTTCTTTTCCAGTATCTGCATGAAACACTCGGAGTGCAGAAAAAGTCATCGTGACAAAGCACGGAGGCTTGTAACGAGCACGGAGACAGCAGCAAGTACTGAAACATTAAAGAGTCTGCAGGAGTCTACATGTTTACTGCATTATGCAGGGAAATTATGGAAATTAAGGAAAAAGCTACTCAATTCCCTGAAACAGCTTTTATAGTAGTGGACATGTCAGCATAAAGTGCTCCCCTTGGTCGCCCACAGAGATGGTGAAGCTCTAATATTTAAGCCTCTGCGATATCAGGCGGGGAGGGAAAAAGACAAAGCAGACCTTTGGGTATTAAGCAGGAGCGACGGCCCATCCAGCGCTGTTGAGAGACGGACCGTAAGCCTGTTAAACTTTGTCTCTGAATCCATCCGTGACCCTGTAAGAAGATTTACCGCAGCTTTGATCTCCTGTGTTCAGCCTTTTGTTCAGCTCGCTCAAACTTTTGGGAAACCGCCATTGTTTTCATTCCAGAGCTGATAATAAAAAATGCAGAGAAGAGTATCTCCATCTAAAAGTTGGCTCATTAATAAAGGATGTGAGGCTGCGGGAGGAGGAAGAGTCGACGCGACAGAACAGGAAATCGCTTTAGTATCAGTCGGCCTCAGCCTGACTTCACAGGAACTATTTGTGGTTTCAAAGACAAAATCTCACGAGCCTCAAGTTTCACATCGCGGAAGGCAGATCCACTGTAAATCCACAGGATCCACCAGAACCAGGAGCTACAGTTACACCAATATCAGTCATGTGATATCCATTATCCAGTCACGTGTTCACACCACGCTGCAATCGTGCCAGAGAGCTCCAGGCCTCCGTTAGCACGCTAAAGGTTAAAGTTAAAGCTGGTTTGGAAGGGCTGCAGGAGAAAGCCTCTCCTCTCTGGGAAGAACACGGCAGCACGGCTGACGTTTGCAGATGTTCGTCCTGGACCGCCGAGCTGCTGCGACGGTCCGGTCCAGACCTCAGTGTGTGACCCTCAGACAGCCGTGCATCAACCTCAGTGAACTGAAGCAACGCTGTGAAGACGTGTGCGTGAAAATCTGTGTCCACGTGAGAAACGGAGGATGAAACCGTTACTTTAGGTTATTGCTGCTACAGGAGCAACGAGCTGCTGAACGAGCGGAGAGCGTCGAAGCGTCAGCCACAGCTGAGTCGTGGCTCATTCCCAAAGCTGTGTGAGCTCAGGCCCAGTTTGCACACATTAGTCCAGTACAGGCTAACCGACCCCATGATTCAATCTTAGACTGAAGATTAAAGCTTCGACATCCTCCTCTTCCTCTTTCTGTAACCACTGCCCCGCTCAGCAGCCCGGGTATTCTGATATTTCTTCAAGTTAAAACTGCTTTGAGTTTTTGACACGTCTCTTTAAATGTTTCACAATAAAAGCCTTATTAAGAAAAATATGTGAAACACAGAGAAGCTTTTAATGTGAAACAACCACAGGAAACACTGAGTTTGTATAAACAGGGTAATTTAAATAACACGACCAAAGGAAAAGAGGCTGAAAGGAGGCACCGTGCCAGCTTTTACGCACTTTTAAGGTGGAATGGTTTTTACATGTTGGTGCGACTCTTGACACCTTAAATGTGGCTCTAACCTTCAGTTTGCATTTACTCGATTGCACGCAGAACAAACTGAATGTGAATATTTTATTTCCTGTCTGAGGGTTTTTCCGGTCTGCACCGAGATCATGTGACACTTCAGAAACTGATCCCAGTTTTCCAGACTCGTCGATCTTCAGGCTCAGCAGGTTTGAACAAAAGCGTGACTCCTTACATCGAGAGAGACGGAGGATTAATGCTGTAAACTTACAAGAAATCAATAAAAATGAAGAATCGCCATTGAAGACTCACAGTCTTAAATATGTGAGGGTTACGTGCCGGCCTACAGCAAGCTTGGACATGATCCAGGATCAGTACTTCGCTCTTTAAATAAGTGAAAGGCAAATAAACTGTGAGCTCCTCGTGTGCAGCCACACTGCTGTCACTGCTGAAAGCTGAACGTGAGCTCGTTCCCTGAGCTCAATCATCGAGGCTGCTGGCGGTCAGCAAGCCATCAGAGCACTGACGGCTCAAGCTTCTCAAACCTCCTCTGACTTTGTTTCCTCGGACAGACCTCGCTGTCTGTGTGAGCGACGTTTCATTCAGCAGCGCTTCCTGCAGAGCGAGGATGGCCTGCGAGCGCGTGCTGTCAGCGGATTGGCTGGAAACTAACTGGGACTGAATGATGAGAGAGTTTAATGAGTCACGCCGGAGCTGAAGGACTGACCCAGTTGGTGAGACTCTGAGGGGCAGCCTCAGAGTTATGCCAGGTCACGATCCGTCACATTACTGTTTGGTGATATTGATCACTGTGCCTAATTATCCAAACAGGAAGTGAACAAGCTGTAAAGCAGACTCAAACCGCGTCCTATAAAAGGAGTCAGTTGTCCCACGGCTGTCCCTCGAGTGCACGCTCTGATCCCTGCATGTGTGACTCAGAGATGTGGTCACATGATCGTGGACTCAGCCAGCGATGAGCACGTTTACACATGTTCACACCACAGGACGGTAAAGAGGCCATCGTACCGACCGTACAGATACAGACACGCAGATACGAAGTCCACGGCAGCCTTGAGCAGCCTGCCATCGCTCCCTTGCAGATTAAAACAGCTGTGAGATTTTCTGGACAGAATTTTAGGCGCAGTGAAGGGGCGGAGCGAGTCAGTTGTTGGCGTGATCACAGTTTGCAGCTCTGCGTGTGAAGCAGCTGCGATGAGGATCAGCACCACCCAGTCTGAGGACTTCAAGTGTTTGGGGTTCACCATCCGGGGCGATCGTGGCTCAAGAGTTGGGCGTTCGCCTTGTAATCGGAAGGTTGCCGGTTCGAGCCCCGGCTTGGACAGTCTCGGTCGTTGTGTCCTTGGGCAAGACACTTCACCCGTTGCCTACTGGTGGTGGTCAGAGGGCCCGGTGGCGCCAGTGTCCGGCAGCCTCGCCTCTGTCAGTGCGCCCCAGGGTGGCTGTGGCTACAATGTAGCTGCCATCACCAGTGTGTGAATGGGTGGATGACTGGGTGTGTAAAGCGCTATATAAATACAGACCATTTACCATCTCTGCTGACTGACCACATCAATGAAATCTGATACAAGCGACATGTTTTCACTCTCGGAGCGTCGTCAGGGCTCAGAGAGGAGCTGAGGCGTCCTGGTGCCTCCACAGCAGACCCACAACAGGATCGGGTTACTACTAATTAGGGATGGGTATCGTTTATCCGATACCGGTGCCAAATCGGTACTTTTGAAACGGTGCCGGTGCTCAAACGGTGCTCAAACCGGTGCTTAAAGAATGGAGAACACAAAATTGGTCCAAAAATCTCTCATGTTCAGCTGTTTTTTTGTAAAAAGATAACAATGTTAGCCTTTTCTGCAGCTATGGGGCATATATGGTATCACTCTTGGCTGGAAGCAGTGCTTAAACAATGGAAAAAACACAAACTTTGTCCTAAACCTCTCATGTTTAACTGTTTTCCACTTTTTCTTTGGTCATTTTAGCCTTTTTGGCCAGGGTGAAGGGAGTATCTGCCATCAAACAAGAGGACAGCCGCATGTAGCTATGATGATGTTTGCTAGTTCACCTTACATGCATTAATGTAATAACGTGGTTAGCCTACTCAACGTAAATTACACACAAACAACATTAAGCTACTCACGCAGAGAAGAACGGCTGCTGCTGCATCATCATCCTCATCATTCCTGCTACACTGGCAGGGCTAGGGGCCAGGACTCTCCTCTTCTTGTTTTTGGGGGATGTTGCATAACAGGCAACCCACCCGCAGTAGATGTGCTCGGTGTGAGGTCTCGCAGCAAGCTATCAAATACGGCGCATTTCTCGGCTTTAAAAAAAAAAACGCTATGTGTCGCCAGGTGTTTCATCGGATTCGAGGTGTTACCTCCTTTGACAGTATCACAGTATCAGCTTAAAGCACTTGTTGCTGCTGAGTTTGCATATTTTGCTGTGAAGTACAGCCAGACTTTTAACCGCTTCGCCTTGGGCATTTTTAATCTGTAGCTCTGCTCTAACAGAACGTACGTACCTGGCCCCGCCTACTATCCTCGGAAACGTAAAATGATTGGCTAGAATCTAAAGTGTATCACAGCTCAGGAAAAAAAAGCACCGAAATAAAGCACCGAAATAAAGCACCGAAATGTGCGCTGCTTTTCGGTCTGGTTACTACCGTTTATGTCAGAACCGGTGCCATCATGGCACCGGACACCGGTACCCATCCCTACTACTAATAATTAACGACTTTACCTGCACAGGTAAACTACTGGACTAACAGCTGCTTCAGGACAAGCATCATCACGTGCACGTGCTCAGCCACTCCAGGCTCCTCAATCAGTCAGCTGTCACGTGACACATGGGCGCGAGCGGAGGCGAGGGTCATTCTGCCCACGCAGTCACTGATAACCCTGATCCCAGCAAATTATACCGAGGAGACTTCACACAGAAAACATCAGCGATAAAAATAAAACTAAATAAATATGAAATGAAATAAAAACATTAAAATAAATGCATCAGCAGCCACGTTTCTCTCACATGAACATTTCAAACACAGTTTGAAGTTCAGCTCCATCCTGAAGCACCTGTGACTCCAACAGGAAGTCCTCAGCGTGCTTCACACAGGTAAGGGGGGGTTGGGGGGTCGTACCTGAGCAGCAGCACTACCCGCCACGCGAGCAGGCAGCCCGCCGCGGACAGCGTCCTCCTCATGCCGGTCAGAGCCTCGCGCTGCTGTCCTCGCGCCTCTGGATGCTTTCAGCACCGCGAACAGCGCTCGCGCTCCAACTGTGCTCACACGGCACGCGGGGGGAAGCTCACGCACATGCCGGAGAAACGGAGCGCGCTCCGCTGGGTCCCATCACCGCGGACAGCGCGCGCAGCTGTGCAGACCCGAACTGGGCTCGTTCTGTGCCCTCGCGAGGCACGGGGCACCAAGCCCCGCCCCCGCTCCGGATTACGTGAGTGGCAGGCAGCTCGACCAATCGTGTCTGACACCAGGAGCCCGCGAGCTGCAGCCAGAGTGGCGTCTTTACCGCTCTCATCTCCGCCTGTATGTGTCTACCCCCTCCTCCTGCCCTCCTGCTCCTGCCCCTCCTGCCCTCTTGTACTCTTCCTCCTCCCCTCCTGCCCTGCTCCTCCTCTTCTCTCCCTGCTGCCCCCCTCCTCCTCTCCTCTTCCTCCTCTCCTGCCCTGCTCCTCCTCTTCTCTCCCCGCTGCCCCCCTCCTCCTCTCCTCTTCCTCCTCCTCCCCTCCTGCCCTGCTCCTCCTCTTCTCTCCCTGCTGCCCCCTCCTCCTCTCCTCTTCCTCCTCCTCCCCTGCTCCTCCTCTTCTCTCCCCGCTGCCCCCCTCCTCCTCTCCTCTTCCTCCTCCTCCCCTCCTGCCCTGCTCCTCCTCTTCTCTCCCCGCTGCCCCACTCCTCCTCTCCCTCCTGCCCCCTCCTCCTCTCCTCTCCCTCCTGCCCCCTCCTCCTCTTCTCTCCCTCCTGCCCCCCCCTCCTCTTCTCTCCCTGCTGCCCTCCTCCTCTTCTCTCCCTGCCCCCCCCCCTTCTCTCCCCGCTGCCCCCCTCCTCCTCTCCTCTTCCTCCTCCTCCCCTCCTGCCCTGCTCCTCCTCTTCTCTCCCCGCTGCCCCCCTCCTCCTCTCCTCTTCCTCCTCCTCCCCTCCTGCCCTGCTCCTCCTCTTCTCTCCCTGCCCCCCTCCTCCTCTCCTCTTCCTCCTCCTCCCCTCCTGCCCCCCTCCTCCTCTTCCTCCTCCTCCCCTCCTGCCCCCCTCCTCCTCTTCTCTCCCTGCTGCCCCCCTCCTCCTCTCCTCTTCCTCCTCCTCCCCTCCTGCCCCCTCCTCCTCTCCTCTTCCTCCTCCTCCCCTCCTGCCCCCCTCCTCCTCTTCTCTCCCTGCTGCCCCCCTCCTCCTCTCCTGGCTCCATCTGTCTCTGGTTCATCGTCTTTCTGCTCTGCTGAGCAGGAGTTTGGAGAACCACATGTGTCTGTGATTGGCGGCTGTGTGGAGGACGGCGCTCCCGTGCGCTGGATGGAGGCCATGGTGATAATCCCTCAGTTATGACTTCACGTGTGGAGTTCCAGCTGCAGGAATAATAAACATGATTTTAACATGTGGAGGTATTAAGGTTATTTTGTTTTCCTTGTGAGGTCATCGGAGGTTCAGGTGATGTCACGCTTGTAACGGGGCCTGGGTGGATGAATCTACAGGTGTGCTTTAGGTGTGGCAGACTTCTTGGGATGTTGTCGGGAATGTTTTTATCCTGGATGCTGAACACCAGTAACACTCAGGTTACCTGAGGAGTGGGTGGGAACAGATGTACTGAAGCCTCAGCTTTGATGGAGGAACCTTCACCCCTCCTCCTCCTCCTGCTGCCTCCATTCATTTCCTGAGCTGACTGAACGACCCAGAACGTGGCTCTGCGCCGCACGTGCACATGTGACACTGATGGGATGATGAAGGTGCTGAAAGCGAGAACATCTTTCAGGCACTCATCATCATGTTCACAGTAATGTGTATGAACGAGACATCAGCGCGGTGACACTTTTAACGCACTCCTTTCACCTGCCCCTCATGCATGGTCCCTGCCCCGGCTCTCTCAGCGTCTGTGCAGCACCACAGCACGCTTTACCTCCGAGTGAGGGGTCAGAGTAGGGGTGGCTTTTTATAATCGATTTATCGATTAAAATCGATTCTGGCTTGGATAACGTGAAATCGATTCATTAAAATCCTGAATCGATTTTTTTATATAAATTTATTTTGCCCGAAACGCCAGAATCTCAGGTGAAACCTCAAAATTTCAACAACCACCAAACAGCTAAGACAGTAAACGAGAGCAGGAACACGGCTTCTGCACAGAGACGTAAACACACAGCGTGGACCCGCGGATCAGAATCAGTGAGACGTGACTTTCTCACCCGACGGCACGGACACGGTCGGGGCTGAAAGCCGACAGCTCGCTGATTCTGATGCGTTGCCGGGTCCGCGCTTTGTGTTCACGCCATTTTTGCGCTGATTCTAAAGCTGTTAGTTTGATGTCTCCAAACATTATTGACCGAACCAGCAGCAAAAGAAGATCCAAACTACGAAACCCCCCCCCCCCCTTTTTTTTCGTTTTACATACTTCCGAAAAGAAAACCTAATTTCTGCCGTTCAATACTGAACAAATTTAAACTTTCTAAAATTATGGAAAATGCAAAACGCTGTGTCTCTAATAAAACCGCTGCAACTCAGAGGTAACGTTCATGTGTTGATTCAAGGTTTTCTTTCGTTTTTGATCTACTGCAGAATATTTGTATAAAATCCAGGCCAGGAAAAATCACCTTCATGTTTTTCTGTTTTTTCTTCAGCTACTTTGACACAAAGGCCTCTGCTGTGACGCTCACACCTGTGATAAAGTCTGGAAAGTGTCAGCTTCCTTTTTATAGATACAAAAATATGTAAATGTACTGATCTGAATTATAATATTTCTGACTGTCAAAATTTCCCAGATTCAAAGCAAATTGAATCGTGGATCGAATCGATTGGGAACCTTGTGAATCATTCTAGAAATCAGTGACGATACCCAGCCCTAGGTCAGAGGCCTCTTCATGCTCACAGGTGAGCCTTTATTCTCCTTTTGGGCTCGAATGAGACTGAATGTCCAAATTAAACATGTTTTATTCAGAATGAAATTAGCTTGAGAACATAAACCCACCAGGAAGGTGTGCACAGAGCAGTAACACGGGCTTACGATCCAGCACGTCGTCCCCTGCTGGTCATTATGATGATTTCAGGGTTGAGGCTTCGCCTTGCAGTGCGTGTGCTACGCTTCTTCTACTTCCAAAAACTCAGCAGCCATGATGGCTGTCTCCAGCTCGTGTTCTCACTTCATTCAGTTTGAGAAACTCGAGGAGTTTTTAAACGATCCTCGTTTTGCACAGCAGAATCACAGTCAGAAACACTCAAAGCTCACATGTCAGTACCTGGACTGATCCCACTCCACTTTCACCACATCTATCATGGATGACTGCAGCCTGTCAGACACATCCTTTACATCACCAAGAACTTTTTATAGCGTCGCCAGGAGCCCAAAAAAGTCAAATCATTGCGGCTGGAGCCGCCGACCCCCTCAGACCCCCCCTTCTCATGGTAAACATCCCGAAGGATGCGCAGCACAGCAGCGAGTCCGTGCAGCAGATTACAGCCTGTGAAGAGCCGACTCTCCAACGATCATGTGATCTCATCTGAAGAGAAACGACAATGAAAACACCGAGCCGCAGGTCCAACACACACACACACACACACACACACACACACACACACACACACACACACACACACAGCTCTGTTTCCAGCATATGTCCAATAAAAGATGTCAAATCTTTTTGTTTTAAGGTGAATCTTACTTGATTTTCTTCACAGCCTTTCTTTACGACCAGAGCTGAATATGATTTACACACAAAACACAACAACACTAATAATAATAATAATAATAATAATAATGATAAATATTAAATATATCAACAAGAGAAGCAGGAAGAAGCACGCTGTTATTTAAACTCAGCCCACACTGTTACTGTCACGGCGGGGTGCGCCGATGTGTGTGGAAACAGGACCCAAAAGCAGATGACGACGAGGAGTAGTAAAGTTTTAACAGAAAGGTGAGGCTTTATTAGATGACGGCAGAAGTAAACCAGGGCCCTGTTTCAGGAAGCCGGTTTAGTGCAAACTCTGAGTAAGTATACCCTGAGTTAACGAAAACTCTGGGTTTTCGGTTTCACAAAGCGAGTTTAGATTAATTCTGAGTGAGTTACTATGACGACACACTCCGTGAAGCTAACCTGCCCCCTAGCAGGTTTACTTCAACTAACCCTGACCTTCTCCGCCTCTTTGTCGGAAACCTGACTGTAGGAAGTGTCAGACATGGCGTGCCCCTTCCTTGAAGAGCCAGTAGATGTTGAAGCCCAAATTCTCCGCAGAGCTCTCCGCCGGGAGAGAGTGATCAGAGCGCGTTTGGACATTTTATCATTTCCTGATGATTTCCTGTGTGAACGTCACCGTTTTTCAGCACAATCTATAATTTATTTGAATAACATCCTCAGGCCTAATATTGCTCATGTGACACATCGCGGACATCCTCTCAGTTCTGTACATATTATTTGTATTGCACTTCAGTTTTTTGCAAACGGGAGCTTTCTGTATAATATTGGTGACCCTGAGCACGTTTCCAAGGCTACCGTCTGTCGGGCAGTCAGGAATGTTACAGTTGCACTGAAACGTCTCCTGTACTCGTCTGTGGTGTTCCCCGGTCACAGACCCACAAGATTTATCAAAGAGGGATGCCACAAAATTGCAGGTATCAGGATGAACAAAACTTAATTCATGATGTGGTGATACTTGAACTACTACTTAAATTTTACATTTATTCTCAGGGTTCCCAGGCGTGATTGGCTGTATAGATGGCACTCACATTCCAATCATTGCTCCTTCAGTAAATGAAGGAGACTATGTGAACAGGAAGTCTTTCCACAGCATTAATGTACAGGTACATAGTTCCCTGTAGCATTTCAAACTAACAAATTATTTCATTATAGTAATGGATGCTAATTTGTGTTCTCTGCACTGTGAAGATCATATGTGATGCTGCCAACATTATCACAAATGTGGAAGCCAAGTGGCCAGGCTCTGTGAGTGGTGGTGGTGGAGGACCCCCACCTGTTTTTCAGGCCTCCGCTTTTTTTCTGTTGGCTATAACGGGTCACATTTGAGCATACAGAGTAAGCAAATATGTACTTGTAATGTGCTCAGATAATTTCAATAAGTGCTTACAGAGGGGAAATTAATGTAGCCTCTAACTGCAATCGATTTACATCGGACAAACAGACCAAGCACTATGGCTCATAATACAATTGCACCTTACCTGTTTGGACTATATTTTTATATTTCATTTTTACTTGCTGCCAGGAACGTTTGGGGCCTGTTGGGTTGCTCCTGCGCTCACATCACATCACAAAATAAAATGTATAAAATAAAAAATAAAAAATAATAAAATAACGTGTTAAATGGGTGGAAATCCCTCGATCAATGTTTAAATTAACACTCACGCATTGACTCTGTCGGCTATGTTTTGCCATGCATGCTCTCTTTCTTTTGCAGCTGAGGCTGTGTTACTTTTTTTCCGCAAAATTTGCATGTTATCGGCATATGCTGCCATCAGAATTTCGGCCTCAAGCGCTGTAAAATACATTGACCGCGCCTTCTTTCCCTCCGTCTCCATGGTGACTCGCTTAATCTGTGCTCCACTAATCAGGGCTTTATGTATCCTCGTGCGCGCGCTTAACTTGGGGTTAAAGCAACTCCGCGTTGACTGAACTAATTGTTATCAGCCTTTCTGAAACCGAATATTCCGAGTTGGACAGTTCGGGGTTACTCAACCCTGAGTATCGTTTTTCACTCTGAGTTTTCTAAACCGGCTTCCTGAAATAGGGCCCAGGAAACCAAAGTAAACTGACAAGACACTAAGAAACAAAATACTAAAACGGTACTGAGACCAAAACCTAAACTATGACTGTGGTGGAAAATAACAAGCAAAGACCAAGACTGAGGTCAAATAAACAGACGACCCGACAATGGCATGCAGAAAATAAAGGGCTTAAATACATACATGAGGTGATCAGGGGAAGTGGAGAGACACATGGGGGAACAGCTGACTGACATAAACCTAATGACAGGACCAGGAGAGGAAAGCTAAATACAATGAACAAAGAACACATGACACTGTCAGAATAAAACAGGAAACACTAAAACTAAACATGACAACACAACTTAACAGACCTAATACGTGATGAATAAATACAAAACCCCAAAACATAGAAAACCCAGGAACAATAACTGCCTAAACTAAAGGCAAATAGGAAATAACACAAACTAATAACATATCAAAAAATACAAAGAAAACTCAGAGTGCTGGGTCGGAGACCCAGCCTGTGACAGTTACTTCCTTTTTGTTTTCATAAATCTGTTTTTACAATGTGCTGCATTTGTTTTGTTTACATATTTATTTATGTATATTTACACATACATAGAAACATGTTCTTTCTTGCATCTATTTTTGTACCAGTCTTCCATCTGAGTCACGTTTCAGTTCATCGCTGATCACCATATAAAGCTCGAGTATCTACATAACTTGAATGTTATTTTATATTTTGTCATATATTTTTTAAGGCCTCGCTGCGCTTTGAGCCTAATGGAGCACAAACAGCACAAACAGCACAAACAGCAGACGGTGTGACGGAGCTGTGAGATCACTGCTGGTCATGAACGAGAGCTAGAGTCCCCGACTGTCCAGAGTTCAGCTGCAGACATCATGAGTGGATTTTGTGGATGGACCTGAAGACATCTGGCCGGGCAGCTCGTCTTCTGCAGTCCTTGAGTCTGCATGCTTACAGCAGATTAAATAGCAGGGATGAGGGCGGTGTCGGCTACTGTCAGCTCCACAGGGGTTCAGGAAGTACAGCAGGTCACCTACTCGTTGGAAGGTTGGTGGTTCAATCCCCGTCTACTCCAGTCTGCATGCCAAATATCGTTGGGCAAGAAACTTAGCCGAAGCACTTGGATAGAAAAAAAAGTGCTTGTGTGATTGAGGCGAGTTGTATAAAGTGCTACAAAAGAACGATTCCTCTTTGGGACCTAAAGACCAGGATAAACTCCATCTAAGGCAAAGCGCATGATTGGTCCAGCACCACCATGCTGCTTGGTGCAGGAGGATCTCCTGCTGCTATCAGCGGGTCCTCTGTGGCAGCAACACATACCAGTTGGCTCTGCACTCAACTTCTGCAGATTTGGATTTTGGACTTTGTTTCTTCTTCTTCTTTTCTTTCTTTAAAATCAGGTGCACCTGAAATGTTGCCATCCTTTGGTTTTCAATCATTCTGTGCTCGAGGCTCACCTGAGAGGTCCTAAATCCTCACTGTGTTCATCAGGGCGGTGTTGTGCCACCAATGAGCCAACAGCAGCACACAGTATCACATGAATGATAATCACTATCCTCTGTGGGCGTATCTGTGAAAGATCAGCCAGAAGTGCAAAGTAGTCACGATCTGTTAGAGACAAACAGCAAACATCCGCCGCTTCGTGCGCTCAGCGTGCGCAGAGGTGACCTTCCTCTGAGGGAGGGACGACCTCATAGGCCATCTCCATCTGACAGCGTTGAAGGTTACACCTCCCGTCTCAAACGCGCTCCTCTGCCCCGTGGTTTCTCCTCCTTCACCCGTCACAGCCCAACATGCTCTCAGCTCTTTATTATTAATGCTCCTCATTAATAAACAGCCATCATGAGCGGTTGCACCACGTCAGCTGCTGCACACGTACGAATAAATAAACGATGTACTGTAGTCTGGAAAGACAAACAGCCTTTGAATGCATCAAAGCAGGTGGAGCCGCTGCAGGCGATTCCGACTAACCTTAATCTGCCTCTGAAGACATCGCAGACGTCACTTCATCTTTTTGCCTCAGAGCAAATAGAAGGAGACCGACCGGTCGTAGCCAGAGGGCTTCCATTCCCCAAACCTGTCAAAAGGCATTTTCCTAAATTAGAACAATACTATTATTAATTTACAGAGCTGGATCTGCCGTACTCCTGAGGGTTTCGCTTAAAAGGTTGTTAATATGAAATAAAAGCTCTTCTGTCGTCTGCATCCTCCAAACATTCGACCACAAGGCAGGATTATTTTTTGTGGCTAAACACAAATCAGCCACGACTACTGGAGCTCATAGCACCAGGTGCTGTTTCACTACCTGCTTGGGGTTCCAAGTGAGCCGAGGGGCTCCCGAAATGTGACGCCAACAGACTGAAGGCCACCGATTGGCTGTAAGTGGCGCCACTTGAAGAGTCCTTCGAGCATCTCATTCATGAAAACCAAAACGGATGGGACACCTGGGAATCTCATGAAAAGCCACAGACATAGCAGCAGGGGCATCGTCGCCTCCACGTCCACCTTTGTTGTAGCGTTTGTGTCGCATAATTACATCACGGGATGCTCAGCCCTGTTGCCATAACGATGAGTACCATTAGGTGGGACGCGATTTTAATGGCAAACCAGTCGAATCAAGTTGAGCCGTGGCGAGTCGATACTTATGGAAAAGGGAGACAAACTCTTCTCTTCAATCCGCTCCTGCTGTGTAAGTATGCTTTCATCGTCAGGCTCTCTGTGGGCCCCACAGTGAGGACATCTATGGGCTCACTGACTATAACCTTCTGCTCCGTTGTCCCAGCTTGGACTGTCCATTGTTACCCAAATAACAAGCAGTGGGCGACCAAGAACATTAAAGCTCTCCTCAATGACAAGAAGAGGCTTTCAGAGCGGGCCACCGAGAGGAGGTGAGAACGGTTCAGGGGCAAGATCAGGGAGGCTAAGGACAGTTACAGGAGGACTCGCCACGTCACGAAGACCCTGGAAAGACTCATCGTCTACCTGCTCGACCGTGTGACAGCGATGCAGGTGGATCCTCTCTGATGCCCTGGATCACTGATCACCTGATGGAGAGACCAGAATATGTGTATCTTCAACATTGTGTGTCCAGTTTTGTGTAACTACTGGGATGTTTATATATTTTGTATTATTTAATTGATGCTTTAATTTGGCGGTTACTGTTCTTACTGTCCTGCAGCGATCACATCATTTCCTCTGGGATTAATAAAGTATTTTGATTCTGACATTAACTGATAATAAGATACATTCTTCACTGCATCTTTTAAAAGCAAAGAAGTAGGAGCGTGTGTCCTGGTATCTTTGAGCCTCTTTGGTTGGTCTACCTGTGACGGTGGTTTAAGCGACTGCTCCGTCCATGCTGACCTGTCCCACAGAATTAAGGCCTAATCAGGCAGCTCCGGGTGGCGAGAAGAATTAACCACAGCGAGCTGCTTAGGAAGAGGACTCTTTCACAGATGTGCTTTCTGTATATGATAATCCACTTTTGCAGCTAAGCAGGATATATTTATTATAAAGGGGTCAGTGTGCCGCACAGTAAAATCACCCCGAATGTCCTAGAACTGTATATTTTTACTGTGGAAATCATCCTGTGTGGAGAGCAGGACTCACCAAGAAGGAACGCAGGACTGTGATTTATGGGTAATGAGCAAAGAGCCTGTCTGGGTCACAGAGCACATGACCCACAGTAACTGTGGTCTCACTGGTTTGTTAGCAGCACCAGGAGCTCTGAGATAGATCTGAGGCAGTGGATGAGATATTCTCGCCTAAGACAAAGACACCAGATATTCATTTGTCTGGATGATTTTGCATCTGTCTGGCAATTCTGCCATTTGGATTTCAGTTCCTAAGAATTATCTCTAACAAACATATTAATTCAAACAACAATTTAAAATATGGTTTCTTACAAAGTCAGCAACGATGATTCCTCACGCCCCAGGAAAGATCTTTCTCCAGGACTAACTGGACAACATGAAAACTGTCACGGTTTGCGGGGCAAGCCGTGTGGATTTGTAGTAAGGACCCAAAAGGCAGCAGCTCTGGTGCAGGTGAGTGTTTATTTACAGCAGTGGGTACAAACAGCAACGGGGTGTGAACATGAAACCGAAACCTAAACTGGGTAAACTAACAACACAAACCAGGAATGACGGTGCAGGGAGGTCCGGGGAAACACATACGGGGAGACGCAGGGAGACCGAGGGGAAACAACACAGACGAACCAGCAACTACTATGACAGAAGACACAACTTAAATACACTCAGAGAACACAGGGGGATTACACACAGGTGGGAACACAGCTGGGAGTGATTAACATGACGAGACTAGGGAGGCAAACTGAAAACACTCACATAAGACACAGACCTTCACAATAAAACAGGAACTTACACATGAAAGGACACAAACTAAGAAACGCGGACTAGATACAGGAACACACGGGCAGAACAGAGTAAACACTAACCAGAGGAAGAGCAGAACCAAAATCGCGAAGAGAAAACACAAAACGCTGGGTCAAAAGGACCCAGGATCATGACAGTACCCCCCCCCTCAAAGGCTGGCTCCAGACAGCCCAACAAGAAACAAAACAGCCAGAAAAAACAGAAAACAACCCGACCAGGGCGGGCGGCGGGGGCCCAGGAAGGAGGGCTCAAAGCAAAACAAAACCGGAGCACCAGAAGGCCAAAAGACAAAAACAAAAAACGAGCCCAAAACCAAAAGAAACGAAGCACACCAGAACACAGGAAAAAACAGAGTCCAAAACAGAAGAGTTCAGGGGGCCGACAGCACAGGAGTCCAAAAAAGTTCAGGGGGCCGGCCAGGGGGCCGACAGCACAGGAGTCCAAACAGTTCAGGGGGCCGACCGTGCGGACGGCAACGGCGGCGACGTGGACACAGTTCGGGGGGCCGACCGTGCGGACGGCCACGGCGGCCACGGCGGCCACTCAGGCGATGGCGGTCCGGGGGCCGGCCGTGCGGAAGGCAACGGCGGCCACTCAGGCGATGGCGGTCCGGACCAGGCGAGGCTGCAGAGGCTGGACCAGGCGAGGATGAAGACTCGGATGAGGCTGGACCAGGCGAGGATGAAGACTCGGATGAAGCTGGACCAGGCGAGGCTGAAGGCTCTGAGGCTGGACCAGACGAGGCTGATGATGATGCTGCAGCCGGCGAGGATGATGATGATGCTGCAGCAGGTGGCTGGACGGGCTCCTCGGGCCCTCCAGCTGAGACAGGTGGCTGAACGGGCTCCTCGGGTCCCCCAGCGGAGACTGGAGACAACGGCCGGAGCGGTCCCTCGGACCCTCCAGCGGAAACAGGAAACAAAGGCCGGAGCGATCCCTCGGACCCTCCAGCAGAGACACGGGACGAAGGCCGGAGCGGTCCCTCGGACCCTCCAGCGGAAACAGGAAACAAAGGCCGGAGCGGTCCCTCGGACCCTCCAGAGGAGACACGAGACGAAGGCTGGACGGGCCCCTTGGACCCTCCAGCAGAAGCCATCACAAAGCCAGCAGGCATGGAGTCCTCTGGCAGACATGAAGGCAATGGGTGCTGTGCTGAGCACTGGCCCTGCTCAGACAGCACTGACACGGAGTTGTTCTCTGAGGGCTGCTCAATCTTCAGGGGTCCAGAATCAGCTGGGGACTGAGACCTAGCCTCTGGGGAAGCCCTGGAGTGCAGAACGGTGCTTGAAGCAGCTAAAGCGCGAGAAACTCCCTGACTGGACCTTAAATCTTCTCCCTGCATGGAGTGAATGAGTGGAACCGGTACTGCTGGAGCCAGAGCTACGGGTAGCAGGGGCACTGGAGCTACTGGGGCCTGCGCTACAGGGGGCACTGGAGCTACTGGGGCCTGCGCTACAGGCGGCACTGGAGACTGAACTGAGGGTGGCACTGGAGACTGAACTGAGGGTGGCACTGGAGACTGAACTGAAGGGGACACTGGAGACTGAGCTGAAAGGAGCACTGGCTGCGGGGGAGCTAACTGAGCTGAGAGTGGCTGCGGGGGAGCTAACTGAGCTGCCGGTAGCTGCACAGGCGATAAGCAGCTCGCGTTGACATCCGCCACACAAAACGCAGCCCCTGAATGAACAGTCATGCAGTCTGAAAATGAAAAAGAGTCCTCACTCACCACAGCCGGCGATTTAGAAGCCCGAACGTCCGGCTGTGGGGTGGCGCGCTTGCGGCGCTTGCGGCGTTTCCTCCCCGCAGACGGCTCCGACGGGCCGGGCAAGATCACATCCGGCGAGTTGGGCAGCGAGGCAGGAGTGGCTGAGAGAAGGTGAGGTGTGTGCCGGAGAAAAGCCTGTATGGTCGGAGGAAGTGAATTCAGTAGCCATGGCAGGCCGGAAAAGAGACGTTGTAGCCGACCTTCCATGGCGCGGCGAAGCTCGTACGGAGGATTCTCCAGCCACAGCCCGAGGAGGATCTCCACATTGTACGCAATGTCGTCCTGGAGCTCCTCGGACGGATTCACTGCCGCTGGGTCCATGGTGGCTGGTTCGTACTGTCACGGTTTGCGGGGCAAGCCGTGTGGATTTGTAGTAAGGACCCAAAAGGCAGCAGCTCTGGTGCAGGTGAGTGTTTATTTACAGCAGTGGGTACAAACAGCAACGGGGTGTGAACATGAAACCGAAACCTAAACTGGGTAAACTAACAACACAAACCAGGAATGACGGTGCAGGGAGGTCCGGGGAAACACATACGGGGAGACGCAGGGAGACCGAGGGGAAACAACACAGACGAACCAGCAACTACTATGACAGAAGACACAACTTAAATACACTCAGAGAACACAGGGGGATTACAGAGAGTTAATACCCTACAGCTTATGACAAAATTTGATCCGAAGTGATTGATGGCCCTAATCACGACCTTTTGACCTCCCGCCCCTCCCCCCCGGAAGCGTGTAATGAGCGTGACGAATCGCATCCGGAGAAGGGAGGGGGAAACCTCCGGAAGAGCGCCATCTGTTGTTGGGAAAAAAAGTTTTTAGTGGGAGGGACTGCAGCGGGGGAGGAGAATAAAAAGCAGAGAGGAGGAGTCCGTCACAATTTCTAAGTCACAGACACACAAGATGGATTTCCTTCTGCAGCCCAGCAGCGTTCCTGTGTCCGATGAGATCTGCTCTCCCAAAGAAGAAGGCTTTGAATATGACATATTCAAATACAGCATATTTACTATGGAAGGCCTCGATCCGGACCTTATGACCCTACCGGAAATACTCCGGAAGTGTCTAGTCATTTTCAGACCTGATGCGTCATGTTCCCTAAGCACAGCGGTGATGCAGCAGCTGATTCTGTGCTGTATAGAGAGACAGAGCGGCAGCTAGTTTTCAGCAAACTCATAGTTTGAATTCTGTTTCGATATTATGACAATTTTCTCTGTTTTTTACAATAGCGGGTGTAATTTTACTTTCTTAAGCTGCACCGGCGTTTGTAATGGGAATAAAGAGTGACTTCCTGTAGAGATTTCAATAGTATTTTATTTTCCTATAATACAGACGCTGTAAAAAACCTTTAAGATACACCATAGCTTGTGATGAAAAGAAGAACTTTCTATCCGCTTGTAACCTACAGGCTGCCTATGTGTAAAAAATGAATAAATATCCCTTAGTGAATACTACTTTTCCTTTTGAGAGACTGAAAAACAAACCATAATTGCAGCGACAGGCGATCTTGTTTCACACACACACACACACACACACACACACACCCCGCGGGTCAAGGAGGAGTGAGACGGCGGAAGTTTTTTTTTTTTCTTCATTACTTTTACAATGGGTTTTCTCAATAGATAGAAAATGATGACGCTGAGGAGTCAACATCCGATATTATCATTGCTTGTAACCCGGTAAATAATTTCGTACATCTCCCCATAAAACAAGTCTTAGTGGAAAAAAGCTCATATTCGAATACGTTTATTAAAGCACCCCCCCCCCCCCCCCTCTGTGGGAAAGAGTCAACCATGAGGCGAGTTTTGTCAACAGGAGACGGGTTTTGTCCATTTGGTAAAACAAATATCCGCCTCAAAGTCGTAATTTTACCGTTGCAGAATGTGGAAAACAGACAGCCCTCACAGGAGGCACCCAGGGGCCCACCTCACACACCATAGTTAAAATATTTAAATTTCAACTAAATTTGTAGTAATGATCGGATTTCCTCACTTATCTACACCACACTCCTTGTCCTTGATTTCTTATCGTTTCTTATCGTTCCTCTGTCCCTTAATAGAAACCACATATATAGAAACTATCCTCCCTTTCAGTTGTCTTTTGCACTTCCATATCGCAAAGCAGTTACTGTAGGTTATTTTCTGCTTATGCATTAATGTAATTAATTAACTTATTTATCCTTAAGTAAGGTAATGACTTGAGTTCTAATGCTTTTTGTCTCTTGAGTTAGCTGTCAATGTGGGATTTTTTTCCCCTTTTGTCCAGTTAAAGCTGCCTTTCATTCTTCAACACAGCTTAAACTCTAATAGGTAAGCTTTCTTGTAATTTCTTAGTTCTGCAGGCTTCTTGAAAGACATCCGAGACTCTTCTTTGGATGCTGGCTGCCTTTTGTTTTGTTTTCTGTCAAGATGATCCCACACTGCTTCGATTATCTTGAGGTTCGAACCCTGGAGAGATCAATCCATGACTGATGCGTTGTTTCATCCAGGCATACTTTGACTACATTGGCAGTATGTTTGCGATCATTGTCGTACTGAAAAATGAAGTTGAAGCCAATCAGACACTACGTGGTATTACATGGTCGATCAAAATCTGGTGGAACTTTTCTACATTCATAATTTGATTAATTTGGATAAGAGCTCCAACAACACTGGCTGAAATCCATCCTCAAAGCACGGTAGAGTATCCACGCTGTGTTAAAGACGGCTATAGACATTCACTGTTGTATCTCTCTTCGGACCTCTTCCGTGCATATTTCAAATTTGGATTCATTACTCCATAAGACATATTACAGCTGATTTCTTTTTCCAGTCAATTTCTTGTGTAATTTGGCACACCTCAGCCTTATTTTTCTCTGTTCTCCTTCCTTAAGAATGGCTTATTAACAGCCACCCTTCCAACTCAGATAACTTTTGATGAGGTTTCATGAAATGTTTACAGCACTTGAGTTACTCGCCACGGCCATCCTAAATGCTAAAAACACTCAACTTTAATTCTAAATTACGTAATTAACGTTAACCAGAAAAAACAAGCCAAAGTCGAAATGTTGCTGAGCTGACCTGTGGTATGCTATGTCTTCTAAAGCACGTATAATGTAAACAGAACTGGTCTTTGCACAGAAGCCTGTGGAGCTTCATAATTAACCTCAGTGTGTGAAGAGGACTCTCCATTTAATAATAGCTGTAATAAAATGTTATGGCCGACGGTGTTAAACGCTGCACTTGGGTCTAGCAGGGAAGATTTCAACTTTTCAATACGAATGAAGGCTGCAAACTGATTAGATTAATGTCTGATGATCTTTTCCGTGCTTCTTCAAGTTTGTAACACCAAACATATTAAAGGATGATGTAAGGCTCACAGGAAGAGTTTAATTAGACACACATTTACTATTTTTCTTTATACTCTTTCTTTCTTGACATGTTTAATATGCTTACTATCAGAGGAGAAAATGAACCTTGTGTAGTCTAAAAACTTTTTTATTTAATCAAACTGTAATGTTGTTGAACTCTGACGGACGTGTCTTTTAATCTTGTCAACAAATCCTTAATCACCTAAATCTGCCATTTATCATCTTGTAAAATGTTCCCTCTGCTTCTGTTGCACATCTCCCCGGACACTCTCTGCTTCACCAGCCCTGTGCAGCTGGTCCAACCCCTGCCTGCCTCCTTAAACTGGGGTGTTTAAATCTCTTTACCTCTGTTGTGAACTTCACACAAAGTTTGTGGTAACAAAATCAAACTGACGAGGATCTCGTTTGAAAAACACACTCACACTCACGAGACAAAATAAAAACAGACTGCTCAAAGCAAAAGCAGAGCCCTCGCAGCTGGTAGTACAAACACAGTGACAACATGCGTATTAGATACCCTCAGTGCCAAAAGCATAAATATGAAAAAAATGTGATCACCAAGAATATCCTAAAAATGGCATTGAGGTGCGTGTTACAGTAAAGAAAAAAAAAAGTAGCCAAATTTTCATCGGAAAATGTTGAATTTTAGTAAAAACAATGCTCTGTAGTTTGATACTGTCGTTACAGACAAAGCAGATGTTTAAAGCCTTTGGACGCACATTTGAAATGCACTCATTCTCCTTATCAGCTGGAAACATTAAAGCCGTAAAATGACTTTTTCAAACGGATAAAAACTATTGAACAGCAGCAATGTTGAGCCTGTTCCAAAATTTGAATGTACATGTGTTGAAGGTGCGGGTCTTGTTGAATTATTAAACATACTTTCTTTAATTTTTCGAGCCACAAAAACAACAACTTTTAATTTTCTTCTGCTTGAGTATCGGCCTCGGGTAGCTCTACTTATCACTGCTCAGTCAGTCGTCTGTTTGTGCTACTTTTTTTCAAGGAGCAGTGGATTATTGGTAAGGGTGACTTTATGTGTTTAGTTACTTAAGTGGAAGTACTGTGGAAAGTTTTACCTTACATACATAGATCTACCAGTACAGCTTCTGAGGTATCTGTTTACAAAATGTTATAATCTATTCAAAGGTTCTTTGCAATTTTACATTGATAAACATTATCCTTAACACATTTGGCCCACATAAAGTACTATGGCCATCACACGGTCATTTAGAATTGTTTAAATAACTCGTGTCTTAAGTCCTTCCATCAAACAGAAAATTAAAAAAAAAAAAACCATGGTTCACTTTTACATCACAAAATGTTAGAAATATAAGCCGTTCATAACAACCTGAAAGGTTGGGAGTTTAAAATGCAAACCGATGGAAGCAGAAGTAGAAGACTATAATGTCTCAGAGCACACGGTGTCTATTAATGTGTAGACATGTATAAATAAGAGCTTAATAAAGATGCTTAATTTCTTAAGAAATAAACAGGTGGCGTGATCTTTATCAAAAGTGGATGTTGCATCTGTGGCTAAACCCCTGTATCCAAAAACTTTAAAAATCTACTGTGTGTGAGGCTGTGTAAGTAAAGCTTGCCCTTCACACCTGCGTGTAATAAACCATTTGTTGGGGGTTGTGGATTTGGCACCTCAGCATTGTGAAAGTGGGGAAACATGTTTCTGGCTGTGCATAAGATTCCTCCTTACAACTTAGAATCTCAGTTCTAAATGAAATTCAGATGTTTTTTTAAGTATGGCTAATGTATTATTTGACTTCTAAGGCGCACACACACACACACACACACACACACACACACACACACACACACACACACACACACACACACACACACACACAAGAACAACACAGAGAAGAAGAAGAGGGGGTCGTTTTACTACACATCATAAAAACGCAATCATTCATCTTCCAACTGTATCTTTCTGTTCTGGCTTTAGAATCATAGGTTGTTTACTGAGCCGTACTTTGGGAGTCATACTGTTGTGATACTGAGGAGAAAAGGGTAAGGTTTGATAGACTAAACCCTTACACACATAACGTGAAAAACCTAAAGAGTGTGTGAGACTGCTAGCTGTGTTGTTCAGCATTAAACTCATCTACAATGTGTTAGTAAAGAGCGACTTGTACTTCTGTCCCATTAAGCAACGGTTTAACAAATTTCACTGCAAACTATAAAAGGAATCTGGATTTATATAGAACATAGTAGTGATGGATTAAGTGCAGGAAACACTAGTATAAGGTGTCTATTGAACAAATCTCCTTCAGCGTTCAAAATGACCAAAGTGAGGCCTACAGGCGTTTCTCTCGGTTGGTTGTGTTCAGGGAAAAAGCAGCTAAATACACTGAGACTGCTCCGCATTGTTAGCGAGTTAACTCTGGATATCTGTAGGTTTTGTCAAACTTGGAGTGAACAAAAGCAGAAAAACAGTAAAAGATGCAGACGGTGAAAGTCTGGTTTATTTCATGAACACAATGAAACATTTTACAGTCCACAGAGCAAAGTAGCATACATGATAAATAGATACACATAACATGAGAAGTAAAACTCGTCGTCTTACCACATGTTATATTCTGTAAACTTAAAATAACCACAGAAATTAGAGTTTAGTGTTTTAAGTCATTATTAAAAAACATGAGTCAACATTACTGAAGTGACGCTTTAACGATGCGTCTTATCACCGTGTTTATGATGATAAAACATGTTCTCTCGTTAGTAGATGTCAGCGCTGTCACTTGTCATGAAAATGTCCAGAGCCAGGGTTCCTCTTTAATTACCATTGATCATTAATAGGGTCACAAAAGATTTGTCACATTATCCCCATAAACAAAATGCTTTTATAGAAATCAATGTGATACAAATATTTAGATTCTTGATTCACAATGTGCACGAACTCAAAATCTTTAGAGGTTCATATTTATAAAGTATCGCAAATAATACATTTATACCATTGTATGAGCTACACTTCTTGTAAAAACTGATTGAAAAAAGCTCCTGTCGTGACCTTCCTTCTGTGAGGACACACACACACACACAGAGAGAGAGAGAGAGGGGGAAGATCATTAGGATTGGAGGCGTTTTTGGATTTTCACTTATTGTCGGCTTTACAGTCACATAAAATTCATTCCAATTTTTTTGCCTTTGCTTCAATTAAGGTGTTTCTTTAAATCTACAGCAGCTTCCTTTTCAAAAAGTTTACTGACATAGTAAGGAAGTAGCTAGGGAACTCAGTAAGTATGAGCAACAACAGCTTAGGGACTGTTTCTACAATAAAGAGGAATTCATCATCATCCGCAGTTCATCAAAAAAAAAAAAAAAAAGTGCCATTAAAAACAATTCAGCAGATCCTCAAAGTATGGATACAATCTGTTTTCAGCTGTAGAGGTACGCTTCACGTACTTATCAACATGCAGTTTAGAGGCTTGCATTAGAGTGCTTTGGTACTTGGGCCTCTTTTATTTAGCACGGTTATACCATTGTGTATTTAGCTATATAAATATGCTCAAGAGTCTATTGTATGTTTGTCATGCAATTAAAAATTCAAAAATATAATTTTTAAAAATTATAAAAAGGAAATGTTTTTGGATAACAAATGTGTCACATTTTCAACAGGGTTTGAATAATCAGCGTTAACACAGAGACATTTATGCGCTGGGTATAACAGACATCCTTACCTTGGAGCAGAGAAACACGGTGTATTGTTGCTTTTCTCTATTGTATAAGCAGCGCCCGACTGTCAGAAACGCTCTGTGTGGGTAGCAAAGTCGGATCCAACGCACATCCAGCGCATAAATGTCTTTGAGGATCTGCTGAATTGTTTTTAATGGCACTTTTTTTTTTTTTTTGATGAACTGCGGATGATGATGAATTCCTCTTTATTGTAGAAACAGTCCCTAAGCTGTTGTTGCTCATACTTACTGAGTTCCCTAGCTACTTCCTTACTATGTCAGTAAACTTTTTGAAAAGGAAGCTGCTGTAGATTTAAAGAAACACCTTAATTGAAGCAAAGGCAAAAAAATTGGAATGAATTTTATGTGACTGTAAAGCCGACAATAAGTGAAAATCCAAAAACGCCTCCAATCCTAATGATCTTCCCCCTCTCTCTCTCTCTCTGTGTGTGTGTGTGTGTCCTCACAGAAGGAAGGTCACGACAGGAGCTTTTTTCAATCAGTTTTTTACAAGAAGTGTAGCTCATACAATGGTATAAATGTATTATTTGCGATACTTTATAAATATGAACCTCTAAAGATTTTGAGTTCGTGCACATTGTGAATCAAGAATCTAAATATTTGTATCACAATGATTTCTATAAAAGCATTTTGTTTATGGGGATAATGTGACAAATCTTTTGTGACCTTATTAATGATCAATGGTGATTAAAGAGGAACCCTGGCTCTGGACATTTTCATGACAAGTGACAGCGCAGACAACTACTAACGAGAGAACATGTTTTATCATCATAAACACGGTGATAAGACGCATCGTTAAAGCGTCACTTCAGTAATGTTGACTCATGTTTTTTAATAGATGACTTAAAACACTAAACTCTAATTTCTGTGGTTATTTTAAGTTTACAGAATATAACATGTGGTAAGACGACGAGTTTTACTTCTCATGTTATGTGTATCTATTTATCATGTGTGCTACTTTGCTCTGTGGACTGTAAAATGTTTCATTGTGTTCATGAAATAAACCAGACTTTCACCGTCTGCATCTTTTACTGTTTTTCTGCTTTTGTTCACTCCAAGTTTGACAAAACCTGCAGATATCCAGAGTTAACTCACTAACAATGTGGAGCAGTCTCAGTGTATTTAGCTGCTTTTTCCCTGAACACAACCAACCGAGAGAAACGCCTGTAGGCCTCACTTTGGTCATTTTGAACGCTGAAGGAGATTTGTTCAATAGACACCTTATACTAGTGTTTCCTGCACTTAATCCATCACTACTATGTTCTATATAAATCCAGATTCCTTTTATAGTTTGCAGTGAAATTTGTTAAACCGTTGCTTAATGGGACAGAAGTACAAGTCGCTCTTTACTAACACATTGTAGATGAGTTTAATGCTGAACAACACAGCTAGCAGTCTCACACACTCTTTAGGTTTTTCACGTTATGTGTGTGTGTAAGGGTTTAGTCTATCAAACCTTACCCTTTTCTCCTCAGTATCACAACAGTATGACTCCCAAAGTACGGCTCAGTAAACAACCTATGATTCTAAAGCCAGAACAGAAAGATACAGTTGGAAGATGAATGATTGCGTTTTTATGATGTGTAGTAAAACGACCCCCTCTTCTTCTTCTCTGTGTTGTTCTTGTGTGTGTGTGTGTGTGTGTGTGTGTGTGTGTGTGTGTGTGTGTGTGTGTGTGTGTGTGTGTGCGTGCCTTAGAAGTCAAATAATACATTAGCCATACTTAAAAAAACATCTGAATTTCATTTAGAACTGAGATTCTAAGTTGTAAGGAGGAATCTTATGCACAGCCAGAAACATGTTTCCCCACTTTCACAATGCTGAGGTGCCAAATCCACAACCCCCAACAAATGGTTTATTACACGCAGGTGTGAAGGGCAAGCTTTACTTACACAGCCTCACACACAGTAGATTTTTAAAGTTTTTTTGGGTACAGGGGTTTAGCCACAGATGCAACATCCACTTTTGATAAAGATCACGCCACCTGTTTATTTCTTAAGAAATTAAGCATCTTTATTAAGCTCTTATTTATACATGTCTACACATTAATAGACACCGTGTGCTCTGAGACATTATAGTCTTCTACTTCTGCTTCCATCGGTTTGCATTTTAAACTCCCAACCTTTCAGGTTGTTATGAACGGCTTATATTTCTAACATTTTGTGATGTAAAAGTGAACCATGTTTTTTTTTTTTTTTAATTTTCTGTTTGATGGAAGGACTTAAGACACGAGTTATTTAAACAATTCTAAATGACCGTGTGATGGCCATGGTACTTTATGTGGGCCAAATGTGTTAAGGATAATGTTTATCAATGTAAAATTGCAAAGAACCTTTGAATAGATTATAACATTTTGTAAACAGATACCTCAGAAGCTGTACTGGTAGATCTATGTATGTAAGGTAAAACTTTCCACAGTACTTCCACTTAAGTAACTAAACACATAAAGTCACCCTTACCAATAATCCACTGCTCCTTGAAAAAAAGTAGCACAAACAGACGACTGACTGAGCAGTGATAAGTAGAACTACCCGAGGCCGATACTCAAGCAGAAGAAAATTAAAAGTTGTTGTTTTTGTGGCTCGAAAAATTAAAGAAAGTATGTTTAATAATTCAACAAGACCCGCACCTTCAACACATGTACATTCAAATTTTGGAACAGGCTCAACATTGCTGCTGTTCAATAGTTTTTATCTGTT
Source organism: Rhamphochromis longiceps (assembly GCF_057381845.1). Taxonomy (NCBI): domain Eukaryota; kingdom Metazoa; phylum Chordata; class Actinopteri; order Cichliformes; family Cichlidae; genus Rhamphochromis; species Rhamphochromis longiceps. The sequence continues at coordinate 45,673,527 of NC_140562.1, forward strand.
TGAAAAAGTCATTTTACGGCTTTAATGTTTCCAGCTGATAAGGAGAATGAGTGCGTTTCAAATGAGCGTCCAAAGGCTTTAAACATCTGCTTTGTCTGTAACGACAGTATCAAACTACAGAGCATTGTTTTTACTAAAATTCAACATTTTCCGATGAAAATTTGGCTACTTTTTTTGTTTCTTTACTGTAACACGCACCTCAATGCCATTTTTAGGATATTCTTGGTGATCACATTTTTTTCATATTTATGCTTTTGGCACTGAGGATATCTAATACGCATGTTGTCACTGTGTTTGTACTACCAGCTGCGAGGGCTCTGCTTTTGCTTTGAGCAGTCTGTTTTTATTTTGTCTCGTGAGTGTGAGTGTGTTTTTCAAACGAGATCCTCGTCAGTTTGATTTTGTTACCACAAACTTTGTGTGAAGTTCACAACAGAGGTAAAGAGATTTAAACACCCCAGTTTAAGGAGGCAGGCAGGGGTTGAACCAGCTGCACAGGGCTGGTGAAGCAGAGAGTGTCCGGGGAGATGTGCAACAGAAGCAGAGGGAACATTTTACAAGATGATAAATGGCAGATTTAGGTGATTAAGGATTTGTTGACAAGATTAAAAGACACGTCCGTCAGAGTTCAACAACATTACAGTTTGATTAAATAAAAAAGTTTTTAGACTACACAAGGTTCATTTTCTCCTCTGATAGTAAGCATATTAAACATGTCAAGAAAGAAAGAGTATAAAGAAAATAGTAAATGTGTGTCTAATTAAACTCTTCCTGTGAGCCTTACATCATCCTTTAATATGTTTGGTGTTACAAACTTGAAGAAGCACGGAAAAGATCATCAGACATTAATCTAATCAGTTTGCAGCCTTCATTCGTATTGAAAAGTTGAAATCTTCCCTGCTAGACCCAAGTGCAGCGTTTAACACCGTCGGCCATAACATTTTATTACAGCTATTATTAAATGGAGAGTCCTCTTCACACACTGAGGTTAATTATGAAGCTCCACAGGCTTCTGTGCAAAGACCAGTTCTGTTTACATTATACGTGCTTTAGAAGACATAGCATACCACAGGTCAGCTCAGCAACATTTCGACTTTGGCTTGTTTTTTCTGGTTAACGTTAATTACGTAATTTAGAATTAAAGTTGAGTGTTTTTAGCATTTAGGATGGCCGTGGCGAGTAACTCAAGTGCTGTAAACATTTCATGAAACCTCATCAAAAGTTATCTGAGTTGGAAGGGTGGCTGTTAATAAGCCATTCTTAAGGAAGGAGAACAGAGAAAAATAAGGCTGAGGTGTGCCAAATTACACAAGAAATTGACTGGAAAAAGAAATCAGCTGTAATATGTCTTATGGAGTAATGAATCCAAATTTGAAATATGCACGGAAGAGGTCCGAAGAGAGATACAACAGTGAATGTCTATAGCCGTCTTTAACACAGCGTGGATACTCTACCGTGCTTTGAGGATGGATTTCAGCCAGTGTTGTTGGAGCTCTTATCCAAATTAATCAAATTATGAATGTAGAAAAGTTCCACCAGATTTTGATCGACCATGTAATACCACGTAGTGTCTGATTGGCTTCAACTTCATTTTTCAGTACGACAATGATCGCAAACATACTGCCAATGTAGTCAAAGTATGCCTGGATGAAACAACGCATCAGTCATGGATTGATCTCTCCAGGGTTCGAACCTCAAGATAATCGAAGCAGTGTGGGATCATCTTGACAGAAAACAAAACAAAAGGCAGCCAGCATCCAAAGAAGAGTCTCGGATGTCTTTCAAGAAGCCTGCAGAACTAAGAAATTACAAGAAAGCTTACCTATTAGAGTTTAAGCTGTGTTGAAGAATGAAAGGCAGCTTTAACTGGACAAAAGGGGAAAAAAATCCCACATTGACAGCTAACTCAAGAGACAAAAAGCATTAGAACTCAAGTCATTACCTTACTTAAGGATAAATAAGTTAATTAATTACATTAATGCATAAGCAGAAAATAACCTACAGTAACTGCTTTGCGATATGGAAGTGCAAAAGACAACTGAAAGGGAGGATAGTTTCTATATATGTGGTTTCTATTAAGGGACAGAGGAACGATAAGAAACGATAAGAAATCAAGGACAAGGAGTGTGGTGTAGATAAGTGAGGAAATCCGATCATTACTACAAATTTAGTTGAAATTTAAATATTTTAACTATGGTGTGTGAGGTGGGCCCCTGGGTGCCTCCTGTGAGGGCTGTCTGTTTTCCACATTCTGCAACGGTAAAATTACGACTTTGAGGCGGATATTTGTTTTACCAAATGGACAAAACCCGTCTCCTGTTGACAAAACTCGCCTCATGGTTGACTCTTTCCCACAGAGGGGGGGGGGGGGGGGTGCTTTAATAAACGTATTCGAATATGAGCTTTTTTCCACTAAGACTTGTTTTATGGGGAGATGTACGAAATTATTTACCGGGTTACAAGCAATGATAATATCGGATGTTGACTCCTCAGCGTCATCATTTTCTATCTATTGAGAAAACCCATTGTAAAAGTAATGAAGAAAAAAAAAAAACTTCCGCCGTCTCACTCCTCCTTGACCCGCGGGGTGTGTGTGTGTGTGTGTGTGTGTGTGTGTGAAACAAGATCGCCTGTCGCTGCAATTATGGTTTGTTTTTCAGTCTCTCAAAAGGAAAAGTAGTATTCACTAAGGGATATTTATTCATTTTTTACACATAGGCAGCCTGTAGGTTACAAGCGGATAGAAAGTTCTTCTTTTCATCACAAGCTATGGTGTATCTTAAAGGTTTTTTACAGCGTCTGTATTATAGGAAAATAAAATACTATTGAAATCTCTACAGGAAGTCCCTCTTTATTCCCATTACAAACGCCGGTGCAGCTTAAGAAAGTAAAATTACACCCGCTATTGTAAAAAACAGAGAAAATTGTCATAATATCGAAACAGAATTCAAACTATGAGTTTGCTGAAAACTAGCTGCCGCTCTGTCTCTCTATACAGCACAGAATCAGCTGCTGCATCACCGCTGTGCTTAGGGAACATGACGCATCAGGTCTGAAAATGACTAGACACTTCCGGAGTATTTCCGGTAGGGTCATAAGGTCCGGATCGAGGCCTTCCATAGTAAATATGCTGTATTTGAATATGTCATATTCAAAGCCTTCTTCTTTGGGAGAGCAGATCTCATCGGACACAGGAACGCTGCTGGGCTGCAGAAGGAAATCCATCTTGTGTGTCTGTGACTTAGAAATTGTGACGGACTCCTCCTCTCTGCTTTTTATTCTCCTCCCCCGCTGCAGTCCCTCCCACTAAAAACTTTTTTTCCCAACAACAGATGGCGCTCTTCCGGAGGTTTCCCCCCTCCCTTCTCAGGATGCAATTCGACACGCTTAGCAACAGATGGCGCTCTTCCGGAGGTTTCCCCCCTCCCTTCTCAGGATGCAATTCGACACGCTTAGCAACAGATGGCGCACTTCCGGGGTTCCCTCCTCCCTTCTCAGGATGCAATTCGACACGCGGGGGGTTTCCCACCCCCCTTCTCCGGATGCGATTCGTCACGCTCATTACACGCTTCCGGGGGGGAGGGGCGGGAGGTCAAAAGGTCGTGATTAGGGCCATCAATCACTTCGGATCAAATTTTGTCATAAGCTGTAGGGTATTAACTCTCTGATTACATACAGGTGGGAACACAGCTGGGAGTGATTAACATGACGAGACTAGGGAAGCAAACTGAAAACACTCACATAAGACACAGACCTTCACAATAAAACAGGAACTTACACATGAAAGGACACAAACTAAGAAACGCGGACTAGATACAGGAACACACGGGCAGAACAGAGTAAACACTAACCAGAGGAAGAACAGAACCAAAATCGCGAAGAGAAAACACAAAACGCTGGGTCAAAAGGACCCAGGATCATGACAAAAACACAATTTCATGACTTTGAGCTGCCTCTGTTTTCTTCTTCTACGCATGCTGGCAGCCTTTGGATATCTTGTTGCATGCATGGGCATCTTTACCTGTCTGGTAAATCGATTTGTTGATCAATTATTAAGTCATGTACTAACAGAGACTTGGAGGAGAGAGACCTGATATTTAATAATCCACATTTCACTGTGTTACTCTTTGGTTCAGATGTGGATACTGTATTGTTCTTTCTTTGTGATTGTTTATGTTTAAGTTGTTTGTTGATGGTTTTTAGTTTGTTTTTTGTCTTTTTGGAAGCTGACACAGTCTCTATGGAGATGGGTTTTTGGGGGGGTAGCAGGAGGAGAGAAGCTGCAGAGAGGCGTGTAAGACTGCAGCTCTGCTTCCTGGTCCCAACTCTGGATAGTCATATTTTGGGGGGTTTAATAAATTTGTCCATGTTTCTAGAAATGAGAGCTGCTCCATCCAAAGTGGGATGGGTGCCGTCTCTCCTAACAAGACCAGGTTTCCTCCAGAAGGTTTGCCAATTATCTATGAAGCCCACATCGTTTCTGGGACACCACTCAGACAGCCAGCAGTTTAAGGAGAACATGCGGCTAAACATGTGGTTGTGATGTTCTCCTAGATGCTATTCTGATGGTGCATCTGGTTCATTTTGCCTGTTGCATTTAACCAGACGCTGCTGGAGCTAAGCTAAGGTACTCAGTGATGAGCTATTCATTTTCACATCACACTCTAAGCTTCCTACATCTCACATGTTGGTGAGAGGAAACTTATATTAAGATGGTAAATCACAGGCTGCTTGTTTATTTGCTAGCTTCATTTCCACACGAGCTGCTGATGGTAACTGATCCCAGTGCAGTGAAAGCAAAACTAGTGGCAGCTTGTCAGCAGCTCTGGTCAGAAACCAAACGAGCAAACAGCCAGAAAGGTCTGCTGTCAAACTCAAGCCTCTGTTACCAGAACAGAGACACACCCACGAGTCAATCAACGAGTTGATATTATTATTATTGATTTATAAAGAGTGTCAGTTAATTTTGATTCCCTGGGAGTCAAATAATAGGGATTTGTTAAAAATCTGCTGGTGCATCTCAGTGATGGGCTCCTGGCTGTCAGCTGTGCACCAACCTGACTTCTGCACACCTGATGGTCCCAACCTCATTAAGAGGACAAAATCCCACAACTGAACCCTGACAGGCTCACCTGTGAAGGGAAACCATCGCAGGTGATGACATCATGAAGCTCACTGAGCGTCTGCAGCGCTGTCAACAAAGCAAAGACATATTTAGAGTTATTTATCATTTTTTCTTTGCTACATAGTTCCATGTGTTGTTTGTTGTTTCATATATGATGTCTTCAGTTTAGAAAGTAGTAAATATAAATATATATGTATATGAAGTTTATATACATTTTTAACCCAAACTGCAATCTTGACCTAAAACTACGCAGGTAATTTATTTTTTATGTACCTAAAGAACGCAGACAGTGATAAACCAATGCTACACATCCAGCCCGGTGTGCAGACTTTACATGCATGTGAAAAAGCACAGTCACGTTTCTATTAAGGTACTGACACCAGCCAACACCCTGTGTGTGATGGTGAGACGTGGGATCTGAAAACACTGGATTATTTGACACCCCGGGATGAGAACATGTTCTGACTTTGCTGTAGATGTAAGTAAACATTTAAATAACCAAGACATTTGTTTGTACCCAGAGACAATGAAAAAACAGAACCCTCAGCGATAGATCAGAGGAGAAACACAATGCTTTCATTCCTCTGGTAGGACAGAAGGAGTCCAAATTAAAACCAAGCATATTTATCGTTTAAAACTGTCCTCGTGCATCATCGGCCCTCTGCAGAGTGAGAGTCTTTAAAGTGAGAAAACTGACAGGCTGATTAGACGGTTCAGTTCAGCTCGTTGACCTTTTACCCTTTGTGGTCTGAACAGTGACCCTAAATCTGCAGCTATCGACCGGTCGGAGCCCGTCCTTGTGGGGACAGATTTGTAACCCGCACAGGTCAATAAATTCACTTCTGTTTTATTGATATCAGGTCAAACTATCACATCATTCATCTCAGGACACTTTATATTATTAAGGTTAAAACGTTAGCCCCGCCCCCACGCGCCCCCTGAGTGTGCACATCTTTAATAAATAAAGTGAGTGAATGAATTGGTGGAGCTGAATCGATTGTTTCAGGAGAAGGCTGATGGTCAGGATGGACGAGCAGAATCAATACTGTGGCAGATTTCCCCAGAGAAACGTTTGTGGGAACGCAAACATTTCTATTCTATTACATCACAAAACAAAGTGGATTCAGACTTCGCAGACTGAACTGACCGGTAAAGGCTGAGTCCAAAGTTGGGTTCAATCAAACAATCTCCTCGTGGTGTTCAGACTGATTCCAAACAGAAGCTGCTCCCTACATCAGGTCAGGCTCATGAAACATCCATCCATTCGCTTCCACTTATCCTTTTCAGGGTCACGGAGCCTATCCCAGCTATCAAAGGGCAAGAGGCGGGGTACACGGGGGGTAAGGGGGACAAGACAGGTCGCCAGTCTGTTGCAGGGCTAACACACAGGGACACACAACCATTCGCGCTCACATTCACTCCCACATAGCGTATCCACACAAACAGCATTTCACTGGACGGTGAAAACTCAAAGAAATAAAGTAAATAAATACATAAAGCTCCAGAGAACTCGACTGGGGCCAAGACTGCTGCAGAACAGGTGAGCAAACAGTTATAGGTGCAGCCAGTGAGGGTAGAGTTTGTTCTTCCTCTACACTTGGCTGCAGCACTGCCACCTGCTGGGCTGGAGGATGGATGGTGTAATGGTCTTTTGCATTTTATGTTTGTTGAGCTGTATGTCCAGATTTTGCTCTTTTGCACCCTCTGGTGGTGAAGTATAGAGGGTTCAGTTGTTTGCAGTTTGGGTCTCCACCAGCCACTTTATGGTAGCCAGTGTTGGGGAGTAACAGAGTACATGTACCACCGTTACGTATTTAAAATGCAAAATATGAGTAACTGTATTCCGTTACAGTTACCGTTTAAAAAGGTGGTATTCAGAATACAGTTACTTTGTTGAAATAAAGGGATTACACAGCGGTATTTTCCTGTTTCATATGTTAGGCTATGCCCTCTCTAGTTTTAGCTTACACGCTGGTGGAAACTAGAGATGGCACGACACCACTTTTTTATGTCTGATACCGATATCATAAATTTGGATATCTGCCGATACCGATATAAATCCGATATAGCGTATTTTATAATTAATGAAATGGTTTTTTAAATATCTTGCTGCATTTTGTATGAGTTCATACTCAAGTTTAACAAACTAAACTAAAGTTATTCAGTTATACCTGTATGCAAAAACACACTGCACCCAAAATATTTCATAGATCAGCAAAACTGATCAATCTAATAAACTTAAACCTGCAGCATCCTCCCTGTTCTGGTGTTTTAAAGAGCACTTAGTGGAAATACACTCAACAAAAATATAAACGCAACACCTTTGTTACTGCTCCCATTCCCCATGGGATGGACGTAGAGACCTAAAATTCATTCCAGATACACAATATAACCATCCCTCCCAAACAGTGGTCACAAATCAGTCCAAATGTGTGGTAGTGGGCACATCTGCTATATTGAGATAATCCATCCCACCTCACAGGTGTGCCACATCAGGATGCTGATCTGACATCATGAGTAGTGCACAGGTGTACCTCAGACTGCCCACAACAAAAGGCCACCCTGGAATGTGCAGTTTTTTGCGCTATTGGGGGTCTGGGGACCCAGAACCGGTCAGTATCTGGTGTGACCACCATTTGCCTCATGCAGTGCAACACATCGTCGCATGGAGTCTATCAGATTGTCAATTGTGGCCTGTGGAATGTTGGTCCACTCCACTTCAATGGCTGTGCGAGGTTGTTGGATATTCGTGGGAACTGGTACACGCTGTCGTATACGCCGGTCAAGCACATCCCGAACATGCTCAATGGGTGACATGTCCGGTGAGTATGCTGGCCATGCAAGAACTGGGACATTCTCAGCTGCCATCTGCCCTGAACAATGTGAACCATGATTCATCCGTGAAGCGCACACCTCTCCAACGTGCCAGACGCCATCGAATGTGAGCATTTGCCCACACAAGTCTGTTACGGCGACGAGCTGGAGTCAGGTCAAGACCCCGATGAGGACGACGGGCATGCAGTTGAGCGTCCCTGAGACGGTTTCTGACAGTTTGTGCAGAAATTGTTTGGTTGTGCAAACCAATTGTTCCAGCAGCTGTCTGGGTGGCTGGTCTCAGACGATCTTGGAGGTGAACCTGCTGGATGTGGAGGTCCTGGGCTGGTGTGGTTACACGAGGTCTGCGGTTGTGAAGCCGGTTGGATGTGCTGCCATATTCTCTGAAACGCCTGTGGAGACGGCTTATGGTTGAGAAATGAACATTCAATGCACGGGCGACAGATCTGGTTGACATTCCTGCTGTCAGCATGCCAATTGCACGCTCCCTCATTGCTTGTGGCATCTGTGGCATTTTGCTGTGAGACAAAACTGCACATTCCAGGGTGGCCTTTTGTTGTGGGCAGTCTGAGGTACACCTGTGCACTACTCATGATGTCAGATCAGCATCCTGATGTGGCACACCTGTGAGGTGGGATGGATTATCTCAATATAGCAGATGTGCCCACTACCACACATTTGGACTGATTTGTGACCACTGTTTGGGAGGGATGGTTATATTGTGTATCTGGAATGAATTTTAGGTCTCTACGTCCATCCCATGGGGAATGGGAGCAATAACAAAGGTGTTGGGTTTATATTTTTGTTGAGTGTATTAAGCAACCTAAATAATAGGGCCGCCAACTCCGGACAAAAAAACTAGGGAACCACCCCCCACCCTCTGCCTCATAATGCTTAATTGACGTAATCAACTTTAATTTAATACACATGAAAAAAAAATGCACAGAGATCAATAATTTTTCTACAATAATTCAATAGATTCAACATCTTTCTTCAACAGAACTGCAGACTGCACAGATGGTGTCATGATCAGGCTGTGTGGCAGGCAGGAAATAGGACCCAAACGCAAACTCAGTGGAGACAGGACTGAACTCAAAATGGCAAAAACTCTACAAAATCTAAACTGGGAAGACTCTAACAAAACACACAGGGAGCTACAGGTAGAAACACACAGCATGAGGGAGACGCAGACAGAAATACACAGAGGGTTAACGAGGGAAGTGTGAACACAGCTGACACAGATAACCATAACGAGACAGGGCAGGAGTGAACACAACATGACGCATACTGACGAGAGACTGTCAAAGTAAAACAGGAAGTACACGGAGGTTCAGACAGGAGGAGAGAGAGCACAGGGAGAACACAGACATAACGGGCTGGGAAAACATGGAATAAAACACAAGGAGAGACGAGGGCTCACAGATACACAGGGGCACACAGCAGGTAACCAAATAAGGAACATCTTAACTAAACAACCTAGGAACCAAGGCATAAATAGGGAACAAAATACAAAACACACAAAAACTAAGAATACTGGGCCAACGTGGCCCAGGACCATGACAGATGGTACCGTCCCAAAGGAAAAAGTACTATAGCTTAGTAGGATATATTACACTTAATAGTTACTATATACAGTAATGGACTTCTATACATTTAACATCAGATAAAACTTTGGTTGTAAGATTCAGATAATTATTTATTAAAAGCCAGACATGAGAATAAGAAAGAAAAGTATGTCTTTGTGCCCCCTTTTCCTGTTCATGCCCTATCGGCCCCCCTGGCTAAACTTTGCTAGATCCGCCCCTGCACAGTTACGTCAGCTGTAGAAAAAGATCCTGGCAAATGGTCTGTATTTGTAAAGCGCTTTACTTGGTCCTAAGGATCCCAAAGCGCTTTACACTGTACACAATCATCCACACATTCACACACTGGTGATGGCAGCTACATTGTAGCCACAGCCGCCAGTGTAGATCCTGGTGTAGAAAGTAATATTAAATAAATTCTAACAACAGCTGATCAAGCTTAAACGTGCTGCTGTTGTTCAGCCGCTGGTTTCCTCTTTCTGGTGCAAAGTGGGCCAAAAACAAACAAGAGAGCCGATCAGCTGATCATTGATCAGTTTCATGATTGAAGCAGCAACAGGAGAGGGTTATTAGCTTAACGTGGGAATGCTTTACAAACATTCAGAGGTGAACTTGCACATTTGCTTTACTTCTCTGGGAGAACTTTCTCGGATTTTAAATGCCGGTGTTCTGGGAATCCATCCTAACTCAAAAAACATCCTATCCAATGTTTCTGCGCAGACGCGGCGCATGCGTGCAACACCAACGCCGAATTAACCTCTTTTTCTCTCACCCATCCGGAATACTTCTTAAGGTTATGGTTAGGTTTAGTCACAAGTCACCGTCAAATTATAATACGGGCAGGACGATTTCTCAGAACACGTTTGGTATCTTCTTGATGCATCTCAATCATCCAGGTAAATAAATCTCCAAAAGTTGATTCTGGACGTAGCGTTTTGGGGGAGAAACGTTTCGTCACTCATCCAGGTGACGTCTTCAGTCTCAGCTGACTGCAGGTTTCAATCTTATAAACAGCACATTTGCATAATGACTGAAACCAGCCCACTGAGGAACAATGGGCTGAGATGAATGGAGGAGGGGGCCTAAGGGTACATCTTTCGCCATCTTACAATGCTGTGATTGCAGCCATTCCCCAACTGTCTGTGAATGCCACTCATGGCCATTAATCAGTGGGCTTTGTAAATTAAGATTAAGGAACTGACCTCCAGCCCATTGTTCCTTCAGCAGGCTGGTTTCAGTCATTATGCAAATGTACTGTTGATAAGATTGATAGATAATGAGACTACTTCGTGGGCACGAAATAGGTATAAATAATATATATATATAATGTATAAATATTACGAAACAGGTATAACATGCACACGAAATGCTAATTTGTGGGCACAAATTGGATCTAACATGGCAACGAATTACGCATTTGTGGCCACAAAATAGATAACGTGCGACCTGGATGCTGGGATAGATTTTATTGTCAACCAACTGCAAGGGCCTGAAGGATCACGGTTATCGGTGCGGTGGTCATTTCGTGCCCACGAAATAGTATTTTGTGGCCACAATTTATTTATTTTTTGGACCAAGTCATCCGAGGGGCTCCGTATCAACCACACCGCTGACAGGTCTCTCACGCCACAGCCGCCGTGCTAAGGTTATGAGCTGAGTTACGCCATGTCGTAGTTTTGTGAGGTGCTTTTGTGATATTTAATGGATCAAATTACATTTTTTACTTCTCACCGAAATCAGTATCGGTATCGGTCCGATACTGATATCGGACCGGTCCATCTCTGGTGGAAACCCAAACAAAACACGCATTAAGAGGCTCTAATGTCTGTGTCTCTATCTTGCAGCCCATGTCATCTCTACTTGCTGCCCGTATAATGACGTGAAGAAATATTTTTAAAAATTATTTGTTACTGGCATCGCCCTAAAGCATGCAGCCTCATGGGCTGTACCCGTGATGTGTCTGTGAGCGAGGGAGGGAGAAAAAGCAAAAGTAGGAGCTGTGACCGAGCAGAAACGGGAGCTGGAAGCATGTAAATATAATAATAATAGTTTATGAGATCGCTGCAAAAAGTGCAGCCTTACCTAATGTCCACCTGCTGTTACTCATTTATATTAAGATTTAAACATCTGGTTGGTGTTGGTGTGGAGAGTAACCTTCAGTAATAGTAATAAATCACATCCATGTAGTTGTAAACAGCATGATAATATATTAAGTAATCCAAAGTATTGAGTAAAGTAACGGAATACGTTACAGAATACATTTTGGGGCATGTAATCTGTAATCTGTAGTGGAATACATGTTACAAGCATGCTGCAGCTCGCGGGCAGCGTCACACATGGAGAAAACATCGCTCAAAGAGAGATAAGTGAGAAGAAGGCCATCATGGATGTCAGCTCACGAGCTTTGTGTATTTGAAATGTTGTTTTTCTGTAATTAAGGACTTTTGATTGATTGATACTAAGTACAAGAGCAGATTTTGATGTGATGTTTTTGTTTTATTGTTTTCTCACAGGTTGTCAAGACCAGAATAAACCGTGTTTTATAATTCTACATCGTGCCTACATCAATCCTTCAGGGTGCTACGGTACGAGTGTCCCACTTACAGATGTGAGGTTCCCATCCCACAAACAAGTGTTACAGTTTGTTTGAAGTCTGTTTACTTTTTTAATCACTTAAGAATAAAACAAAGAAAGAAGTACAGAAGTCCTGCCCTTCACTTTATACTCCACCCATCTTCTTATATGCAGAGTTACTGGAGCGTGTTAGGTACACTGTGGCCTGGTCACCAGTCTGTCACAGAGCTACAGACAACCCTTTGCACCCACAGACAATTTAAAAACACTCCTGACTAAGCGTAACTCTTACACACCTCTGTCTCCAGCTCCTCCTACATCGTCCGTCTCCTCGCGTTGCGTTCAGTCCTTCTGATGCTTCAACATGAAACTTCTCTCATTCCCTTCAGTTTACCTGCTGCCTTTGTTTGACACTATTTCTGTATCATCAACAATTTTTATTTATTTCACTTTATACTTTAATAACAGAACTTAAGGATAAATACATAAATAAATAATTTAAAAAACGAACAAACAAAAACAACAACAACAAAAACAAAAACAAAGGGAAGTCATCCTATTCTTTCTTCACACACCAATCTTCAAGTTACAGACAGCCAGCTTGTAAACGGGGACCAAATACAATCATATTGATGCAATTTGTCCAATAAACCACGAGTCACTTTTTCGTAACTGAGCCATTGTCTTTAGCTACTCTTCATAGGGAGGGGGGCTCTTTTTCCACCAATGTCTTAGCAGCACCCGTTTGGCCGTAGAGCCAGAATAATCCATCTTTTTGTATAACTGGAAAAATCTCCATCAGAAAGTTCTGTGGTTATACCAAGTATGGACAGTTTTGGTGAGATACCAAATCTCCTTTTCAAAACACTGAAAATTACCTCCATCATGTTTTCCCATCAATCCCGAAGTGCCGAACATCTCCATAAGATACGTAAGATCGAAGCGTTTTGACCATCACATCTCCAACATTCGTCCGTAGAGGCCAGGTTCCATTTATACAACTGTTGTGGTGTTCGATGCCACCTATGGACTATCTTAAGTTGAATAAATCTGCTGCCTGTTTCTTTATACGTAGTATTAACATTTTGAAAACATGAATCCCGTTCAACTGAAGATATGTCCAATGCCACGTCCTGGGCCCAGTAGCCCTTAACTTTCAGGAGAGGGTGAGCTGACCGTTCTTGCAATAAATGATAAATCTTAGTGGTGATGCCTTTACCCAAGGGTGATTTTGAGAGCAGGACTTCCACAGGGCCGCCCACAGGACAACTCAAGGGGGTTCGCAGCCACTTCGATAATGAACTATGTATTTGGACATATCTCCAGAATTGGTTACGCTGCAACTTATATAACTCCACAATTTTATCAAAGCTTAGAAAACATTAAGTCCCACAGTCAAATAAATCTGCTACATAATGCCTACTTTACTGTAACCAGTCAACCGATGTCCCTGCAATTAAAATTATTTTATTTGACACTATTTCTATATTTTGTCTTCCATTTGTGTCCTAAGTGTGAAGACTCTTTTTCTGCTGTCAGGTGGAGTTGTGGGCGGGTGCTCCACCTGTTGGCAGAGTCTCCTTCTTGCCAATCGGCTCTGGGAGCTAAAGGAGGAGCTGTCGCCCGCTCGGTGGTGAATCAGCCCACGATGTCTTTGCGTCTTTGTCAGTGGCTGTCTTCCAGTCTGGCCCTCACACCAACCGGTCGCAGCAGAAAGCTGTTGGCTTTTCTACTGTAGGGTCTTCACCTTACAATATAAAGCACCCTGAGGCGGGCGTTGTTGTGATTCGCTGCCATACAAATAAACTGAATTGTTCATTTATTACAGGAGGTTTAGAATAAATTCATTCACATAAGAAAATATATATCGCCTTGAGGCGACTTTTGTTGTGATTTGGCGCTATATAAATAAAGATGAATTGAATTGAATTGAAATTGAATATTGAGGCTTCCTCCTCAGAAGGATGTAGCAGCAGGTTTGGTCCTGATTATATTCAGCAGTGACCTTTGCTGCTGACTGTTTCATAACCCGGAGTCATTCTGGATCCTTCATGTTCCACAGCAGCGTGACAGGAAGTTTATATTACTGCAAGGTCCTGACTGGTGCTGAATCCCCACAGTGTGTCTGAGTGTGTCTGTGAGTGTGTGTCTGTGAGTGTCTGTGAGTGTGTGTGAGTGTGTGTGAGTGTGTGTCTGTGAGTGTCTGTGAGTGTGTGTGAGTGTGTGTCTGTGAGTGTCTGTGAGTGTGTGTGTGTGTGTGTGAGTGTGTGTCTGTGAGTGTCTGTGAGTGTCTGTGAGTGTGTGTGAGTGTGTGTCTGTGAGTGTGTGTGAGTGTGTGTCTGTGAGTGTCTGTGAGTGTCTGTGAGTGTGTGTGAGTGTGTGTGAGTGTGTGTGAGTGTGTGTCTGTGAGTGTGTGTGTGTGTCTGTGAGTGTCTGTGAGTGTGTGTGAGTGTGTGTGAGTGTGTGTCTGTGAGTGTCTGTGAGTGTGTGTGAGTGTGTGTGAGTGTGTGTCTGTGAGTGTCTGTGAGTGTGTGTGAGTGTGTGTCTGTGAGTGTCTGTGAGTGTGTGTGAGTGTGTGTGAGTGTGTGTCTGTGAGTGTCTGTGAGTGTGTGTGAGTGTGTGTCTGTGAGTGTCTGTGAGTGTGTGTGTGTGTGTGTGAGTGTGTGTCTGTGAGTGTCTGTGAGTGTCTGTGAGTGTGTGTGAGTGTGTGTCTGTGAGTGTGTGTGAGTGTGTGTCTGTGAGTGTCTGTGAGTGTCTGTGAGTGTGTGTGAGTGTGTGTGAGTGTGTGTGAGTGTGTGTCTGTGAGTGTGTGTGTGTGTCTGTGAGTGTCTGTGAGTGTGTGTGAGTGTGTGTGAGTGTGTGTCTGTGAGTGTGTGTCTGTGAGTGTCTGTGAGTGTGTGTGAGTGTGTGTGAGTGTGTGTCTGTGAGTGTGTGTCTGTGAGTGTGTGTCTGTGAGTGTCTGTGAGTGTGTGTGAGTGTGTCTGTGAGTGCGTGTCTGTGAGTGTGTGTGAGTGTGTGTGAGTGCGTGTCTGTGAGTGTGTGTCTGTGAGTGTCTGTGAGTGTCTGTGAGTGTGTGTCTGTGAGTGTCTGTGAGTGTGTGTGAGTGTGTGTGAGTGTGTGTGAGTGTGTGTCTGTGAGTGTGTGTGAGTGTGTGTGAGTGTGTGTCTGTGAGTGTGTGTGAGTGTGTGTCTGTGAGTGTGAGTGTGTGTCTGTGAGTGTGTGTGAGTGTGTGTGAGTGTGTGTGAGTGTGTGTCTGTGAGTGTCTGTGAGTGTGTGTGTGTCTGTGAGTGTCTGTGAGTGTGTGTGAGTGTGTGTGAGTGTGTGTCTGTGAGTGTGTGTCTGTGAGTGTCTGTGAGTGTGTGTGAGTGTGTGTGAGTGTGTGTCTGTGAGTGTGTGTCTGTGAGTGTCTGTGAGTGTCTGTGAGTGTGTGTCTGTGAGTGTCTGTGAGTGTGTCTGTGAGTGTGTGTCTGTGAGTGTGTGTGAGTGTGTGTGAGTGCGTGTCTGTGAGTGTGTGTCTGTGAGTGTCTGTGAGTGTCTGTGAGTGTGTGTCTGTGAGTGTCTGTGAGTGTCTGTGAGTGTGTGTGAGTGTGTGTCTGTGAGTGTGTGTGAGTGTGTGTCTGTGAGTGTCTGTGAGTGTGTGTGAGTGTGTGTGAGTGTGTCTGTGAGTGTGTGTGAGTGTGTGTCTGTGAGTGTGTGTCTGTGAGTGTGTGTCTGTGAGTGTCTGTGAGTGTGTGTGAGTGTGTGTGAGTGCATGTCTGTGAGTGTGTCTGTGTGTGTGTTTCTGTGAGTGTGTGTGAGTGTGTGTCTGTGAGTGCGTGTCTGTGAGTGTGTCTGTGAGTGTGTGTGAGTGTGTCTGTGAGTGTGTCTGAGTGTCTGTGAGTGTGTCTGAGTGTGTGTGAGTGTGTCTGTGAGTGTGTGTGAGTGTGTCTGTGAGTGTGTGTGAGTGTGTGTGTGAGTGTGTCTGTGAGTGTGTGTGTGAGTGTGTGTGTGAGTGTGTCTGTGAGTGTGTGTGTGAGTGTGTGTGTGAGTGTGTGTCTGTGAGTGTCTGTGAGTGTGTCTGTGAGTGTGTCTGTGAGTGTGTGTGAGTGTGTGTCTGTGAGTGTGTGTGTGAGTGTGTGTCTGTGAGTGTGTGTGTGAGTGTGTCTGTGAGTGTGTGTGTGAGTGTGTGTGTGAGTGTGTGTCTGTGAGTGTCTGTGAGTGTGTGTCTGTGAGTGTCTGTGAGTGTCTGTGAGTGTGTGTCTGTGAGTGTCTGTGAGTGTGTGTGAGTGTCTGTGAGTGTGTGTGTGAGTGTGTGTCTGTGAGTGTGTGTGTGAGTGTGTGTGTGAGTGTGTGTGAGTGTGTGTCTGTGAGTGTGTGTGTGAGTGTGTGTGAGAGTGTGTGTGTGAGTGTGTGTGTGAGTGTGTGTCTGTGAGTGTGAGTGTGTGTGTGAGTGTGTGTGTGAGTGTGAGTGTGTGTGTGAGTGTGTCTGTGAGTGTGTGTGTGAGTGTGTGTCTGTGAGTGTGTGTGTGAGTGTCTGTGAGTGTGTGTGTGAGTGTGTGTCTGTGAGTGTCTGTGAGTGTGTGTGTGAGTGTGTGTGTGAGTGTGTGTCTGTGAGTGTGTGTGTGAGTGTGTGTGAGTGTGTGTCTGTGAGTGTGTGTGTGTGAGTGTGTCTGTGAGTGTGTGTGTGAGTGTGTGTCTGTGAGTGTCTGTGAGTGTGTGTGTGAGTGTGTGTGTGAGTGTGTGTGTGTGAGTGTGTGTGTGTGAGTGTGTGTGTGAGTGTGTGTGTGAGTGTGTCTGTGAGTGTCTGTGTGAGTGTGTGTGTGAGTGTGTGTGAGTGGGTCTGTGTGTGAGTGTGTGTGAGTGTGTGTGTGAGTGTGTGAGTGTGTGTCTGTGAGTGTGTGTGTGAGTGTGTGTGTGAGTGTGTGTGTGAGTGTGTGTCTGTGAGTGTGTCTGTGAGTGTGTGTTTGAGTGTGTGTCTGTGAGTGTGTGTTTGAGTGTGTGTCTGTGAGTGTGTGTGTGAGTGTGTGTGTGAGTGTGTCTGTGAGTGTGTGTGTGAGTGTGTGTCTGTGAGTGTGTCTGTGAGTGTGTGTGTGAGTGTGTGTCTGTGAGTGTGTCTGTGAGTGAGTGTGTGTGTGTGAGTGTGTGTGTGAGTGTGTGTGTGAGTGTGTGTGTGAGTGTGTGTCTGTGAGTGTGTCTGTGAGTGTGTGTGTGAGTGTGTGTGAGTGTGTGTCTGTGAGTGTGTGTGTGAGTGTGTGTCTGTGAGTGTGTGTCTGTGAGTGTGTGTGTGAGTGAGTGTGTGTTTGTGAGTGTGTCTGTGAGTGTCTGTGTGAGTGTGTGTGTGAGTGTGTGTCTGTGAGTGTGTCTGTGAGTGTGTGTGTGAGTGTGTGTGTGAGTGTGTGTCTGTGAGTGTGTCTGTGAGTGTGTGTGTGAGTGTGTGTCTGTGAGTGTGTGTGTGAGTGTGTGTGAGTGTGTGTGTGAGTGTGTCTGTGAGTGTGTGTGAGTGTGTGTGTGAGTGTGTGTCTGTGAGTGTGTGTGTGAGTGTGTGTGAGTGTGTGTGTGAGTGTGTCTGTGTGTGTGTCTGTGAGTGTGTGTGTGAGTGTGTGTCTGTGAGTGTGTGTGTGAGTGTGTGTGAGTGTGTGTGTGAGTGTGTCTGTGAGTGTGTGTGTGAGTGTGTGTGAGTGGGTCTGTGTGTGAGTGTGTGTGAGTGTGTGTGTGAGTGTGTGAGTGTGTGTCTGTGAGTGTGTGTGTGTGTGTGTGTGAGTGTGTGTGAGTGGGTCTGTGTGTGAGTGTGTGTGAGTGTGTGTCTGTGAGTGTGTGTGTGAGTGTGTGTCTGTGAGTGTGTGTGTGTGAGTGTGTGTGTGAGTGTGTGTCTGTGAGTGTGTGTGTGAGTGTGTGTGAGTGTGTGAGTGTGTGTCTGTGAGTGGGTCTGTGTGTGAGTGTGTGTGTGTCTGTGAGTGTGTCTGTGAGTGTGTCTGTGAGTGTGTGTGTGAGTGTGTGAGTGTGTGAGTGTGTGAGTGTGTGTCTGTGAGTGTGTGTGTGAGTGTGTGTCTGTGAGTGTGTGTGTGTGTGTGTGTCTGTGAGTGTGTCTGTGAGTGTGTGTGTGAGTGTGTGTGAGTGTGTGAGTGTGTGAGTGTGTGTCTGTGAGTGTGTGTGTGAGTGTGTGTGTGAGTGTGTGTGTGAGTGTGTGTCTGTGAGTGTGTGTGTGAGTGTCTGTGAGTGTCTGTGTGAGTGTGTGTGTGAGTGTGTGTCTGTGAGTGTGTGTGTGAGTGTGTGTGTGAGTGTGTGTGTGAGTGTGTGTCTGTGAGTGTGTGTGTGAGTGTGTGTGTGAGTGTGTGTGTGAGTGTGTCTGTGAGTGTGTGTGTGAGTGTGTGTCTGTGAGTGTGTGTGTGAGTGTGTGTTTGAGTGTGTGTGAGTGTGTGTGAGTGTGTGTCTGTGAGTGTGTGTGTGAGTGTGTGTGTGAGTGTGTGTCTGTGAGTGTGTCTGTGAGTGTGTGTTTGAGTGTGTGTCTGTGAGTGTGTCTGTGAGTGTGTGTGTGAGTGTGTGTCTGTGAGTGTGTGTGAGTGGGTCTGTGTGTGAGTGTGTGTGAGTGTGTGTGTGAGTGTGTGTGTGTGTGTGTGTCTGTGAGTGTGTGTGAGTGTGTGTCTGTGAGTGTGTGTGTGAGTGTGTGTGTGTGAGTGTGTGTGAGTGGGTCTGTGTGTGAGTGTGTGTGAGTGTGTGTCTGTGAGTGTGTGTGTGACTGTGTGTCTGTGAGTGTGTGTGTGAGTGTGTGTGTGAGTGTGTGTCTGTGAGTGTGTGTGTGAGTGTGTCTGTGAGTGTGTCTGTGAGTGTGTGTGTGAGTGTGTGTGTGTCTGTGAGTGTGTCTGTGAGTGTGTGTGTGTGTGTGAGTGTGTGTGAGTGTGTGTGTGTCTGTGAGTGTGTCTGTGAGTGTGTGTGAGTGTGTGAGTGTGTGTGAGTGGGTCTGTGTGTGAGTGTGTGTGAGTGTGTCTGTGAGTGTGTGTGTGAGTGTGTGAGTGTGTGAGTGTGTGTCTGTGAGTGTGTCTGTGAGTGTGTGTGTGAGTGTGTGTGTGAGTGTGTCTGTGAGTGTGTGTCTGTGAGTGTGTGTGTGAGTGTGTGTCTGTGAGTGTGTGTGTGAGTGTGTGTGTGAGTGTGTGTCTGTGAGTGTGTGTGTGAGTGTGTGTGTGAGTGTGTCTGTGAGTGTGTGTGTGAGTGTGTGTCTGTGAGTGTGTGTGTGAGTGTGTGTGTGAGTGTGTGTCTGTGAGTGTGTGTGTGAGTGTGTGTTTGAGTGTGTGTGAGTGTGTGTCTGTGAGTGTTTCTGTGAGTGTGTGTGTGAGTGTGTGTGAGTGTGTGTCTGTGAGTGTGTGTGAGTGGGTCTGTGTGTGAGTGTGTGTGAGTGTGTGTGTGTGTGTGTGTGTCTGTGAGTGTGTGTGAGTGTGTGTCTGTGAGTGTGTGTGTGAGTGTGTGTGTGTGAGTGTGTGTGAGTGGGTCTGTGTGTGAGTGTGTGTGAGTGTGTGTCTGTGAGTGTGTGTGTGACTGTGTGTCTGTGAGTGTGTGTGTGAGTGTGTGTCTGTGAGTGTGTCTGTGAGTGTGTCTGTGAGTGTGTGTGTGAGTGTGTGTGTGTCTGTGAGTGTGTCTGTGAGTGTGTGTGTCTGTGAGTGTGTCTGTGAGTGTGTGTGTGTGTGTGAGTGTGTGTGAGTGTGTGTGTGTCTGTGAGTGTGTCTGTGAGTGTGTGTGTGAGTGTGTGTGAGTGTGTGAGTGTGTGTGAGTGTGTGTGAGTGTGTGTCTGTGTGTGTGAGTGTGTGTCTGTGAGTGTGTGTGAGTGGGTCTGTGTGTGAGTGTGTGTGAGTGTGTGTGTGAGTGTGTGTGTGTGTGTGTGTCTGTGAGTGTGTGTGAGTGTGTGTCTGTGAGTGTGTGTGTGAGTGTGTGTGTGTGAGTGTGTGTGAGTGGGTCTGTGTGTGAGTGTGTGTGAGTGTGTGTCTGTGAGTGTGTGTGTGACTGTGTGTCTGTGAGTGTGTGTGTGAGTGTGTGTGTGAGTGTGTGTCTGTGAGTGTGTGTGTGAGTGTGTCTGTGAGTGTGTCTGTGAGTGTGTGTGTGAGTGTGTGTGTGTCTGTGAGTGTGTCTGTGAGTGTGTGTGTGTGTGTGTGTGAGTGTGTGTGAGTGTGTGTGTGTCTGTGAGTGTGTCTGTGAGTGTGTGTGAGTGTGTGAGTGTGTGTGAGTGGGTCTGTGTGTGAGTGTGTGT
Organism: Rhamphochromis longiceps; assembly: GCF_057381845.1. NCBI lineage: Eukaryota > Metazoa > Chordata > Actinopteri > Cichliformes > Cichlidae > Rhamphochromis > Rhamphochromis longiceps. The sequence continues at coordinate 45,693,859 of NC_140562.1, forward strand.
GAGTGTGTCTGTGAGTGTGTGTGTGAGTGTGTGAGTGTGTGTGTGAGTGTGTGAGTGTGTGTCTGTGAGTGTGTGTGTGAGTGTGTGTGTGAGTGTGTGTCTGTGAGTGTGTGTGTGAGTGTGTGTCTGTGAGTGTGTGTGTGAGTGTGTGTGTGAGTGTGTGTGTGAGTGTGTGTCTGTGAGTGTGTGTGTGAGTGTGTGTGTGAGTGTGTGTCTGTGAGTGTGTGTGTGAGTGTGTGTTTGAGTGTGTGTGAGTGTGTGTCTGTGAGTGTGTCTGTGAGTGTGTGTGTGAGTGTGTGTGAGTGTGTGTCTGTGAGTGTGTGTGAGTGTGTGTGTGTGTGAGTGTGTGTGAGTGTGTGTGTGTGTGTGTGTGTCTGTGAGTGTGTGTGAGTGTGTGTCTGTGAGTGTGTGTGTGAGTGTGTGTGTGTGAGTGTGTGTGAGTGGGTCTGTGTGTGAGTGTGTGTGAGTGTGTGTCTGTGAGTGTGTGTGTGACTGTGTGTCTGTGAGTGTGTGTGTGAGTGTGTGTCTGTGAGTGTGTCTGTGAGTGTGTCTGTGAGTGTGTGTGTGAGTGTGTGTGAGTGTGTGTCTGTGAGTGTGTGTGTGAGTGTGTGTGAGAGTGTGTGTGTGAGTGTGTGTGTGAGTGTGTGTCTGTGAGTGTGAGTGTGTGTGTGAGTGTGTGTGTGAGTGTGAGTGTGTGTGTGAGTGTGTCTGTGAGTGTGTGTGTGAGTGTGTGTCTGTGAGTGTGTGTGTGAGTTTCTGTGAGTGTGTGTGTGAGTGTGTGTCTGTGAGTGTCTGTGAGTGTGTGTGTGAGTGTGTGTGTGAGTGTGTGTCTGTGAGTGTGTGTGTGAGTGTGTGTGAGTGTGTGTCTGTGAGTGTGTGTGTGTGAGTGTGTCTGTGAGTGTGTGTGTGAGTGTGTGTCTGTGAGTGTCTGTGAGTGTGTGTGTGAGTGTGTGTGTGAGTGTGTGTGTGTGAGTGTGTGTGTGTGAGTGTGTGTGTGAGTGTGTGTGTGAGTGTGTCTGTGAGTGTCTGTGTGAGTGTGTGTGTGAGTGTGTGTGAGTGGGTCTGTGTGTGAGTGTGTGTGAGTGTGTGTGTGAGTGTGTGAGTGTGTGTCTGTGAGTGTGTGTGTGAGTGTGTGTGTGAGTGTGTGTGTGAGTGTGTGTCTGTGAGTGTGTCTGTGAGTGTGTGTTTGAGTGTGTGTCTGTGAGTGTGTGTTTGAGTGTGTGTCTGTGAGTGTGTGTGTGAGTGTGTCTGTGAGTGTGTGTGTGAGTGAGTGTGTGTGTGAGTGTGTGTGTGAGTGTGTGTGTGAGTGTGTGTCTGTGAGTGTGTCTGTGAGTGTGTGTGTGAGTGTGTGTGAGTGTGTGTCTGTGAGTGTGTGTGTGAGTGTGTGTCTGTGAGTGTGTGTCTGTGAGTGTGTGTGTGAGTGAGTGTGTGTTTGTGAGTGTGTCTGTGAGTGTCTGTGTGAGTGTGTGTGTGAGTGTGTGTCTGTGAGTGTGTCTGTGAGTGTGTGTGTGAGTGTGTGTGTGAGTGTGTGTCTGTGAGTGTGTCTGTGAGTGTGTGTGTGAGTGTGTGTCTGTGAGTGTGTGTGTGAGTGTGTGTGTGTGAGTGTGTGTGAGTGGGTCTGTGTGTGAGTGTGTGTGAGTGTGTGTCTGTGAGTGTGTGTGTGACTGTGTGTCTGTGAGTGTGTGTGTGAGTGTGTGTCTGTGAGTGTGTCTGTGAGTGTGTCTGTGAGTGTGTGTGTGAGTGTGTGTGTGTCTGTGAGTGTGTCTGTGAGTGTGTGTGTCTGTGAGTGTGTCTGTGAGTGTGTGTGTGTGTGTGAGTGTGTGTGAGTGTGTGTGTGTCTGTGAGTGTGTCTGTGAGTGTGTGTGTGAGTGTGTGTGAGTGTGTGAGTGTGTGTGAGTGTGTGTGAGTGTGTGTCTGTGTGTGTGAGTGTGTGTCTGTGAGTGTGTGTGAGTGGGTCTGTGTGTGAGTGTGTGTGAGTGTGTGTGTGAGTGTGTGTGTGTGTGTGTGTCTGTGAGTGTGTGTGAGTGTGTGTCTGTGAGTGTGTGTGTGAGTGTGTGTGTGTGAGTGTGTGTGAGTGGGTCTGTGTGTGAGTGTGTGTGAGTGTGTGTCTGTGAGTGTGTGTGTGACTGTGTGTCTGTGAGTGTGTGTGTGAGTGTGTGTGTGAGTGTGTGTCTGTGAGTGTGTGTGTGAGTGTGTCTGTGAGTGTGTCTGTGAGTGTGTGTGTGAGTGTGTGTGTGTCTGTGAGTGTGTCTGTGAGTGTGTGTGTGTGTGTGAGTGTGTGTGAGTGTGTGTGTGTCTGTGAGTGTGTCTGTGAGTGTGTGTGAGTGTGTGAGTGTGTGTGAGTGGGTCTGTGTGTGAGTGTGTGTGAGTGTGTCTGTGAGTGTGTGTGTGAGTGTGTGAGTGTGTGTGTGAGTGTGTGAGTGTGTGTCTGTGAGTGTGTCTGTGAGTGTGTGTGTGAGTGTGTGTGTGAGTGTGTGTGTGAGTGTGTGTCTGTGAGTGTGTGTGTGAGTGTGTGTTTGAGTGTGTGTGAGTGTGTGTCTGTGAGTGTGTCTGTGAGTGTGTGTGTGAGTGTGTGTGAGTGTGTGTCTGTGAGTGTGTGTGAGTGTGTGTGTGTGTGAGTGTGTGTGAGTGTGTGTGTGTGTGTGTGTGTCTGTGAGTGTGTGTGAGTGTGTGTCTGTGAGTGTGTGTGTGAGTGTGTGTGTGTGAGTGTGTGTGAGTGGGTCTGTGTGTGAGTGTGTGTGAGTGTGTGTCTGTGAGTGTGTGTGTGACTGTGTGTCTGTGAGTGTGTGTGTGAGTGTGTGTCTGTGAGTGTGTCTGTGAGTGTGTCTGTGAGTGTGTGTGTGAGTGTGTGTGAGTGTGTGTCTGTGAGTGTGTGTGTGACTGTGTGTCTGTGAGTGTGTGTGTGAGTGTGTGTGTGAGTGTGTGTGAGTGTGTGTCTGTGAGTGTGTGTGAGAGTGTGTGTGTGAGTGTGTGTGTGAGTGTGTGTCTGTGAGTGTGAGTGTGTGTGTGAGTGTGTGTGTGAGTGTGAGTGTGTGTGTGAGTGTGTCTGTGAGTGTGTGTGTGAGTGTGTGTCTGTGAGTGTGTGTGTGAGTTTCTGTGAGTGTGTGTGTGAGTGTGTGTCTGTGAGTGTCTGTGAGTGTGTGTGTGAGTGTGTGTGTGAGTGTGTGTCTGTGAGTGTGTGTGTGAGTGTGTGTGAGTGTGTGTCTGTGAGTGTGTGTGTGTGAGTGTGTCTGTGAGTGTGTGTGTGAGTGTGTGTCTGTGAGTGTCTGTGAGTGTGTGTGTGAGTGTGTGTGTGAGTGTGTGTGTGTGAGTGTGTGTGTGTGAGTGTGTGTGTGAGTGTGTGTGTGAGTGTGTCTGTGAGTGTC
>NC_140562.1:45699723-45832223 GCF_057381845.1 Rhamphochromis longiceps
GGTCTGTGTGTGAGTGTGTGTGAGTGTGTCTGTGAGTGTGTGTGTGAGTGTGTGAGTGTGTCTGTGAGTGTGTGTGAGTGTGTGAGTGTGTGTGAGTGGGTCTGTGTGTGAGTGTGTGTGAGTGTGTCTGTGAGTGTGTGTGTGAGTGTGTGAGTGTGTGTGTGAGTGTGTGTCTGTGAGTGTGTGTGTGAGTGTGTGTGTGAGTGTGTGTCTGTGAGTGTGTGTGTGAGTGTGTGTGTGAGTGTGTGTGTGAGTGTGTCTGTGAGTGTGTGTGTGAGTGTGTGTCTGTGAGTGTGTGTGTGAGTGTGTGTGTGAGTGTGTGTCTGTGAGTGTGTGTGTGAGTGTGTGTTTGAGTGTGTGTGAGTGTGTGTCTGTGAGTGTGTCTGTGAGTGTGTGTGTGAGTGTCTGTGAGTGTGTGTCTGTGAGTGTGTGTGAGTGTGTGTGTGTGTGAGTGTGTGTGAGTGTGTGTGTGTGTGTCTGTGAGTGTGTGTGAGTGTGTGTCTGTGAGTGTGTGTGTGAGTGTGTGTGTGTGAGTGTGTGTGAGTGGGTCTGTGTGTGAGTGTGTGTGAGTGTGTGTCTGTGAGTGTGTGTGTGACTGTGTGTCTGTGAGTGTGTGTGTGAGTGTGTGTCTGTGAGTGTGTCTGTGAGTGTGTCTGTGAGTGTGTGTGTGAGTGTGTGTGTGTCTGTGAGTGTGTCTGTGAGTGTGTGTGTCTGTGAGTGTGTCTGTGAGTGTGTGTGTGTGTGTGAGTGTGTGTGAGTGTGTGTGTGTCTGTGAGTGTGTCTGTGAGTGTGTGTGTGAGTGTGTGTGAGTGTGTGAGTGTGTGTGAGTGGGTCTGTGTGTGAGTGTGTGTGAGTGTGTCTGTGAGTGTGTGTGTGAGTGTGTGAGTGTGTGTCTGTGAGTGTGTCTGTGAGTGTGTGTGTGAGTGTGTGTGTGAGTGTGTGTGTGAGTGTGTGTCTGTGAGTGTGTGTGTGAGTGTGTGTCTGTGAGTGTGAGTGTGTGTCTGTGAGTGTGTGTGTGAGTGTGTGTGTGAGTGTGTGTCTGTGAGTGTGTGTGTGAGTGTGTGTGTGATTGTGTGTCTGTGAGTGTGTGTGTGAGTGTGTGTGTGAGTGTGTGTCTGTGAGTGTGTGTGTGAGTGTGTGTCTGTGAGTGTGTGTGTGAGTGTGTGTTTGAGTGTGTGTGAGTGTGTGTCTGTGAGTGTGTCTGTGAGTGTGTGTGTGAGTGTGTGTTTGAGTGTGTGTGTGAGTGTGTGTCTGTGAGTGTGTGTGTGAGTGTGTGTGTGAGTGTGTGTTTGAGTGTGTGTGTGAGTGTGTGAGTGTGTGTGTGAGTGTGTGTGTGAGTGTGTGAGTGTGTGTCTGTGAGTGTGTCTGTGAGTGTGTGTTTGAGTGTGTGTGAGTGTGTGTGAGTGTGTGTCTGTGAGTGTGTCTGTGAGTGTGTGTGTGAGTGTGTGTTTGAGTGTGTGTGTGAGTGTGTGTCTGTGAGTGTGTGTGTGAGTGTGTGTGTGAGTGTGTGTTTGAGTGTGTGTGAGTGTGTGTGAGTGTGTGTCTGTGAGTGTGTGTGTGAGTGTGTGTGTGAGTGTGTCTGTGAGTGTGTGTTTGAGTGTGTGTGAGTGTGTGTGAGTGTGTGTCTGTGAGTGTGTCTGTGAGTGTGTGTTTGAGTGTGTGTGAGTGTGTGTGAGTGTGTCTGTGAGTGTGTGTTTGAGTGTGTGTGTGAGTGTGTGTTTGAGTGTGTGTGTGAGTGTGTGTCTGTGAGTGTGTGTGTGAGTGTGTGTGTGAGTGTGTGTCTGTGAGTGTGTGTGTGAGTGTGTCTGTGAGTGTGTCTGTGAGTGTGTGTGTGTGAGTGTGTGTCTGTGAGTGTGTGTCTGTGAGTGTGTGTGTGAGTGTGTGTGTGAGTGTGTCTGTGAGTGTGTGTCTGTGAGTGTGTGTCTGAGTGTGTGTGTGAGTGTGTGTCTGTGAGTGTGTCTGTGAGTGTGTGTGTGAGTGTGTGTCTGTGAGTGTGTGTGTGAGTGTGTGTGTGAGTGTGTCTGTGAGTGTGTGTGTGAGTGTGTGTCTGTGAGTGTGTGTGAGTGGGTCTGTGTGTGAGTGTGTGTGAGTGTGTGTGTGAGTGTGTCTGTGAGTGTGTGTGTGAGTGTGTGTCTGTGAGTGTGTGTGAGTGGGTCTGTGTGTGAGTGTGTGTGAGTGTGTGTGTGAGTGTGTGAGTGTGTGTCTGTGAGTGTGTGTGTGAGTGTGTGTGTGTGAGTGTGTGTGAGTGGGTCTGTGTGTGAGTGTGTGTGAGTGTGTGTCTGTGAGTGTGTGTGTGAGTGTGTGTCTGTGAGTGTGTGTGTGAGTGTGTGTGTGTCTGTGAGTGTGTCTGTGAGTGTGTGTGTGTGTGTGAGTGTGTGTGAGTGTGTGTGAGTGTGTCTGTGAGTGTGTGTGTGAGTGTGTGTCTGTGAGTGTGTGTGAGTGTGTGTGTGAGTGTGTCTGTGTGTGTGTCTGTGAGTGTGTGTGTGAGTGTGTGTGAGTGTGTGTCTGTGAGTGTGTGTGAGTGGGTCTGTGTGTGAGTGTGTGTGAGTGTGTGTGTGAGTGTGTGAGTGTGTGAGTGTGTGTCTGTGAGTGTGTGTGTGTGTGAGTGTGTGTGTGTGAGTGTGTGTGAGTGGGTCTGTGTGTGAGTGTGTGTGAGTGTGTGTCTGTGAGTGTGTGTGTGAGTGTGTGTGTGTCTGTGAGTGTGTGTGTGAGTGTGTGTGTGTGAGTGTGTGTGAGTGGGTCTGTGTGTGAGTGTGTGTGAGTGTGTGTCTGTGAGTGTGTGAGTGTGTGTCTGTGAGTGTGTGTGTGAGTGTGTGTGTGTGAGTGTGTGTGAGTGGGTCTGTGTGTGAGTGTGTGTGAGTGTGTGTCTGTGAGTGTGTGTGTGAGTGTGTGTGTGTCTGTGAGTGTGTCTGTGAGTGTGTGTGTCTGTGAGTGTGTGTGTGTGTGTGAGTGGGTCTGTGTGTGAGTGTGTGTGTGTCTGTGAGTGTGTCTGTGAGTGTGTGTGTGAGTGTGTGTGAGTGTGTGTGAGTGGGTCTGTGTGTGAGTGTGTGTGTGAGTGTGTGTGTGAGTGTGTGAGTGTGTGTGTGAGTGTGTGTCTGTGAGTGTGTGTGTGAGTGTGAGTGTGTGTCTGTGAGTGTGTGAGTGTGTGTGTGAGTGTGTGTCTGTGAGTGTGTGTGTGAGTGTGTGTCTGTGAGTGTGTGTGAGTGTGTGTGTCTGTGAGTGTGTCTGTGAGTGTGTGTCTGTGAGTGTGTGTGTGAGTGTGTGTCTGTGAGTGTGTCTGTGAGTGTGTGTTTGAGTGTGTGTGAGTGTGTCTGTGAGTGTGTCTGTGAGTGTGTGTTTGAGTGTGTGTGTGTGAGTGTGTGTGAGTGTGTCTGTGAGTGTGTGTGTGAGTGTGTGTGTGAGTGTGTCTGTGAGTGTGTGTCTGTGAGTGTGTGTCTGTGAGTGTGTCTGTGAGTGTGTGTGTGAGTGTGTGTGTGTGAGTGTGTGTGTGAGTGTGTGTCTGTGAGTGTGTGTGAGTGGGTCTGTGTGTGAGTGTGTGTGAGTGTGTGTGTGAGTGTGTGTGTGTGAGTGGGTCTGTGTGTGAGTGTGTGTGAGTGTGTGTCTGTGAGTGTGTGTGTGAGTGTGAGTGTGTGTGTGAGTGTGTCTGCGAGTGTGTGTGTGAGTGTGTGTCTGTGAGTATGTGTGTGAGTGTGTGTGTGAGTGTGTGTCTGTGAGTGTGTCTGTGAGTGTGTGTGAGTGTGTGTGTCTGTGAGTGTGTGTGTGAGTGTGTCTGTGAGTGTGTCTGTGAGTGTGTGTTTGAGTGTGTGTGTGAGTGTGTGTCTGTGAGTGTGTGTTTGAGTGTGTGTGAGTGTGTGTCTGTGAGTGTGTGTGTGAGTGTGTGTCTGTGAGTGTGTCTGTGAGTGTGTGTTTGAGTGTGTGTGAGTGTGTCTGTGAGTGTGTGTTTGAGTGTGTGTGTGTGAGTGTGTGTGAGTGTGTCTGTGAGTGTGTGTGTGAGTGTGTGTGTGAGTGTGTCTGTGAGTGTGTGTCTGTGAGTGTGTGTCTGTGAGTGTGTCTGTGAGTGTGTGTGTGAGTGTGTGTGTGTGAGTGTGTGTGTGAGTGTGTGTCTGTGAGTGTGTGTGAGTGGGTCTGTGTGTGAGTGTGTGTGAGTGTGTGTGTGAGTGTGTGTGTGTGAGTGGGTCTGTGTGTGAGTGTGTGTGAGTGTGTGTCTGTGAGTGTGTGTGTGAGTGTGAGTGTGTGTGTGAGTGTGTCTGCGAGTGTGTGTGTGAGTGTGTGTCTGTGAGTATGTGTGTGAGTGTGTGTGTGAGTGTGTGTCTGTGAGTGTGTCTGTGAGTGTGTGTGAGTGTGTGTGTCTGTGAGTGTGTGTGTGAGTGTGTCTGTGAGTGTGTCTGTGAGTGTGTGTTTGAGTGTGTGTGTGAGTGTGTGTCTGTGAGTGTGTGTGTGAGTGTGTGTCTGTGAGTGTGTCTGTGAGTGTGTGTTTGAGTGTGTGTGAGTGTGTGTGAGTGTGTGTCTGTGAGTGTGTCTGTGAGTGTGTGTTTGAGTGTGTGTGAGTGTGTGTGAGTGTGTGTCTGTGAGTGTGTCTGTGAGTGTGTGTGAGTGTGTGTCTGTGAGTGTGTGTGTGAGTGTGTGTCTGTGAGTGTGTGTGTGAGTGTGTGTGTGAGTGTGTGTCTGTGAGTGTGTGTGTGAGTGTGTGTTTGAGTGTGTGTGAGTGTGTGTGTGAGTGTGTCTGTGAGTGTGTCTGTGAGTGTGTGTGTGAGTGTGTGTGTGAGTGTGTGTCTGTGAGTGTGTGTGAGTGGGTCTGTGTGTGAGTGTGTGTGAGTGTGTGTGTGAGTGTGTGTCTGTGAGTGTGTGTGAGTGGGTCTGTGTGTGAGTGTGTGTTTGAGTGTGTGTGAGTGTGTGTGAGTGTGTCTGTGAGTGTGTGTGTGAGTGTGTGTGTGAGTGTGTGTGTGAGTGGGTCTGTGTGTGTGTGTGTGAGTGTGTGTGTGAGTGTGTGTCTGTGAGTGTGTGTGAGTGGGTCTGTGTGTGAGTGTGTGTTTGAGTGTGTGTGAGTGTGTGTTTGAGTGTGTGTGAGTGTGTGTGAGTGTGTCTGTGAGTGTGTGTGTGAGTGTGTCTGTGAGTGGGTCTGTGTGTGTGTGTGTGTGAGTGTGTGTGTGAGTGTGTGTCTGTGAGTGTGTGTGAGTGGGTCTGTGTGTGAGTGTGTGTGAGTGTGTGTGAGTGTGTGTTTGAGTGTGTGTGAGTGTGTGTGAGTGTGTCTGTGAGTGTGTGTGTGAGTGTGTCTGTGAGTGTGTGTCTGTGTCTGTGAGTGTGTCTGTGAGTGTGTGTGTGAGTGTGTGTCTGTGAGTGTGTGTGAGTGGGTCTGTGTGTGAGTGTGTGTGAGTGTGTGTGTGAGTGTGTGTGTGTGAGTGGGTCTGTGTGTGAGTGTGTGTGAGTGTGTGTCTGTGAGTGTGTGTGTGAGTGTGTGTCTGTGAGTGTGTGTGTGAGTGTGTGTGTGTCTGTGTGAGTGTGTGTCTGTGAGTGTGTGTGTGAGTGTGTGTGTGTCTGTGAGTGTGTGTGTGTCTGTGTGAGTGTGTGTGTGTGAGTGTGTGTGTGAGTTTCATGTGAGGATCATATTTCAACAGTGCATCATTTTGGCCACACCCCGTCCCGACTGTTCACAGGAGAAACTCTCTCACTCGTTGGTGTTCGGCTGAAGTGCTGCTGCTTCTTTGATGGACGCTCAGACCAAATCAGGGAAAGTTTACCTGCAACCCCACAAACCTGGAAAAGTAAGTACAGCTTTCATTCCTGCTGTTTCTGCGTCGCTGTGAGCGTTCAAGAGCTGACAAAGTGGGGAGGAAGCTGTGTTTTTGATTCTTTTATGACTGTAGTAACGACGAGAAACGGACATTTCTGTAGATAACTAACTAAAACGGGAGGAAGATCAACATTTTGTCACACTTCATTTTGATTTGACGGCTGAGAAAAGGGAAAAACCGAAGATGGGATCTCAGTGTTTCTCTGGCTCGGGGAGTTTGAACCAACATGTTGAAACACAGCTTCACATTCCAGCACAACACAAAGTACACACACACGCCGTGTGAGCTCACGACTCCTTTACGTCACGAGCACACCCACAACACCAACCCGAAACTGTGACTGAAAAATGGAAAAACCACAGACGATCATTTTACTGAAGGGCGAGCTGCCAAACGTTTACCTGTAGTAACGCGTTCCTGCTTTTATTGTGAAAGGACTGAGATCATAGGTGAGCGCAGGGTCCGTACTCATGTAGGACACGCCGGACGTGACCTCTCTGATGCATGGCGTTCATAAAGGAAAGGCTCAGGCTCACGCCATCGAGGCAGAAGGTGGAGGAGTCCTACGGAGGACCAAGAGTGCCCAAAGTGAAACACATGTTTGAATGAATCCAGTGAACAATTATTCTGTAAAAAATCTAATTTAACATTTAAAGCATGTGTAAGTATTTCACTATTTAACTCATTATTTCACGGTTTCACCCATCAAAGTCAGGGGGCGGGGCTAACCCTGATCTAAAAACCAGTCAAGAACACAGAGTTTGTACTTCTCAGCTTTGAACTTGGCAGGTAGAGTCAGGAGTGTGGGCTCATGAGGACAGGAGGACAGCTCAGACTGAGACATCAGCCCTGCTTTGTTGTTTTATCCCTGCAGTGTCCACGTTGCCATGGAAACGGCTGTCTGTGAGGTTTTGTTGCATCGTGATCTGGGATCGATGCGCCATGACCTGCAGTTACAGTGTAAATGACTTCAAGATGAGCTGCTGCACATAACGATGCAATAATTAATTAAACTGTAAAACAATGAAATGTTTGAATATTTTAAATAATTTATTGATACATATTTATTCATTTCATTTGACACTCTGGGCCCTCCGTAGACACAGCCTTGTTTTCCTTTGATAAATTCTCATGTGGCGTGTCCTGTTTGTACGCAGCACGGCGCTCACGTCTCTCTTTGTCCTCAGAAATGGAAGCCGGTGTGGTTGTCTCTGACGCCCCCCAGCAGCAGTGGAGTGGGCCGACTGGAGATCCAGGATATGGGAGGTAAACAGCTCCACTCGTTATGTGAATGATGAAAATAACAGTGATAGTTTCTTATTAGTTACTGAGCGCTCACATCAGTAAAATAAGACTGAAGCTCACTGATTTCACACCAAGCCCAGTTTATTTCCAGTCCAGCTGAACCCAGACTGGGGGAGCAGGTGCTGGAGCAGCTCTGTGTCATCTCCCTGGATTATCCGTCACATCACGATCACGTCTCAGGTTTTATCCTGTTCCACTTTGATATTTGAGGTGATATTTAATACGTGACACTAAATGTCAGATTTTCACAGTTTAATCAGGTCAATGAAACGCTGTGGGGAGCTCCAGGGCCGTGCAGAGATGTTTGAAGGGGCAGGTGCTCAAGCCCCCCCGCACGCGCCTGCCGAGCTCCACCTCAGGTAACATTTACATGCAGATCCGTGCACGTAAGTTTTGGAGGAACAACATGGCGCTGATTCAATCAGCAGAGCCAGTTAGTGGCATTCACATTCAACAACAGACTGATGCTTCCAGATAGGAAACAGGGGTTCATCCTTTCATTTGTCACCTGTCGGTAGCTGGAATACACCTTTGAACAGGCGGTGGAGACAGATTTTACGAACCACTGTATTATAAAGGTAGAACATCTGAAGTGTTGGTCATAATCCTGATTACATAAGAAAGCAATGATCGCAGCAGTGGCTCTAATCCTGCACGTGCAAACATGGACTCACTTCTGGAACTGCAGCTTTGATGTTGATGCTCTATTTACAGACACAAAGTGCAGATTATAAAGAAAAACTCTCAATCATCCTCTGATGTTGTGATTCTCCAGACCTTTTCTTTACTTTACCCCTGTGGGACGTCTGCACTGTCCAAAATATTCAGCTTAAACAGAAAAACATAACTAATTAAATATTTCTTTCATGTCTTTAAGTTAAACTCGGCTTTCGTGTTCAGTGGAGACGCTCAGCACTGAAAGCCGGCTTCATATCAGTTCCTGGGGAGCTAAAAATAAAACCACACGAGCACGAAAAGGCGGGGAATCGTGTCATGTTAGGGATGCTGGTGGTGCTGAACGCATGTCATGCATGCAGCGGCGGGCCGAGCATCAGCCGCTGAACACGAGCACCGGATCTGACGCTTTAACAGAGCCCGGGATGAGGGCGATGTTATGTAAGCTCAGCGGCAGCATCTGAACAGTGAACACATGACATGCACGTTTTACGTGGACGACACACGAACATCAGAGAAGAGTTTGTGAACGAGGACCGGGCTGAAGCAGAGAAACGGCTGCCAGCAGTGGTCTTTAAAAGGTGCGATCAACGCAGAGGCCAGAAAGTGTCCGACACGGTGAGAGCTGCTCGTCACAGAACCTCAGTGCTTCCTTCAGTCCTTTCTCTGTGACCTGCACACAAATACATGCAGGGATGCTTCACAGCTTTAATGCTAACAAAGATGCTCCTCGCCTCTCACCTGCAGAGATTCATGAGTGATGATAAAGATCATAAAGCGTCTTGACACGACTGTTGCTGTGATTTGGCGCTGTATAAATGAAACTGAATTGAACTGAATCTGGGGATGAGAACAGTAATCTCTCTGTCATCTGCAGACACACCAGCTAACAATCCTCACTGCTGCCACATGTGCGACAATACTGACCCCTAGTGTTCGGTCGGGTTTTTGCATGGTGACGTCTGGTCGACTGAAACTCATCTCAGATTCATCCTGATGCCACTTTTAGCAAATTACGTTCAGCTGTGAGGGAGATGCAGTAGAATCAGCAGTGCAAGAGTACTGATGTTACAAAGGAAGTAGTAAAAGTAAATATACTTTCAGGAGTACTTAGAGGGGGACCAGAGGCCTGGGGGAGCAGCTCCTGCACTCGTCTGGACCAAGAGTTCAGATGTTCTGCAGAATCTGCTGCAAACACATCAGACGTCACCTAATTTTGTAATAATCAGCAAGTCTCAATACACGCCAAGCACACTTCAACCAAACTGAGGTTAAACATTGACTCAAGCATTGATCCAGTGTCCAAAGTCCAGCGTGTAACCGAGTTTTGCTGTTTGCTTTGCAGGTGTGTGCACACAGGAATGTTTGAGGTTGCACAGGTTCGCTGACTTTTGCTCACAAATACACAAGTGGAGTAAAAATAAGAGAAGTTTGAAGTCCGAAGTTTCTATGCAGTCAGTGTGTTTGAGCTCCAGAAAGAAAGCACGAATAAAGCTACACTAACAGGAAATTATTTATCTGGAGTTCTTCTTCTTCTTATTAGTCCTTTATTTATCCTGGTAAAAAATCTCATTTCCAAGAGAGACCTGGTATCATAGCAACAAAAGTCAAAATACACGTACCACATAAGTATATAACATCCATCCATCTTCTTCCGCTTTATCCGGGCCGGGTCGCGGGGGCAGCAGCCTAAGCAGAGAAGCCCAGACCTCCCTCTCCCAGACACCTCCTCCAGCTTATCTGGGGAAATATAATCTCTCCAGGGTGTCCTGGGTCTGCCCCGGGGCCTCCTCCGGTGGGACATGCCTGGAACACCTCACCCAGGAGACCCCAGGGGGCATCCTTGTCAGATGCCCGAACCACCTCAGTTGGCTCCTTTCGATGTGGAGCAGCAGCGGCTCTACTCTGAGCCCCTCCCGGATGGCTGAACTTCTCAAGTAAATAACATTTTAAACAAATACAATATCCTGTACAAACATGTGAAAAATATAAAATAACAGATCAAATTTAGAGCGATGTTAAAAACAATCACGCTGAGTTATTCTCTCGTTCCAGTAATAAAACATAAAGCACAATGGTGGACAGTATCCAACCTCTTTAGGTAGCGGGCAGGTGCGTTCATAAAAAGCAGGTCACTGTAATCCAATAAAGGTCAAAAAGTTGCATGAATCAAGTGTTTTCTCACTTGGAGGGAGAAACGTAGTTTTCACTTCGACACCTCTCTCCTGCTTCTTCCCTGCTCACTCAAACTGGATGTCTGACGTTAGCTGGAGTTTAGAGAAGGTCTGCAGTGTTGTTGTCATCTGCATAGAGGCCTCAAAGACAGAGGGACGACATCACTGCTAAAATATATAGTTCAGTCCGGGAAAATCATCGGAAACATCCATGTGCGAGCTGCAAAGCACCTCCACCTTCCAGAGGTTCTGCTGACAGCATACATGCCGTGTTGCCAGGTCTCCTTCTGTGCTCCAAATACTCCAATTTCTGGAACTGGGATGCCAGTTTGGGTTTTTTCAAGCCTGCTTTTGAAACATTCTTCACTTTCTGTTCTTCAGCTTCGGTGGCCTGAGGATTTCAGCTTTGCTATTAAGAGAAGACGAGGTTCTTTAAATCATGAGTGCAGTGTGCAGGAACGAGAATCAGCAGCTCCAAGGCCATGGTCCTCAGCTGGAAATGGATGGTGTGCCCGCTCTGATCCGGGATGAGTCGCTGCCTCGAGTAGAAGATTTGAAGCACCTCGAGGTCTTTTCACACATGATGGAAGAGCAGAGCACGAGATCAACAGATGGACTGGTGCGAACGCCGAACCGAGAGCCCTGAGTGTAAAAGTGAAGCTTTACTGATGATCTACAGTCACCTTCTGCTCTGGGTAGTTACTGATAATGTGGAAATGATCTTCCTCTGAAAGATGAAAGGAGGAGCTTGGAGTACAGCTGCTACTCCTCCACATCAAAAGAAGATGGTGGCGGATGCTTGGATGCCTGCTGGGATACTGGGAGGAAGCACGGAGGCAGACCCTGGACTGACCTTGAGGTTATATCTCAGCTGGCTTGGGAATGCTTGGAGTCCCTCTTGATTAGTTAGGAAGAGGTGGATGGACGGGGGGGGGGGTCTGGGTGTCTGCTGCCCCCATGACCCAAAGCTCGATGGATGAACCGATTCACAGCAAAATGTATCTATAAAAGATGAATGTACTCCGATCTGACAAGTGACATAAACCTTCATTCTTTGCCAGCAGGGGGCGACTTCTTTGATTGCAAAAATGATTTTGAGTACAGGAGTTACATGATGACTTTATCGTGTCTGTCACTGGTCTCAGAGCTTCGTGGATAAAACAGGATGTTTATCCCTTAAATTATGAGTCAGATAAACACGAGTCTGCAGGCTAACGCAGGTCGAGCTTGTGGCTCGCAGGTCTGCGTGAGAGTGAGTATGACAGGATGATTCAGTGCTTAATCCTGTCTTTACAAACAGATTCATCTTTAAATATCACTCTGCCTTTTCCTTGTGACGAGTAATATTGGTGTTCAGCTCACTCACACACACATTTGAATCTTACTTAAACCAGAGCTCAGCCACAAACACTCCCACACCTGCGAGTGGAAGTATCGCCTGCGGCTGTTTGACATTCAGGCAAACATGTCGCCTCACGTTTCTCCACCCGGAGAAGAATCGTGCGCTCTGAGCAAAGACTCGTCGGGTGGAAACGGCCGCAGTGCAGAGTGCGCACGAAGCTTATTGTTTGAGTCGCTCTGGTTTGAGAAGAAGCCGTACAGGCCGCGTGATTTATGTCTGTCAGGCGTTCGCCGCCGACTCAGCTGTAACGCTCTGCCTGTTTGTGCACGGTGCATCCTGCAGGGGGCGATCTCGCCACTGGGGTCAGAAAACACGGGGACCGGAGGGTGAAGGTGGTCCGACTGTCTGAGTTGATCAGCGTCCTCAGACTCCCCCCGAACGCTGAGGCCTGCCCCATGGTGAGCCGTCATACTCTCACGTTTCCAGTCGTCAAAAGTCGAAAAGACGCTTAAAGCTGGTTTGTGTCTGCAGGAGAACATGTGGGCGTTCTGCGTGGAGACTCAGGACAGGACCATGGTGTTCGCCGCACTCAGAGACGACTGTGCCGACTGGGTGGACAAACTGTGCCAAAGCACGTTTCAGGTGTGAAGGACACAAATGTTCCTTCTCTTTACGTTTCACACAAATGTGCAGCTTCATGATTTCACAGCTAATTATTTAAGCTTGCTTCATTCGCTCTCTCAGAAAGGAGGCCGTCCACGCTCCAATCAGCCCCAAATGGAGGAGAACCAGATATACGTCTCAGTAGAAGAAGGTAAATTCTTTGCTTTTGTCTTCTCCAAATACTCAATTCCGGTTAAGAGCGCCCCCCATGGAACAGGACGAGCAGTTATTGCATCCCCTAGTTTTGATACGTTCACATAAACGTGAGTCTGGGAAAATTTGACACACGCTGAGCAAACAGTGAGCTACAGGGATGTACACGATACTGCAGAAATGTAATATTCAGCTCTCTCTGGCTGCTCAGTAAAAGTGGACCGTAATAACCTTCCTAACATTCAACATGCACTCTGACGTAGTGTTCAGAAACATCCTTAAAGGAGCACAGAGAAGCCGAGCCTCACACTTTTTGCTCATGCTGTCAGTATTTATTAACTGCATGTATTTAAACTGTGTTAAATTATCACATCAGTGTTCTGCTTCGCTTTATTTGCATAGTAATGAATGACAGACTCTCCTCCCTGTTTACAGCCTCTGAGTTCTGGGTGGCGATTCAGAGGACGGAGGCAGCGACCCGCTGCGGCCTGCAGGGGGCGTACTGGCTGCAGGTGGGACGGGAGGCGCTGCTTCTGAAAGAAACCCAGAAGAAGAAGGTTGTTCACGAGTGGCCGTACGAACTCCTGAGGCGATACGGGAATGATAAGGTGGGGGCGATCGTGGCTCAAGAGTTGGGAGTTCGCCTTGTAATCGGAAGGTCGCCGGTTCGAGCCCCGGCTTGGACAGTCTCGGTCGTTGTGTCCTTGGGCAAGACACTTCACCCACCGCCTACTGGTGTTGGCCAGAAGGGCCAATGGCGCGATATGGCAGCCTCGCTTCTGTCAGTCTGCCCCAGGGCAGCTGTGGCTACAACTGTAGCTGCCTCCACCAGTGTGTGTGAATGGGTGGATGACTGGGTGTGTAAAGTGCTTTGGGGTCCTTAGGGGGGACTAGTAAAAGTGCTCATGGTCACAATGTAAAGGTGCTTTTTGTATCACCTGTTGCATGTTGTTATTACATCTTTCACCACATGGGGGTGCCATTTTATCAGACTGTAAGGAGAAGCAGGAAAAGTCAGTGTTTAGCCTGAGATCAGGACTCAAGCCCGACAGCAGGGAGGTTTTGGAGCTTTTTTATGGAGCTCTGAATCCGTCAGCTTTACTGGTGGCTCGATATCGTCTGCAGGCGTGCGCCTGAACAGAAAAAGAGCAAAAGTGTTAGCACTCTCCAGGAACCGTGCTTACGTTTGCCCGTGTTTCACTTTTATCATTTATATAAAATGATCAAATGTGGTTGTGTTTGGTGATAATTCTTCAGCCATATCTCGCCTCCACATGCGTGTGGGTACCAGCTCTTCCTCCCCTGCTGGGTGCTGGATTAGCTTGCTGCGCCATCATGTGGTACAAAACGATGTTACCGAAAAGTCTGGCTCTCTTGCTCTGATGTTTTCACCTGAAATTCTTTCACATTCTTGTTAAAGTTCAGTTCATGATGGAAGCTTTAAGTGAAACTGAAGCCTCACAAGTGTAAGACGTTTATTTTCTCTCCTCCTCCCAGCTGACCCTAACCATCGAAGCCGGGCGGCGCTGCGACTCCGGTCCTGGAGCGTTCATCTTTGAGACGCCGCAGGCTGAGAAGATATTCGCCCTGATTCAGAGCACCATCAAACTGAAGACTTCATCGACCAACCAAAACCCAGAGGGAGAGAAGGTTGCGGTAACCAACATACAGGCTCATTCGCCCCTCCCCAAAGTCCCCGATATGACCAACATGGCCGCCATCCTGGAGAACAAGCTGAGGACAGAGGAGAGCAGAGAAGAGAGCGCACATGCTCGGGAAGATCACCCGCCTCCTATCACCCTCATGCCACTCCCACTGGTCCCTGCTGGCTCCTCTGCAGGTAACCATGGAGACCAGTCAGAGGCCATATACGCTAATCCGACTGATTGCATCCGGCCTGTAACAAAACCCCCGCCTGTCAGAGCCACGTATATCGACCCTGCGAGCGTTCTTCCTCTCAAACCCCCATGTGCCGCTCCGCATCCCCCCCCTCGCGCAGACGACCCGGATTCGGTCTACTCGGAGGTGTACGACAAGGTCGGCCATCACCAGAACACAGACAACGTCCTCCAGAAAAAAGAAGAAACGAAGGTTTCAGCAGAGGGTGACGCGGTCTACGCCCAACCCGGCAGACGGAGCGAAGTGTCTCTGAAAAGCGAAGCCAAGGCCGACCCCTTCGCTCATCTTTACGCTCATGTCTGTAAGAAAGCACCGTCGTCTAGCCCCTCGTCATCCAATGACAGCACCCCCTCCTCCTCGTCTCCTATCGCCAACAGGAGCACAACAAAAGCCTCGGATTGTCCGCTTGATGATGTAATCTATGAAAACCTGGGCATCATTTAACTCTGGTGTTTAGAAAACATCTGAAACCATCATTGACATTCTTCATAGTAAAATTGTTTGAAAACTCGTGTTACCGCAGCTCAGGCGATGTAGGCTGGACGTCGGAGGAACTGCCGGTTTTGAAAGGTCAGGGATCAGATGTTTGAGAAACTTCTTGCTTGCTTCCTAAAATATGAATATTTAATCATTAAGACAGGTAAATAAATAAACCTGCATGAATGTGATTTATGTTAATGTATCTGTTTATCTGCATTTTTATAAGTTTAGCACGCCCGTGTTGCAAATTCATACTCTGACTGATTTTTCCACATAGAAAACTTCTCATACACGATTTTTACATATAAAACTGTAAACACGCTTGTTTGGTTACGATGCACAAATGTATGCTGCAAAAATGTCCCTGAGTCATGTTACATACGTGGGCCTTACTGTGTTTCTGTGTAAATATAGGAGCTATGACAGGTATCGCCATCATCTGTTACCGTAAGTGTTATTGTGCTTTATTCTAATATTGTGCTTTAAATAAAACAAATATATGACACTTTTGCTCCACTGAGTCAATCCTGGTGTTTTTAACACTAATACACATATAAGAACAGAAGATGTTTATTCACATAAGCAATCGGGAAAGGTGGAGTGTTGGCGTCGTGTTCAAACACCTGATGAATCAGAGTAAATATTTACCACACTGCACCGCTGCCTGAGGCCCCTCCCCCACCCGCCACTTTCAGTCAAGACCAGGTTCAGAGACAAACGAGAAGCAGCAGACCGGGTGAGTCCCCATGTCCTCGAGACCCCCCAGCTTTGTGGAGTCTTTCATAAACTGTTCGTGCTGAGTCTGAAGAGGGTCCCAGTGCTCACACCTCGTCCCTGTACCAAAGACACCGCGTCCCAGTGGCCCCCACGATTACAGCCTGTGGCACTGACCTCCCACGTCACAAAGACCCTGGAAAGACTCACCCTGGACCATCTCTGACCTATCAGATCAGGATCCCCTTCAGTTCCCCGCCATCATCTACCTGCTCAATCGTGTCTGTGTCCACCTGGACCAGCCGGCGAGCGCTGTGAGGTCATGTTTTTTTACTTTTCCAGTGCATTCACTGGAGAGGAGGATGTTGTCCAAGATGAGGACAATGATGGATAATACCCACTCTGTAACATGCTGGGCAATCACAGGTGCACGCTCAGTGAGAGACTGAGATTACCCATAATGCACCACTGAACGACACAGGAAATCATTCCTGCACAACTCCATCTGATGCACAGCACAGTGCAGGAGTTGCAGCCTGCAGCACGTCCTCCACAGTGGAAATAAAGTTTCTCTGTAATAATCTGGATGTTTATAACTAACATATTTGTACATATTAGAAATATTTCTTATATATTGTAAACTTTGTAATATACTGTATTATTTAATTAGTTCAGTGTGTTACTGTGTTTGTTGTTGTGACTGTGATCACAAAATTCTTTGCAGATTAATAAAATATTATGATTCTGATTTCATTTAAGTCACACGTTATACATTCATTTATTTCCTTTAAATTTAATCGACGTAACAACCTAAAGCAACAAAACCAGAAGCGTGAGGATGGGAGGGTGGAGACAGCCTGATGCACTGATGAACTTTGACCAGCAGGGGGGGATGTGCATCACGCACAGATAAAACAGGAAGCCATCACATGACGTGCTTAGACATGTACTTCACTTCTTTACCACAAGGCGGCACTGCTGGACTTTCCAACACTCCAACATGAACTGTAGACTTAATTTATGGTTAAACAGTGAAACAAAACCTTTGTGGATAAAATGTTTTGCTTTTAAATGACTTTTCTTTGACTCAGTTAATAGAAAAAGATTCACAACACAGGACTGCTTCATATGTGGCGGTGGAGGCGCCTAAAACTGTAGACTTGGATCTGTGTGCTCTGGTCTGGTCGCACACCTGAGGGCGTCGAGGGGAAACATAGCCCTCTGTAACTTCAGCCTTTCTTTTTTAAATCAAATGTTCGTCACTTTGAGGTTATCTGCTCATCGTGTGCAGACGTGCTGCAGAGATGATCCGGTGACAGCTTTCTGTGACTGAAGCCGAACTAATGCGCGATAATCCTAAAAGAGGTTCTAGATGCAAAACCATCAGGTAATAATACAAAACGGAGGAAACATAAACGATGGTTTAGTCCTTGTTGCTTAGAAGACGTCAGCTGCTGACTGCTCAACGCCAGCCAGTTTTTTTGACGCTGTAATGCATAAATGTGACCACAAGATGGCGCTGTTACAGCCTTTATCAAGAAGGGCTTGGTCCTCGTGTTCAGTTAGGCCTTTAGAGTTTTCGTGTCCTCCCTGTGCCAGCCTGTTGTTTCCTTTCCTTGGATAAAGGCCTGCATGAAGCAGGTGACATCACGTGACTAGCTTTACCTTTGGTGTGAGGCCTTTGTGCATAAACGTCCTTCATAACTCTGATCAGATTTATTGTATCTATCACCAGAAATATGAATCACAGCAGCTTCCATCGTGGATGATGATCCGGCCGCGTGTGATAAAGCGTCTTTTATTCATCCTCTGCGCCACACGTTGGTCTGTTGATGTTTCATCACTCAGTGTGAGGATGACGTAACATCCTCATTATCCTTTTTTAATTATTTCTAATGACTTTGTGAGAGAAATGAAGACACAAACTCAGGATGTTCCCTTATTAACAAGTACACAAGTGTATTATTTCATTTTATTTATATATGCAAGCAAGTTTATGTCTTTACAAATAAAAAAGCCACTGTCTGCCCAAGCTGTTGGCACACATATGTACAAAGATGGAGGAGTGAATCAGATGAAGCCTGCTACTAAGCAACCAGAGTGAAGTACAAAAAGTCTAGCACACTATAGAGAAACAGAAAAAAACGACCTCCAACGTCCAAAATGTCCAACCTCACATAATGCATGAATCTGAAACACGCGATGATCAGTGGAAGGTCACGGACTGACATCATCAGCTGTTAGATCTGCGGCTCACTTCATGATGGACAAGAGGCACAGAGGGTCTGATCTCCCCCTGTGATTCAGAGCTGTGGGAACACGGCAAACCTCCTCACAGCGGGTTGGAACTCAGACGTCATGTCATTGAAACTCATGCTCGATCGCGCCGACGCGCTCGGGTTTCTGATCCCGCGCTCGGGATCCTGGAATGGTTCAGCCGCGGTCAGCGAGCAGACCGAGAGGACGCAGGATCAGAACGTGTCATCACACGCGTTCGTCTTTACATGTGGGTTAGACAGTCAGATGAGGAGACTTGAACGAATGGAGAGCGAGCTGCTCACGTCCTCCTCCACCCGACTACAACAGCGGGCTGAGCCTCTCGGGTCACCTGTCTCAGGTGTTTTGGTTTCATTTGGGCCAAATCTGTTCTGTGCCACACTGACAGCCGACAGTCTGGCTCCTTTCTTCTTCACCTTCAGACTGTGGACGACCAAAACTGCCATCATTCAGATTATTAAGTATTTCTGACAGTTTTGCATAAACTAACGTTTGAGTTTGCATCCGTGTTTGTGCACCGAACACAAGCCAAACTTAACACGACTGATTCGTTTGCCTCGCAGAGACCGACCTTGGTTCAGCGACCAGGAGGAGTCGGCGCACCGTCGCTGACCCAGAGACGATTCAGCGGTGCATTTGGTCACCTGGATGGTGACCGAAGGTAACACCCAGGTGAGCAGAATCAGCTCTCTGGGTCTTGCTTGCATAATGAAGCCGAAACACAGAAAGAACCAAAAGGGGAAATAAAGTAAACAGAGGACTAATTCCAAAAACAATTAAGCTAAGAAACCCTATTTTGTATAAATATTATTTTTGCATTAAAGACGTGTTTGTTAATTTATTCACGTCCTTTTTAACCAATGGCCGTTGTGGTCCTCCACATCCAGCAGCGCTGGAAGTTTGAATTCTGCGTTTCCGATCATTCGTCTGAAATCCACCACGGGCTCTGAAAGCGTCCGAGCCGTGCGTTTGCGAGGAGGGCGAGGAGGAGCACGTGAGCAGAGGTGGGTGCAGGGAAACGGGTGGCCAGAGCAATACATTACACCACATCTGCAAATCCGCTTTATTAGGATAAACAATACAGAACACCATAATCATATCACTGAAGACTTGCAATCATAAATTCATGCACTTGTATGCCGTAAATTGAATGGACTTGTTGTTTTTAACGTCTCGATTTTGTCAAACTGCTACAATATATTGCTCTGGTGGTAAACAACTGAGCAAGCAAGCTAGCTTAGCAACACCATTAGCAACAGGAACGGCAATACTGCACACGGAAAAGTGGAAAATAAAAACAGCAGAACAGCGCCAGTGGAAAAAAATGACTTTTTTTTGTCTTGTTTTAATCGTTAAAATTATGACCATTGAATGCATAACCATGCCACAAACAACAACTAGAGTCACTGTCTTTTTTATGTAGTATAAGATTATCTTCATTATTATGAATTCATTCGTTTTCATCATTGTTATTTCTTCAGGTTATAACCAATGCTGCAAGACTATACACGGGTCCCACAGTGGGGATCTCAATGCACTTACACACCAAGAATAAGAGAGAGAGCTCACGATGGTCAATAAGTGCACAAAAAACTATTTTTTCTTTTATCTGAGGTTAAAAACACTGACAAGACATCCATTGTCAGGCAATGAAATGATAGAATACTGTTACTGTAAAACTAGACCCTTAAAAATACTGACCGTGTGCAGCCGGGACACACCTGAACAGGACGCGAGTCCGGCGGAGGCGCCCCTCGATGACGCCGCGGTGCTTTTTGTACTTTGGTCAGCTGCAGTTACACGAAGCAGCGAGCACGGCTTGAGACGCTAACTGCTCTTTATGTCTGCTGTAAACGCAGACGCTCCCAACACGTCCTGATTGGATGGCGTCCCGTGAATGCTTCAGCCAATCAGCATCTGTGCTGTCTAACATCAAAGCTTTTATCTGAGTTTAAACCAATCAGCTTGCACACATTTTTTAAATAAGTGAAATTAGCTTTTTAGCATTAAGTTATAAGCAGTGTTGCCAACTTAGCCAATTTGTCGCTATAGCGAGTTTTCAGCGACTTTTTTTCTAAAAAGCGACTAGCGACAAATCTGGCGACTTTTTCCGGTGTTATTGGAGACTTATTTATGACGACTTTTTGACGTGAAAGCGCGTATCGCTCTTACTCTCAACAAGCAGCGGTGCTGCCGTGGGCACCTCACCCGTGCCAAAGCGCTCACGGGTGGAGGACAGTCCTCCCCCCGCTGCTATCAGGGCAGGAGACGTTCACACCTGTGCGTCCAAACGGCAAATGAATCGTGCATGAGCGAAGCCGCTGCTCCGCACTGACTGTAACGCAGTCAGTTCTTTTACTCTTATGCTGTTTTGTGGATCACAAGGTTTAAAACTACTTATAAACACACACACACAGTAACTCCACCAGAGTGCCAATTTCGGGTCACTTTTGCCGGTCCAAGCCCGGGTAAAGGAGCAGGGTTGGAATTGTGACATTAAAAAACAATAATTGCTAAAATAAATTTAATTTGTAGTTCTAAATAAACTCTAAATGCATTTAGGACGTTTTTTACTCACTTTATGTCTCTTCCACGATGTTATTTCTCTCTCCAACAACATAGGTTACAATTAGATTAGCATGACCAATTATGCAAATTGGACGATGACGTCATTTGTCAACTTCTAGCGACTTTTGGGACAGCCAATAGCGATTTTCCTTACTGAGGAGTTGGCAACACTGGTTATAAGGTCATTAAAGTATTTAAAACACACGAGCAGGACGTCGAGCCACAAAGCTGGCGGCAAACAACGTTTTCCACGTGCTGATTGGCTGAGGCAGATGGCGACCCATCGTTGAATCACTCAAAATAACTGTTTAGAGAGTCACAACAAATCAGGATGACCAACGTGTGAAGCCAGCGAATCTGGACTTTGGTCGTCGTGGTTATTGGAGCCGAGGCGCCGGTTTAAACCTTTTACTGCGGCTCGGGAGCGTCGAGGTGTAAGTGCAGCTGTGCGCGGGGAGCAGAGGATCAGGACATTGGGACTGAACCGCCGCCCCCTCCGGACTCTGTAACCCATAGGAAATCCTCCTCCCGGCTGCTCACCTCGACTGTTTCACATATATGTATATCTTTATACAGAGTTAACGTCGGTGCAGCGCTTTAGCACCGCCCACACGCGAAAGGAAAAGAGAAAAAAAACACATTTCTTTTTTCTAATTAAATGATTTCACATTTAAAAAGTTTCAAAGATTAAAAGTTGATAATAAAATAGTGAAATGTCATCGTGAAAAGTAAAGAGTTATGGCTCAGAGTGATGGCGGTGGTGGAGTGTGTGTGTGTGTGTGTGTGTGTGTGTGTGTGTGTGTGTGTGTGTGTGCCGGTAGTCTCATCAAATCAAACCATCATGTCATCATCTTCATCTCGCTCTCAGTCGTCTCTACTGGCAGATAGAGAGTCATCACCATCCTCGCCTGCACGCTTCTTCTTCTCTTGCTGAACACAGAACAAAGACCGAACAGCGTTTGGACCTGAGCCCACTGCGTTAGAAGGACGTCGAGCTTATTAAATGTGTTGACTGCATTTTTATCTGCTGATAAAACCTCGCGTGGTGAACTGCGACTGTGGAGAACTGCGACTGTGGAGAACTGGGAAGCTCCGCTGGTCCAGAATAACCCAGCAACCCGAGGAGAGCGTTACAGGACACGAGAGCAGCCGGCAACCACAGTCCAGCAGCTCAGCCCTGAACCATTAGCTTATTCGCTGGAATGTCGTTCCTCTTCCTCCGCCCTACAATCTGCTTCAGACACCACCACCTCCACCACCGCCAACACACAAACACTACCCAGAATTCCTGCCGATCCTCTGCCGCCGTCAGCCTGCGGTTGGTGTCGCTGATTTTTCTGACTCAACTTACAAATAACGTTTTGGTCGCATCAGGGCGTCGCCAAAGAACGCAAAACAGGAAGCATGAGAACAACGAATCGCTCGAGATGACTGGTGTATACGCTTGTGTGTGTGTGTGTGTGTGTGTGTGTGTGTGCAGAATCGCTGAAATACTGAATCATCACCTGGTAATGTTACAGCCCCCCCCCCCCCCCCCCCCCCCTTTAAATACCCCGGTGCTAAAATCACACAGAAAGAATCCGAATAAAAATGTGGCAAAATCCCTGAAAAGTGAGAAAACGTTACGTAACAGACGGATGAGATGATGACTAAAAGACTTTGTGCTGCTAAGATGTGCTGTTTCTCAGGACGAATCACAAGTTTTTACAATCAGGGGACGAAGAGGGGGGGAGGAGGGAGCCCCGTTTCACTAGCTGCACCCCCGCTGCCACCGTGCGTGCTGTCAGCCTCAGAATAAAAAGAAGAATACGATACGCAGAAATAGAGACGCATTGAGAGAATTTGGTCGTGTTCGTGACATCGATTCTTCTGCGATCATCGGCGCTCCGCAATTAACGGGTAAAATCTCTCCTGCAGGTCGTCGTGATCGGCCCGTGGTTATGGTTGAAAACAATATAACCAAAGCTCGAGCTCAACGCTAACCTCAGGCGGGTCTCCGACCATCTGCTGGATGTTAACCAATCCAGTGCTTTTGTTTCCAAAACCCCGCCCCACCCCCCACCGCCGCAAACGACCACACGAGAAACTACGAAACAACTAATGAAACTGGGCTCAACGTGAAGAGGTCAGAGGTCAGGGAGGGAGAAAGGAGGGGGTGGGGGGAGTTGGCAAAGCTACCCATTTGTACCCGGGAGGCACAAATTTCCTCGGGGACCTTATTTCTCTGTGACACCATCATCATAGCGTGGCGAACGACACAACACAGCATGACACCACCAAACAACACCGACCATTCAGTCACATCTACATGTCTCCATGTGTGTGTGTGTGTGTGTGTGTGTGTGTGTGTTGACGATGAGCTCACGGACGCCGTCCTCATGCGTCTGCTGTAGATCGTTGCTGTTTGGAGTCTTTAGGCGATCAGATTGAAATAATTCTCCTTCTTTGGGTTCGTCCGCGGTGATTTTTGGCATTTCCTCGTTACGCTGGTTTGTGTTATGCAGTGAGAACTTTTGTTTGTGCAGCATTTTACTCTGAAAGGCCTGAAAACTCACACCATCACATTCAGAAACCTTCAGACTAAAATGTCTGACCGCTTTATGTTCGGTGAATCTGGACGATTTATCGTGTTAAACTTGGAGCAGACCAGCAATGAAGAGCTGAGGATGAGGAGGGCGTCGGTGATCTCATGGGTTTCTTATCCTCTAATTTCTGCCTACTCGTGTCTGTAAATTTGTTTGAATGAATCTTTTTCACCCGTGTGTGCGTGTGTGTCTGACAGGTAAGTGTGTGTGTGTCGTTCCTCGTGGCGGCGTGTTTATGTGTAGGCATTGAGGCGTTCTTTGGAGCGTGTAGAGTGGATGTCGTGCAGCTCCTGCTCCTCCTTCGACTTGATGTCCTCGTACTTCTGCATCCGACTGGCGTCCTTCAGGTAGCCCCAGTTAGCGGCTAGAGCCATCAGGAAGTGCACCTGAGGGGAAACGCAGGAGACTGATCAAACATCACCGACTCGTCCGCTGCACGCTGACGCTGCAGACAGATTGAGCGGCTTATCTGGGATCAGCTGGTTTGGACTGTTCCTACACCATCACATCAGTGCTGCAGGAAAAGGAGGGGGAGGCCAGATGAGGGGGTCACATCTCGCCTTTAAAGGCAGAAGGAGGACAGGATGTGTTTACCTTGTTTCTGCCACTCAGGGCTAAAAACAGCAGCTGTATGTTTTTAACAGGTTTACTTGAATTTAATAGAGGAAGTGCACATGTAGTCACCTTCCTGGAGCAAACACAGGTACAGCCCTGAACACGGGTCGAGTCTAATGCCGTTAATCCCACACTGTGCACACGAGCCGCTCCCTCTGGCGGCCCCTAGTGTTAAAGCACGGCGCAGCAACTCACTGCTGTTGCTGTGCCGTGTGTGTGATATACTCTTCATTTTAGCATTTTAGCATTCACATGCAGCACCACGCGGTTTCATCCCCTTCAGTAAGTTGACAAATGAAACGTCCCTCACGCTGCTTCCTGCCGCACAACAGATTTGTGTGTGTGGACGAGTGCCGGTGCTTTGGTTCTTGTACAGATCTGCGCACGGGAAAGATCGGAGATTATTCAGAAAGGCTCAGGTTTGTGAATGTGTGCTTGGAGCGAGGATGGAAGGACGTGAGCGTCTCCACGCCTCGGATCTGGAGACGCCGGTGACTCACCGCCTGTCTCACTGCAGACGTGCAGGACTGGATTTTACACTCTGACTCTTTTGTCTCCCTGTCTGCAGGGACGATGTCTGTTTCCTTCGTTTGCACCAATCATTAAAAACCATAATGGCAGAACAAATTATAACCAATCAGATATGAGAATGATGGTTCTTACCATGGCGATGACAGCAGCTCCTGCTCCTGCTAGTGCGCACACGAACAGGTGGAAGGTCAAGTCCAGCTGCAACACAACATACGCATGATGCGGTGGATTTGTGCTGACGGGTTATCACGTGTACGTGTTTTTGCTGCGTTCTCACCTCGTTGGATTCGCACATCTTGACGAACTTCTCGGACTGCGTGCACAACTTCCTCTCCTCGGAGATGGTCACCGCTCCTGAGAAGCACAAACGCTCTGTTAGCCTCTCCTCGTCCTCTGTGGTTGATGAAGGAACCGGGGAATCTCTGCCTATCGCAGCGCTCGGACGGTCCCTGCGTTTCTTTAATTAAAGCTGACCAAGATCAACGCTTCCCCGCTCCTGGACTGTCGGCCGCTGGGAACGGCCTTGAAGTAATCACAGTCCAGAGCGCAGCGCCTCATGAACCAGGAGTTCATCTTTAATGTTTTTCCTCCTGAGAAATCTTCATTAGTTTGCTGACTGAGGCCTGCTGCAGTCTAAATGTTGAACAGCAGATGGCAGCGCAGTGAGCGAGCGCACACAAGGCCTCTGGTGGTGCCTTTTGTTTTAATGTAGGCATCCTGAGAACAACATGGTGGGCAGTGCTGCATCGTGCACACAGTAATGTGCAGCATCCACCAGCTGAAGTCTGTCTGTGTGAACATTTAAGGAGGTTTTGAGCTAAGTCGTGCTAACATGCTGTTTGGAAAGACAGGTGATAATAATCAGGCAGAAAAATAATCTGCATAAAGAACCCAGACAGCTGGCACCTCTGGGCCTAACCGGGCCAACTTCTGGCACCTTACATGCCGAATGACATCTGACATTGTACTGATTTAAGGTGGAGCCGTGGCTCCTGAGTGAATGCAGGCAGCGACACCCAGAGACAAACATGTCCCGTTACTGCTTCCTGACATTTCTGTGATCTGTTCTCAGGATGTCTGAAGAGAGCCAGACCGCCGTCGCTGCTGTTATTCAGTCACACCCACATTTCACACAGGCTCAGCTGTCTAACCCCTCAAACACATGTTCAGGACTTCATCAAACACCAGAAACACCGACCGACAGGCCGAGCTCGGACGTTTTCTGTCATTAATGAATTTGCAGATATTTCAGATCAATGTTTTTCCTCTCGAGCGTCCGATTCTCGGATGTCGTTGCAGCGCCTGGAAGGCTTTGCAGCTTTCTGCTGGTATTTGGCACTTCTTCTGCACACACACAGGTTTTTCCATGATATGTGCCAGTTTGGTGTTTTGGTGAGTCACCATTAACCTGCCTGCTCTAAGCAGCGATCGGGTGATCCAGGATCTTACTTTTAATCACAGAACAAAGAACAGGCTGAGTTAAAAATCTGAACAGCAGCGTATGAAGAAGATTTCCAGTCTGCTAAATCCAACAAAGTGAAGGAAAAGATGTTCCACACATAAATTAGAGGTGCACGGATCAATGGGAGGGGCCGGTCTAAGCTCGGAGCAGCAGCACGGAGAAATTACAGTCATTTGTTTAAAGGCAGCTGAGCTCATCAAGCTGAACTCGTCAGTCTTCCTGTTTACAGCATCTCACATAAACTGCATCAAACTGGGAAAACCAGTCCTCCTTGTTTACCTCAAACTCAGAAAATGCGTTGTGCAAAGCCTGCAGAGGTCTAACCACAAAGAAACGAAATTCTTTTGTAAGTTAGAAATGTAGCTGTTCATGATTGGAAGTTCATTTAACATCAGGGTGCAAAGAGCAAAGGGTCCAAAGTCTGCGTACCAAACTGACGCAGGTCCAGGCAGAGGTTGGTTCCCTCCACCGAGCTGGTGTTCTGACACATGGACCAAACGTTGAAGTACATGAAGACCGGCAGGCTGGTGAATGCTGTCACCCCGAGCCACACCAGGAAGAACAGGTAGGCCAGGAACATCAGCTGCAAACACAGGCACACGTTAGTCTCGCACTGCTGTGCATCGCGTTCAGCAGAGCTCACAAAAGTCTTTATTCAGGTTGGACTAAAAAAAGTGCAAAATGCACATTCGTCTTCATCAGCCGCAGAGCTGAGTGGCTGCACTGACGCATGCACGCCACTCTAATATCTGTCACAGTTTCCAGATGTAGCTGACTAGACGAATACAAACCTCAGAAACCAACAGTACTTTTGTGATGAACATGATGAACATGACTGTGCTGTTTACTGCAAACATTTATTTGCAGGAAACGTTAAAGTGCCACAACGACATCACTTAAGTTATAAGTTATAAAGTTTGTGCAAATAAGTGTTTGATCCAGATAAAAGCAACTGTAGATGTTTAAAAAGGGCCGTAATCACTGTGTGTGTGTCTGTGTGTATGTATGTGTGTGTGTGTGCGTGCGTGTGTGTGTAAAACAACTTTAATGTCAATAATGGTCAATATGAATCATACTACTCTGCACATCCAAGTAAATATCAGTGATGCTGACCTTTTGCGGTCATTTATGGTCATGTGACATCAAGCTAATTATTGGCCCTCATTAGCAAAGTGGAGTTTGTATAAAATAGGAAAGGGTCACCACGTCTATCCTTCCAGCAGCTTCTTTGTTTAAATTAACACTAACTTAAACACAAATATGTCTTGACGAGTTTTAGAAGTTTTGACTCACGAATGCAGTAAGGCAGCGTCCGCAGGCAGTGATCTTGAACTCTCCGTAGAGATCGCGGATGGCTCCGGTGGTGAAAAAGCCCTCCACCAGCAGCAGCACTCCAAACACAAAGAATCCAGCTGCAAGGCCATAAATTATGTACTTCAGGATGTCGATGCTGCGGAGAGGACACACATCACAGCGTCGCTAATTAATGACTGCTTATTTATTTTCATGCTTCGAGTGCTCTTCAGACTTCTTCAGCTAAATCACCACGAGGAACTGCCAGAAACCAGAGAATCATGGAGGATTTATTCACATTAAAAATGTAAGTGGTGTAAATGTAGCCATTCCTAATTTTATCTTTATTTTCTCGTGTGTCTGTTTACATTTTTTTTTTAAAAAACATTGAAGAGCCAAAAACTGCAGTTCCAGTAGTGTCCACTAGAAGCTCCAGCAGTGAGTCGGTCTCTACACTGTTAAAAGGTTACAGCAGAAATAATCATGTTTACAGACGGCATGACTGCATGCACGGTTAGGGGCGTGGTCTCTTTGATTGACAGGTGGATGGCAACGATGATGTGAATGAAACACTTTTAATAATAATGAAGCAACAGGCTAGCCCAGAGGCTACGAGCTAGCTCAAAGGCTGCAGGTTGGAGACCACGTAATAAAGGAAGAGGTGCGGGTTCCCGGGCCTGGAGGGGCGGGGTAAGAAACTAGAACAAACAACTGTGTGGGCCAACAAGGGATTTATAGCTGTATAGCAGGAAGGGGCGTGGCCTGAACTTGAGACAAACTGTGCCCAATAATACAGTTTCTTGTGCTGTAAATAGCCTACGCTCCATTTCTGGTGAGTGAAGTTTTAGAATTTTATTTTGGATATTACTAGCGATGGGATGTCTGTGAAGGTTCTCAGTCCTCCAGGTCATCGTAGTCAAAGGAGCTTGCAAAGGAAAGCATCTGGACTTCTTTAAGTTGCTTGAAGACGTTTCACCTCTCATCCGAGAAGCTTCTTCAGTTCTAAGGTCAAATGGTGGGGAGTCCCAGATTTAAACCTAGTGGGAGTTTCCCCCACAGAGGGACAAAAGGACCCCCTGATGATCCTCTAATCGCCTGACCCAAGGTGTGAAACCGGGTGTGGGTCCCAATCAGCCAGAGTTTCAGGTGTGTTCATTGTGAAACCTGGCCCCACCCTATCATGCGAATTCCTGAGGTCAGATGGCCCAGGATGTGAGTGGGCGTTCAGGCGTCTGGGGAGGGATCTCAAAACTGGATTATAGATGGCAGAGAGTTGGTGTCGTAAACCACCGCCTCTGTTCAAAGATGGTCGCTCACAGTGGACATAGATGCTTCTTTCACTCCTCTTTCAAACCATCTGTCCTCTCTGTCCAAAATGTGAACATTGGCATCCTCGAAAGAGCAAGCTCCTTTGACTATCGATGGGATGCACCAATTAGGACCCATTATCAGTTAGAAAAAAAGAGAAAACACTGAAACCAATGGCTGCGTTCATCTTTTATATACAGGCTATGCACTTCAGTTGACTTCAGCTCGTTCTGTTTGGGGTTTGTGATTATTAAGAGTGATTATTAATACTCCGTACAGAGAAAAGATGAAACACTTACATGGTGAACACATCCAGAGTGTCTCCCGGGGCTCTAATGACTTCAAAGTAGTTCTGGAGGATGGTGACGGTGCCGCTCAAAGCCTCGTGGCCACACCCACAGAACAAGGCCACGCCCATGTAGAGGAGGATGGTGGCGATGAGCGACGCCCAGGGCAGGCTGCCCACACATCGCTCGCAGCACTCCTTACAGCCTGAGACAGAGACAGAAACCGTGAGTCTGACTGCAGTTCGACAAATTCTATATGACGATGATGAAAGCAAAGGAGAAGACACAGGGCGGGGTTATGAGGAACGATGGTAAATTCAAGTTTTTTTACTGAGTTTGAATGAGTCACTCACCAAAATGGGTTTTTGTTTGAGTCACTGAGTCAGTTGACCAGAGAGTGCAAAAAATTTACATTTTCATTCAAACTTAATTTGTTTCTATTTTCATGTAAATCCTACTGCTAAGATGAGTGATTGAAAAAGAAAAACAACTATTTTTATAGCGCAAAAAAGAGCAAAAAAAAAAAAATTAAGATTCTTAAAGGGAACATTTATTTTATTAGTATTTTCCTCAAATGTGTGGTGAATGAGTGGTCACGTCCAAATTCATGGTCTGCATCCTCATGAGGACGCGTTTGTAGGCCGATTACGTCACAGTGATGTGACGAAGGCTGTCCAAATTCGTAGACTCCTCCGAATGCGGCCAACAAATTCCCCAGATTTGAAGGATGGGTCGGGTGTGTCCTTCGTGGCTGATTAAACAGAAGTGTGAGACAATCAAGAATTTACGCCAATGTTCTTTTATATTTTAGATAGCAAGGAGCAGACGGCTGAGTTTATTAAACTCCACCGAGACAGCGGTGACGCAAATCTGAAGGCTAGACCGTCCAATTCCATAGCCGTTTACTTCCGGCCTACCCGACCTTCTGAGGACCCGGCCCACCTAGACCGCGAAGGACGGGTCCTCAGGAGGATGCAGCCCATGAATTTGGACATGACTAGTGAGTGAGTGAGTGATTCGTTCATTCTACGATTCAGCACAGGAAGGGGGGTGAGTAACTCAAATGTGCTGTTAGCATGTTAGCAGAGCGATGCTACTGTGAATTGAGGAGCTATCCGGTTTTTGGGCCTTTCTCAATGTGCGTACTTGTGCGTACTTGCGTTGTCGTGTACTCGTGATACGTCATCAGTCGGAGACCAAGTACTGCTCCAATTCGAAGTACGCATCAAGCCGAGAACGCAAAAAAGTCCCGGATGTGTTCTCGCTCCGCCCGTTTTATTGAGCATGCATTGGTGGTGACTTGTGTGGACTTGGTACAGCTAAATATCCCAGAATGCATTTCGTCCAAAACTCAAACGCAGCAATGGCGGACGAGCGGGGCTAAAAACTTTTAAATATTACTCTTTCTGGGTCACAAAATAAACTTTTAAGTTATTTTCAAGCGAGAATGTAGCTGTGTAAACTTCAAATATCTGCTCGATTTATCAAGATGTCATATATTTCCAAACGCACTCCGACGTTTTCGGAGACGTCTGTGACCCACCAGCTCCATAGCAGACAGCGAGGTCGAGGATCATTAGAGCCGGCGAGAACAGCGGACTGCCAGCACATCGTTTCCAACCCCCCCGCGGTCTTTTCGCTACTCAGGTTAAACAAACCCCAAACCCCAGCAGCTGTCTATTGTATTGAGTGTCCACTAAAATAAAAATAAAAGCGTTCTAACATCTCATCTGCTTGTTTTTATTAAGGTATGTACACGTATGTACATGTACACTATTTTTATTAATAGGTTAAACATGATATATAAGTCGCTTAGATCACTTCTAAATGTTAATGTTTGGTTTATTTCAGTGTTTTATTTGTTCCTGAGTAAACCGGTTTGGCTGTGATTAAAGTTAAGCTTCATAACATATTACTCACAGTTAAATTAAGAGGGGACGGCAGTAAAAACTCCGGACCTGTGACATCATCAAGTACGCTGGTGTTCCAATTGTACAAATCGCGAGTCCGTA
Source organism: Rhamphochromis longiceps (assembly GCF_057381845.1). NCBI lineage: Eukaryota > Metazoa > Chordata > Actinopteri > Cichliformes > Cichlidae > Rhamphochromis > Rhamphochromis longiceps. Next base: position 45,729,859 of record NC_140562.1, read on the forward strand.
CTCGCGTGCGTTCTCGGTGAGTACGGACTCGCGTACTTGAGAATTGAGAAAGGGCCTTTAAGTCTGACGTCATTAGCCGCGTCCGGGTTCTAAACTCCGCTGCAGGTCCCAAAGTCAAACGATCACTACAGCATTACTGAGAGTTGAAAAACTGTCTAAATTCTTTCATCTGTAATAAAATGATCAGCGTTGCTGCTTTACCAGGTGTAACGATTAAGTTTAACATCCAGGCATCCATGAAAACAGGATTTATTAAATTTAATGGAGTTAGAAGTTAGCAGGAAGTTAGCGGAAGTTAGATCACTAGTTTCGCTAGTTAGCTAAGCATGATATAGCATGTTCTGACTGAGAGATTTATGAAAAAATTCAAACGTACAGCTCTGCTATCACTTCCAACATAAATGAAGACAGAAAACTAAACAGCAGTGACGTTTGTAGGGTTACTGAAGTTGGGCTAGCTGGTATATAATGATGTGCTACGTGATCGCTAGCGACACAGCTATGTTAGCATAACATTAGCACAGTGAAGCTGGATGTCACGGTTCTGGGTCCGTTGGACCCAGTATTTTGAGTTTATTGTGTTTTGATTTAAGTTTGCATCAGGGATTGTGTTCTTGTTCTCTTGTCGTGTTATGGTGATGAATATGATGTCTATTATGAGAGTTCCATGTTTCTGTTTGTCTGGGTTTAAGATGTGGGCTTAGTTTCATATGTCATTTCCTGTCTGTCTCTCTATGTCGAGCCTGCGTGTGATGTTTTATTGTGAAGGTCTGCGTCTTATGTGAGTGTTCAGTTTTACCTCTGTCTCGTCTTACGGATTATTCCCAGCTGTGTCCACCACCTGTGTGTAATTCCCGTGTTTCTCTGTGTGTATTTAAGTCGTGTCCTCCGTCATTGTAGTTGCTGGTCCGCCTGTGTAACCACCGTGTCTCGCTCGTGTGTTCACCCTGCTGTTAACCATCGTCTGCTTCTGCTCGCCCTGCTTCATGTTCATGTTCTGGTTTCTGCGCTATAGTTTAGCTGTTTCCCTGTATAGTTTAGTTCGAGCTCCATTTGCTGTTTGTCCTCATTTTGTGTTCAATAAACCACCTTCACCTCTCCACTACTGCCTGCGTTTGGATCCCCCTTCATTTCCTCCACACGGCTCCTCTCACTCGCCGTGACACTGGAGGATGAACGCTAACTTCTTTCCACTTGATAAAGTTAACGTGAGGGTTCCTGATGGTTAGAGACAAATGCAATCGCATGGCAGGATGTAGTTGCATCGGAATCTTTAAAAACTGAGCTTTAAAATGATTAGCAGTAATAAAAACCGAGAGAGGCCGACATTGATCACTGACTGTTTTTATGGGCTTGTTGAGATGAAATAGAACAAGTTACAAAGCATTAAAACATGTTTAAAGCACAATAGCCCTATGAAACGCAAGGTAGTTTGGGCCCTGAAGCAGGATTCAGCATGTCATCACTTAAAGACCGGATTGTCTTGATGTGAGCTTCTACTCAGGGTTTTTTCTTCCAGTTCAGAACAGAAATGTTTCTGTTAAGAAACTGGCTGTTGTTCCCCCCCACACACACAATTTTAATTATAAGCTAGATATATTTCTACTAATGAAATTAGTTTGCTAACAGCAACAGGAATGAGTCAGTTGGGCTTGTGAATCATGATTCACGAGTCAGTAAAGTGATTCTCGAGTACTGAACGATTCGTTCATGATTCGCACATCACTAGTTATGAGCACACAGACGGCGGTAAAACGAGCATGTGCACCGCCGGGTTGGTCATTACATGGAGCAGCACGTGCAAAGTCACAACATAAAGTTTTACATTTGAGTGCAGAAACCAAAACTCCCAGTTTGCTCCGTGAATGTTGGCCTACAGGAAATAATGCGGATGCAATAACTTTCATTTGACGTTCCTAAAAAATGACTCCTTTAAATACCGAAGAGCAAAAATGAAAATTTTAAAAGCTCGTGAAGAAGAGAAAACCGAGCAGAGATCAATGTAGCGACGGCCGCGGCTCTTCCTCCTCCGAGAGCAGGAGATGAAACGTGATGCCTAAATGCCTCCTGAAGGGTTTTATTAGCTGTGAGTGTTTTAATGACCAGTTTGATGTAGCTTTAAATGATCCGGTTGATTAGCAGCTCTTACCTCCTCATGGACAATAAGCCTCACCGACAGACAAACAATGTGTCACGCAGTCAGTTAAACTGACACAATGCAAGAGCAGCTGCACATATAAACTGACATTCACTTGGCTTCTTCCCCACAATCAGCTGAATTCAATGCAATACATTTTAAATATTGGCTCAAAATAACCTTCCTACAACACAGGAGCAGACAGAGAGCTCCATTCATAAAGGAAATGCTCCCTTATTAAAAAACTGGATTAAATCTGAGCTAATTATACTTTTTCCTGTGAAAACGTCCTGAAGTACATTTATTTCAGTACTAACGGCACCACAAACATTCTCACTCCTGGTGTGAGGATTTTAAACACACATGACTTTCTTGGTCTCCTATTGGACCTTTGGTTGGTTTCTTTGGGGAATCGTAGGTTATTCTTCAGTGAACTTTGCAATGAAAGCATGCAAAGTGAAGGTTGTAACCTCTTTGTGAATCATTTGGTCTTAGCAGCACAAATGCCTAACTTATATATTGTATTTGAGGAAAACAAGACTGGAGCACCTTAACCCGCTCCTCCTCGTCCTCGTCCATGCTAACACTCCTGCTGAGTCTTTTGCAGTGAGAGGTTACTTCTGATCACTCTGCCTGTTGTCCAGAGCCATTCTCCTGTGCTTGGAATGATTAAGTAGAGCTCTCCACCTGCCACATTATGTAATTGTGCAGTAGCTGCGAATGATGCACCAACAATTCGGCTATTTTCAAATGACTCATTTGTGTGGCTGCCAGATAAACAGTGATCTTTCCTCTCTGAGAAGCTTTTCAGTGCAGAAATAATGGCAGTAACGCAACGACGGGAGGCAGCAGAACAACATCTTTCCCTGCTGGACTTCTTCCACCGTTTAACGCAAACATCTACATTTCCTCCCTGGTGTAGTTTAGCTCATCTGTCTTGCACACATGTAGAAGCAGGAGAGGAGTATTCGAGTACACGATGACTCACTGGGTTGTTGTCAGTGGTGACACTACAGCTGATGGGTGAAATCACTGTAGACGTGTTTTATGCTGCAGATCGCTTAAAGCTCGTCAGCACAGGAGGTGCAGCATAAGCAGCTCATTAGCAGGAGGTGTTCGGGCTCAGTAATCAGGATCCAGTGTTCAGTTCTGTCTTTCAGGAGCGACCCACGATCACATGATCACAGCAGGGGGACAGATTAAAAGCCAGTGATGGCTGCTTTATGTGCACAGAGAAGAGAAGACACTTCAGGAACTTCAAAATAAAATAATAATGCAAATAAATACATAAATAAAATATAATTTCAGATTAAAACCAGTTTGTTTGAGATCAGATTTCAGATTGTAATGTAGACACACATTTAAAGGTTCTACAAAATGTTTCCAGGGTGGAACCAATGTTCGATCTGTTGTTTAGGATTGACGATATTTTCAGTTACATGCCACAGTCAGTAGAGGGCAGCATTTCCCTTTCTCAGTGGGTGGCAGTTTTCCCAGTGTGTGGGTGAAGAGGGGGTACGGCAAGGTGTGTTTTTATTAACCCCTTCAAGTTAATGCGATCAATGAGATGCGCAATTTGTGCTTTATGTGTTGGTGTGGAAACAAGATGTTTATTTGTGACAGAGCTGTCGAGTGTTGGTCAGTGCAGTGCAGAATGTGTCGACATTTTGTACAGTCTCGCAGCATAGTTGGCGGCACCTGCATCCAATAAATGCCAGTAGGAATCAAGAACGCCATTTTTCAACCTGGAGGTAATTACGGTTACCATCACAGAACACACACTGTGCTGTGCTCCAGTCCCAGAAGTCTGAGCTGCCGTTTCAGGGTTTGTTTCTGAGAACCAGTGAGCAGGTCTGTGCGGCAGTCTGAGGATCACCCAGTCAGCATGATCTGTACTCCATCCTCAGGTGGAGCACCAAGCATCCATCACGGTGACACACAAAATTTACACATGTGACGCTTCAGAACAGAGCCTCACAACCCGGGAAGTGGCTCCATCATTTATCTACAGTCTGTGGTAGCGGTGTGTTTTTCTTTGACTGACAGTTGTCTGGCTGTGATGTCACAGCCTGCGCGTCCTCCATCAGCCCCACCCAGTTACTTCACCCTCCACTCAGATTACGAGGAATTTCAATTCAAGCATACTGGACAAAATCAGTCTCTCACACACACACACACACACACACACACACACACACACACACACACACACACACACACACACACACACACACACAACAGGGGGTGACAAAGAAAAGTGGTGTGTGTGTGTGTGTGTGTGTGTGTGTGTGTGTGTGTGTGTGTGTGTGTGTGTGTGTGTGAGTGAGTCATCATGCTGCTCAGGTTTAATTGACCACCCTTGTTGCCATGCCAACTGGGGTGTGGCAGGAGCCTGCTGACCCACTTTGCCTGTAGCGTTGTCATGGCAACAGCGCAGCACTGTGAGGGCTACAGTCTCACTAATGCATACTGTCTCTCTCTCACACACACACACACACACACACACACACACACACACACACACACACACACACACACACAGCATGTTTTTCATCACATCGTTTTGAGGAAAACGTTGACGTTGACTGCAGATTTTGCATGTTTCTCTGCAACAACGTGAGCCGCCAACGAAGGAACAAACATGGCGGCTCTGCCAGCAGGAAGGTACCATTTTGCTGCGCTGACTCCATTTAACAAAACGTCCCCGTGCAGCTGAGTCGGCTCGTGGCTCTGAGTCTCACACACACATTCATGCATGTTTGAGCTGTGAGGCAGATGGAGCTGCGCGTGCACGCACGCACGCACGCACGCACACACACACACACACACACACACACACAGCTTGATAATATAAATGTGCTGTGAAGCTGTTTCTGCAGTATGTTGCTGTCTGAGTGTTTTCATTATCAGCACATATCTGTGTGTGTGAGGCTGAGTGTGTGTCCTGAATTTGAGCCATGTTATAATCCCGTCATATTTCCATATTTGGGCTTTAAACGCAGGAAAGACCCAGTGACCTGGTAAAAACCGGGACAGACTGTGTGCTGCATCTCTCTGTGTGTGTTTTCTTTGTTTAGGAGGAGCTTATTTTTTTAGATGATCGCAGGAATCCATTTGCTGTTCCACTGCAGATCAGTGCTGATCATCAGCCTCATAATCCTGCGGGACAAACACACACTGTACCTCTAACATGTTCACGATAGAAACAAAACAATCAGATCTGACTCTTTATTGAATTGATATTTGGACCGTAAACTGTGACCGTGTGACTGAATAAATCTTTTCCAGTACAACATATTTCCCTGTAAACCTATTGAAGAACTTGCACTGGATTTGCCAAACTTGTAGGGATGTACTGAGTGTAGGTTCTGCTTATGTTGCTGCTTTAGTGGTTTTGTGGCAGTTTAAAGTTAGATTTCTATATATGAGCATGAGGCTGAGAGATACCAACTAGATACAGTCGGGCCCACCTCAAAGAACTGCTTGGGCTCTGGAACCAGTCTCTTGGAGAGGGGCTGGACTCTGTCCCAGTGTGGAGTTGCCCTCCGTGAGTGGCGGCGGGTGGGTATCTGGGTGCTGTATCTCCTCGACTGTCTGCCTGTATACTGGGGTGTTTCCTGGTGGACAAGAGCGTTCCTTCCCTTTGCCTTTGGGTCGGGGAACAGGTCCTGACTTTCATCTGGACGCTGAATGATAGTTCAGAGTACCGAGCCTTCATGGGATCACTGAGTGGGGTCCCTGTGGATGCTTCATCTGGTGACACTGTCGTCTTACCCGGAGACTTCATTGCTTACTTTGGCGACCACAGTGAGACCTGGAGGGGCACGGTTGGAAGGAACAACCTGCCTCATCTGAACCCGAGCTGTGTTCTGTTATTGGACTTCCACCATAATGAACACAATGTGTGTGTACGTTTTATCAGGTGACCATGAGGACATGGAATAAGAGTTTTGGTCTGCCTCAAAGCATTTCTGTTAAACCATCAGACAACTCAGGAGGGGAAAGTGGTGCTCTACCCGCACAGTGTGCAGTGGTGGTGGGGTGCTGCTGTTTTCAGCTGAAGATAATCCCACTGGCATGGCATCCGTACAGGAATCAGAATCTGGGGATGGGGGAGATGGCTCACCTACCTCTTGGGGTGAGGTCACTGAGGTAGTTAAACATCTCCTTGGTGGCAGGGCCCCTGAGTGGATAAGGTTTGCCCTGAGTTCCTAAAGGCTATGGATACTGTAGGGCTGTCTTGTGTGATGCGCTTCTGCAACATCGTTTGGAGATGTGGGGTGGTAGTTCTGGATTGGATGGGGTGTCACACTCAGCCTCCCTGGGAAAGTCTACGCCAGGGTGCTGGAAAGGAAAGTTCATCCGTTAGCCGAACCTCGGATGCAGGAGGAACAATGAGGTTTCGGTCCTGGTCGTGGAACACTGGACCAACTCTACTGTCTTGAGGATATTTCAGGGTGTGTGGGAGTTTGCCCAACCAGTCTACTTGTGTTTTGACTTTGACAAGGCATTCGACCGTGTCCCTCTGAGTGTCCCTCTGAGTGTCCGGGGGGGGGGGGGGGGGGGGGGCCTGTATAGCTATTGTAAGAGCTTGCGCTGCAATGCCAGCAGTAAGCAGTAAGTGTTGAACTCCACCAGGGGTTCTGTGTGGTGGATGATGGCTTCCACTTGAGTGGTCGCAGAATCTCATCTCTGCTTATCACAGATGATGTGGTTCTGTTGGCTTCATCAGGTGACGGCCCCAGCTCAAACTGGAGAACGTTCCCAGCCGAGTGTGAAGTGGTGGGAATGGGAATCAGCACCTTGAAGCCTGAGGCCATGGTCCTCAGCTGTTAAAGGGTGGAGTTCCCACTCAAAGATGAGTTCCTGCCCCAAGTGGAGGAGTTTAAGTATCTCGGGATCTTGTTCACAGATCGACAGACGGATTATTGCTGTGTCTGCAATGATGTGGAGACTGTACCAGTCCATCGTGGTGAAGAGAGAGCTGAGAACAACAGCGTAGTTGATTGTTGATTTACCAGTCAGGCCTCACCTGATGTCACGAGCTCTTCGTAGTGACAAAAAGAACAAGAGCGTGGATAAAAGGGGCAGAATCAAGTTTCTACGAAGGGTGGCTGGCCTCTTTCTAAGAGATAGGGTGAGAAGTTCAGCCATCTGGGAGGGGCTCAGAGTAGAGCCACCGCTCCTCCACATCGATAGGAGCCAGTTGAGGTGGTTCAGGCATCTGACAAGGATGCCTCCTGGGCGCCTCCTGGGTGAGGTGTTGTGGGTATTCCCCACCAGGATGAGGCCCCGGGGCAGACCCAGAACACGCTGGAGGGATTATGTCTGTCGGCTGGCCTGGCCTTCTCTGCTTAGGCTGCTGCCCCCGCGATCCGGCCCCGGATAAACAGAAAAAGATGGATGGATGGCCTTATTAACATTAAGTTGATATCACCATCTTGATACTATGTGAACTTACATTTGCAGAAAACCATGAACGTACATAAATTAAATGACCAGAACTAATTTTTAATTATTCTTCATTAATTTTTTTGTAGTTCTGTTTGTAATAAATGAGGTTATTTCCATGTTCAGTGTTTCCCTGGCCAATTTCAGCTCTGTTCAGTTCAATTTTGTTTATATAGCAGCACTCAGAGTTAACCCGAGGCTCATTTGAACGTAAGACCCTAAAAAGACTAAATTGGGGCCAAGTATGTGTTATGTAATATTCTTGAAGATAACTAAATATTAATCAAACTACGAATGCATTTTAACTGCGTTGTTACATTGTTTCACTGATTATTAGTTCAATGAAATTAGTTTCATTCATTTTATAAAAGCAAAAACCAAAAGCATTTGCTGCTTCCATGTTCTTAAATGTGTGATTTTATTATTTTCTTTCTGATATATTCTGGTTTAATCCCAAAAAGTGGATTCTGTTCATCTGGATGCAGCATTACATCCAGATGAACAGAATCCACTTTTTGGGACTTCCTTACCTGGATGATTGAGCGTGCATCAACACATTCATGTTTAATCTCTAATAAGCAGTATTTGTAGAAAAGAGACAAACATTATGGTGCCAATAATAATATTGGATTATTGTGGGGTCTACCGTACAATATTAAAGCTGCATTACCTGCGTTGCAAAGGTGACCCGAGGAGGTGCGTCATGCTTTCTATTGAGATGCATTAGCTTCAGGGTTATGGTAAATGGATTCTTATGTGGCGCTCTACACAACGTGCCACATTCACCCAATCACACAAGCACTTTCTTCCAAGTCTTTTAGTGCTTCCTAGCTAACCTTCATACTCCGTGCAAAACTTGGGGTTAGTATCTTGCTCAAGGATACTTGGCATGCAGACTGGAGGAGCCAGGGATCGAACCACCAACCTCCAGATCAGTAGATGACCTGACTCCACCTCCTGAGCTACACCCACTTCATCCCACCCCAGGTCATCTATCATCAGCTCTCGTGTGTCAGAAATTTAAAGTTTTCTTCCCTTTTTAAAATGTTTCTGAACGAGTTGTGGCCATGCTCCCGAAATAACTTCACACATGACAATTAAAGACCTCAGGATGGTGGATCCTGAGGTGAGATGTATACACGGAGGTGCACATCTAATTGACATAAACCTAACCCTAACTGTACCCCTGACACTAAAACCACATTTGAGTCTCCAAAATTTTGGGAACCGAGATTTAGGTTCCCATAAGTGACTGTTGGTCTCCACAATTATAGCAGCATGCCAACTTTCTGTTCTCATAACGATGTCTAAACATGTACACACACACACACACACACACACACACACACACACACACACACACACACACACACACACACACTCTTTCACATTGGGTCTTGGTGCTCATTAGGCTGTATTTTGTGCTGTTTTGCCTGATTGTCTAACAGACCAACAAACACCACTGCTGTGTGTGTGTGTGTGTGTGTGTTTATGTGTGTGTGTGTATGTGTGCTGTAGGAGAGGGTCACTGAGCTCTCACACAGACACACAAACACAGAGTGGCCTGAAGATGCACTCAGGAGTCAGGACTGGGTTCTAATGGAAATGACAAGCCCAGCCCAGCGACACCATTAAGACTGAGCGGCCGTGCAGCCCAGTGGAGGGTAACCCAGATAAATATAGGCGTATGCATGTGCACGCACCGCCGTCGTCTACATGCGAAGCTTTTCTCTTTTAAACGTTTAAGGTGTTTTTTTGTCTTTGATTCACAACAACAAAATTTTCATATACATGGATATCTTCTTTGTGACACACACGCACACACACACGCACACACACACACACACACACACACACACACACACCGCCTCCTGAAAAGATTTTCCAATCTGCCAATCAAATTCTCTGTTGATCCACAAACCCCTCCCTCCCTGCCTCCCCATCACCGTGACAACCGTTCACAGCTGTGTGATAGAGGCAGGCGCTCTAACTTTATCACCGATGACAGTGGCTCACAAGCAGCTGTGCTCACAGAGTTTGGGGAGAGCCGTTTTACCAGCCGTCTCATCATTAACGACGCAGTGACGGGAGATTATCTGGCCTTCGTTAGCCGGACATAGGCAGCTACGCCTACCTGTGGGATAATCGGGGGATCGGAGCAGAAGCGCTGACTTGTTAGATTCATCCACGTGTCTGTGAAATCGCATCACAGCGGAGCAAGTCAAAAAGCCAGCATGAAGGCACCTTCCTGGTTTATTTGTCTGCGTGCGCGTAGGGGCAGCACTAAGCTTTAGTTAGTGTTGTGAGGGCGGCGACCAGATGATCAGTGATCTACTCTGTGACAAACTGGAGGAAAGGGACAGCAGGGGCCAGCAGCTCGTACCTTAAGAATCTAAAGTTTTATCCATCAGCCTTTGGTGCTGCAGATATCCTCACACAGGCCACGATGGAGGTTAACGTGGTTCCTTCGACTGAAACTCTGTGAGATTTTGCCAAGTTTAACACCTCGTTTAGCATCTTGCCAGCAACCCCTAAAACCTTGAAACAGATGCACGGTCGGTGGGCTTTCACATTTTGTTCTTCTACATAAAACACTTCCATAAATGCACCACTTTGCCTTTTGTTTCCCTGCAGATGTTAAATATCGTCTGTGTTTGCAGGAATGCCACAGAACCACACGCTGATGGAGGCCAATAAATCAGGCCAGCAATAACAGGGAGAAGATGAGGGGGGAGACCCAGTGAGACCAATCAGTTTCAGTGATGGATGACTCTCAGACAGCCAGACAGAAATTATGAAATATTACGAAGGCGAATTCGGTGCAATCATCATATTTGCCTTCAGTTAAAGAGGAGCGCTGAGAGTTCAGTGAACGTGTAACGCTTCACGGGGAAAGCTGCTCTGAACACGTTCGTGCTGGTCTCTTACATTCAGACTATCCTCAGCTCACGGCTGCTGTTTGGAGGGTTTGTGACCGATCACAGATCAGTGTGGTGGAAATGTCGCTGAGTGAGATGGGAGACATTCATCCAAGAAAAGCACACATTGGACTGGATAGACTGGGAAAGGAATCAGGAAGAAGGCTGTGGACTGGAATTATCTGCAGCTGCTCTGCAGACACGACCCTCGATCAGCTGCGCACACATCTAGGATCCGAACACCGACCGGCTGAACATGCTGGGGTTTGATATCTCTGCAGCTCTGTGCAGACTTTCATGCTCACACAGAAACAACATTCAGAGCGCCACTCTTGCCACGAGACAAGCCTCTGAAACGCCATTTTTAGACCTGCACCGGAAGCTGAGCACCCCACACTAATGAGATATCTGCACCAGCTCTTCCACCCCCCCGGTTCCACCCACAAACAGAAAATCAGAAAAACACAAAGCTTTTGGACTAACTGCACGATAATGCCACAGATAAACAAGACGCCGATGCTGTTGAGGCATCGTTTCTGCTCGTGTCGATGTGTAGATGCAGAATGTGAACCACTCCCTCCTCCCGAGGAGCTGCACACACGCAGACTGTGGTGGTGATGTCATGCACAAACCGAGGCTGGAGCCGCTCCACGAAACGGTGAAAAGTGGAAGCGCTGCCAGCGCTCGCTGACTTTACAGTGATACAGGAGGATTTTCTGAATTGCAGCTGGAAACGTGATGCTCGACACGACAACACAGAAAACACAAAAACATTTACACGTCGCCAAACGCCACCAAACCACAGGAGGGCGTTGGTGTGGACGGCGAAGCGCCGAAGACGAAACTGCAGTGTAAATGTGAAACGTTGTGTCCATATCCCACTTACACGAAACTGCTGCCACCAGCATTTAGACAAACAGATCTCTTTAGAAGTAACGAGCTTCATCCCGCTGGGAGGATGAGGAGCTCGGAAAATTTCAAATCTCAAGGAAGGCTCACAGCATTCAGGGGACAGTTCAAGCTAAGATAACAGTGAGGGATCTCTGCCTGTGGTGCCAAAAAAATAGGGACAGTTTTGTGACGGCTCCACGTATCACTGCGCAGGAAGACGACGCAGAGAAAAAGTAGTTCCTGCATGAAGCGGCTCAGACCAGCGAGAAGGCTGCTGAGGTTTTTAAGGTTTTTCTTTTCACACCACACGGCCAGCAGCACTTAGTCCCATCATATTTTCAAGATGGCGGACACACCTCATAAACTGAGCGACTCACACAATGTCTGCTACGTGGAGCTGCTCACAGAAAGGTTGGAGTTTTACTTTTATGTATTTAACGACGCTTTGAGCGCCTTTCAATTCACCAAATGTACAGCAGGGCCTCCAAGACTGGACCCAGCACTAAAGCACGTCTCTCCAACGCAGTCATAACAATCTGCTCATTTTCATGTTCCTCATGTAAAAGTAGAAATTTGGGGTTGTGATGCTACAAAAAACGTTCCTGGCATTCGGCCCAGAAGCTGCTCGTATCCGGATCCGAGAGGTGACCGGACACACCGAGCCGCGGGTGTTACGGCGAGGGCCGGGGTTAACCTCCTTCCTCTGAGGTCGTCCAGCCAGCTGCACACAGTGTGTGAGGCTGAAACGCTCACAGGCAGCAGAGCAGAGCTGCTTTTCATTTCATGTGTCAATGGACAGTAATGAAATTACCTCCACAGACAGAGAGAGATAAAGCAGAAACATCCCGTATGCCATCCTCCTCGGCTGCTTTATGGCTCCAGCATCTCACCCTCCCCTCTCTGGGCCTGTAAGTCAGTTTGTATTGACTCACTGCACTCTCCATGAAGTACCTTTCTATTAGTGGCCGTGATAATGAAATGGATATGAGGCAAATACACAAAGTCCGCTCTCAGCTTTCTCACTGAGATCTACAAAACCTCAAAACGATTTTTACGATGTCCTCTGGACCGCAGCAGCGTGAGAACAAGCCTCGGTCCGCCCTGCTTCCCCAGACAGAAATTATTTGTAATTATGCTCCTTAATGCTAATAAAATGCTCATGCTAATTTGTAGAGACACGTTGCCTTTTAAAATGAAGCCGGTGTTTCCTGAGAAAGACCCTCGGTGCTTCTTTCATATCAGCGGAGACCGACTGAAGCTCAAACCCGAGAACGTGAAGGAGGAACGGATCAAACAGGAAGAGATGAAACGGCAGCAGCTCACAGACCGCAGCGGGGTTTTGTTTTGGTGTGTTTGTCATGTGAGGATATGATGTCTGGCACCAAGTAACCACAAATGATCGCTCCTCCTTCTCTTCCCGTCTCAGTTAATAACTCTGATTTTCTGTTTTCTTAGAGAGATACTTAAAATGTTGACATGAAAGCATCACGTGTACAACCTGCACTCACACCTACTGAGGACACAGGGATCTGCACCTAACCTCAGCTGGGACTGGATGTGTGTCAAAGAACGAGCTCAGCTGATCGATGACGGAGACTGTTCAAGTGTCATTGTGAAGACACAGTGACATCCCCCTGTTTACAACATTGTCAGAGTTGTATTACACAAATAAACGGATGATGCAAAAATATGACACTAAGTCGAGGTGCCATAAATGTGAAAGTATGATTAATACGTATTTCTGCCATTGATCTGCCATGCTCACTGAGCGTGACTGCATTTGAGTTTTTGTGAGAACCTCTGGACGGTGTCGGCAGCGTTCCATCAAACGTCGGCTTACAGGACAGAAAAACTAAGCGAACACAGGCGCACCAAAGCCTGCAGTTCCTCTAACATCCACTAGAGGCTGCAGCATTAAGAAATAAACATATTTACTGCCTGCATGACTGCATGCACAATTAGAGGCACGGCTTAGTTGACTGACAGGTGGGTGGTGACACAGGCGGCTGTAGCTGCTAGCCGTCTGCCTGAACTGGACCTCCGGACGCGTTTGTGCCGTGCAGCTACCATTAACTGCTCACAGGTCCTTCCAGGTGCATCATTATCAGCTCGAAAAAGTCTTCTACCCAGACGACTTCATGTCACACAATCGTCGGCCACTTCTCCAAACTATTGTACTATTACTATTGTAACATGAGCAGTCACCGTTTTAACCGAGCCAAATAAAGGACTGAGGCATGCAGTAGAGCTCTAAATGACCTGAGCTATCCAGCTGCTCCCAGAGGTGCACGTGAGCAAACAAACAGCCTGAGACGTGTTTAATGAACCAGAGATTTTCAATTAAACCAGCAAGTCTCTAAAATCGGTCCTCAGCAGGAAGGGAAAATGATCAAAACCTTTCAGAGTGTTGCTGCTACGCTTTCAGACTTTCAGGTTAGAATACATGAAACTTTAATTAACTCTGTGGAGACTCTGGGGTCGGTTACCACAGCAGGAAGTGCTTATATAAGATGATGAAGGGATTTCATAGACAAATGCCCATTAATATAACCCCAGAAAGAGAAAGGAGTTGGAACAGCTGTTTAAAGATTGGTTTTTACTACACTGAGTTATTATTGTCAAGCTTAATAGTTTCCTTTGAGCCTGAAAGCAGCACGTTCGTGCTAACAGCTGATGGACAAGCACAGACGATTTACAAGAACAACCTGAGGAGTCTGTGGTCATGATGAGCTTTCCTTCAATATGTAAGACTTCTACACAATAAGACTGTTTCTGCAGCCAGAGGAGTCGCCCCCTGCTGGTCGTCGGAAAGATTACAAGTTTATTACAAAGGCCACCTTTTCATGTCTGAATGAGAGTCGAGTGTTTGGATACAGTCTATGATGAGAACAGGAATGAAATCAAACAAAATGCTGAATCCAAACGCACCTTCGGATCTGTGAGACTTTTGTTCTGATATGAAATATTAAATCCGTCTCTGGATGACGGAGAACCGGAATTTTAACTAAACACCATCCCTGCAAACACCAACGTTGGCAAAGTCACAAATTTCAGAACCTTCACTGTAAAGACTTTTTATTCCACTCGTGTGACATGACTCCATTTCACATTAACATATATGACAGTTTTTGGTCCTGTTAAAAGTGAACTATGGTAGAATTATTGGAGATTATATTTAATGCACCCTTCAGCCACATATCTGCAATCAAATCCATTTGAACCTTTATTGAAACACCACTGATGTAAAAGTAAATCGATTCCTTTGAAAACAACTCTACGTCGTACTTATACAGCCGCTCTGTGTCTCTCACCTGTGCTGCCTCGTTTCATCTCACACCTGTGTTTTGTGTGGTGCAGGGGAAGAGATGAGGCCTGTAATGGCTGAACTAAAGACAGGGACGAAGAGGGAGTGTGACACGGATGTAGGATGGGAACTAGTTAGAGAATGGACAGAAGGAGAGGGGGTGAGGCTTAAAAAAAAGAGAAGTGACAGGAATGAAAAATCATGTTTGCTTGAACACCACCCGCATCTCTGATTGGCTAAAACAGGTTGCTTCCAGAAAAAACACACAAATGCGCCTATCACACAACAGAAGACGATGTCAGGATGGTGTTTCCATAGATACAGCGAGAATAAACATTCATTTGGCCTTGTATATAAATATTTCTATTTTCTTTTAATCAAAACCGCCTCCTTTATTGGTTGTATTTGTGAATCTCTGCAAGCAGCAGTTGATGTCTCATTTGGCTCTGAAGGTGTGATGAAGAAAATGGACACGCCCATTTTTACTGCCAACATCAACAACAACAAGAATCATTTGGGGGGGAAAATGCAAAATAACACTCTCTGCAAACCACCCCGAGGCGGTCAGAGGGATGGACGCATGTGGAAAGATTCAGATCAGAAATAGAATTTGAAAAATGGACGGCGGAAGAAAAACGGGAATGAAGGAGCGAGAGGGAGTCAACCGAGAGAGTGAGATGGTGGCGAGTGGGAGATCAGCCAAAATATCCTCTTCTAGAGAGAGAGACAGAAACAGGTAGACGGGAAAACAAGATACAGACAGAAAGATGGAAAAAATCCAGCCTGGAATACACCAAGGCTGAACGGGTGAAGGAAAGAGGGGTAAGGGCCAGAGATGGAGAGATATGAAGAAAATGGAGGGAAAGGGAGCGACACAGACGGAAAAGGGGGGGGGGGGGGGGGGGGGGTGCAGAGAGCGAGGGAGAGTGGAGAGGAAAAGGCGTTCAGACAAGCGTGAAGCATCAACAATGAGGGCTAACAAAGAAAATCCCAATGGAGGCATCAATCACTGCCCCACTTATCCCTCCTCCCTCTGATTTTTAGTCTTTATTCCATTTATTCCAAGGTTTTGCCCCACGCACCCTCCTTCTATCACCCTCTTCTTCCCCTTTTCCTCCCCCAGCCACTCCCACCTCCATCCATTCATCCATCCATCCATCCATGCATCCATCCATCTGTCCGTCCATCTGTCCGTCCAGCCTCCAAAACAACACCAAGCCTCCGGTGTCTGTCGTTTCCATGCACCCTCAGCCCAAACAATCTGCATATTTAAGCTCCCGTTCATGGACGCACACGGCTCGTGTACGATCCCGTGTTTTTATCCGGAGCAGACAGCCTCCTGAGGAGGCTCCATTACAATCCACAGCCTCTTTCCATTTCTGCCGAGATGACTGATGGGGAAAACGGGGAATGTGAACCGTGCTGAGAAAAGTTGGAAATTAAATATACAGCCTAAAGTCTAAGCTTCTTTTCCCCTTTTTTCCCTCCAGGACGTGTATGCCGTCCTCCTTCTCTCTGCCCACAACACACAAAGGAATCCCATGATACAGGGAGGGAAGGATGAACAGAACAATGGCATAAAGGAACGAGTGACGGAAGATAAAAAGGAATCGATGGCTCGTCCTTTCCTACCTTTCTGGCTTTGCGATTCATCCATGTTTTCTTCCATTGTGGCAGGTTACAGTCCCTTTGTCTCGGTTATGTGTGAAGCTGTTTAAAGCCCCTTGCTAGCTCTCAGCAGAGTGTGCGTGTGTGTGTGTGGGAGGCAGTGTGTGTGTGAGTGTTTTTCCCTCCCTGCAGATGATGGAGGCTCAGGGAAGTCCCTGTTCCAACGCTCTCTCTCCTCACTATCTGGACCTGTCCAGCATCCTGTCTCTGGATCCATCCACAGCTTTCGCTTTCAGTACAGAAACAGAAAAACATGAAACCTCCTTAACAAAAAAATATTGACACTAATATTTTTTTAGTCTTAGAAAATTAAAGAAAAGAAACAACACGTGCAGGATTTCTCATGACCAACGACAGAGTAAAAGCTTAATACTAATAAAAACGAAGGCATCTGTCTATATTTACTCCGAATGACAAAGTAAAGAGATGTGAAAAAAGCACAGACAGGTTAAACAGAGCAGCGTGAAAACATCCTCAAACACGGTTTCAAGGAATAAAAGGAAGTCCAGGGGAAACAACAAACGAGGCAGCTCTGAAGTGACAAAGATTTAAAATGACATTAGCTCGTTACCAGGCCTCTGGAGAACTACAAGACATGTTGAGTAGGTTTTTTATCCATTTAAATCAGCTGTGTTGGATCAAGGACACATCTAAAACCTGCAGGACACCGGCCCTCGAGGCCTGGAGTTGGACACCCCTGGTCTAGCACATCCCACAGATGCTCGATTGGAATGAACTCATTGCTGTGCTCCTCAAACTATTCCTGATCCGTTATCCTGCTGAAAGAGGCCACAGCCATCAGGGAGTACCATTTCCATGAAAGGGTGTAGATGGTCTGCAACAATGCCTAGGTAGGTGGTACGTGTTATAGCAACGGCCACATGTATGGGAGAACCCAAAGTTTCCCAGCAGAACATTACATCACACCGCCTCTTCCCTTACCTGGTGTTTCCCAGGTGAGCAACACACCTGTGAAACATGATTCATCACACCAGGACGCCTTCTTACATTGGTGCGTGGTCCAGTTCTGATGCTCAGGTGCCCATTGTTGGTGCTTGGACGGGGATCAGCATGAGCACCTTGACTGGTCTGTGGCTGTGCAGCCCCACACATCAGGCTGTGATGCTCTGTGGCTCTGACACCTTTCTATCAGAACCAGCACAAAGGTGAGCCTTGGCTGCCCATGACCCTGTCGCTGGTTCACCACTACTCCTTTGTGGACCACTTCTGATAGATATTGAGTCCTCCACACTGGGAACACCACACAGGAGCAGCAGCTGTGGAGAAGCTCCGATCCAGTACCCATCATAGTTTTGGCGTTTTGTAAAAAAAAAAATCCTCACACTTGCCCATTTTTCCTGCTTTGGCCACATCAGCTTTAAGGATAAAACCTTCACTTGCTCCTGATGAATCCCATCCACTAACCTTTGATCAAACTGCCTGGACATGTCGCCAGTCCACCACAGAGCTAACACAGAGAGAACGATGAGCACTACACCACACAGTTTATGGTCACATGCATGCTTTTGGTCTGTGGAAGGAATCAGCAACGCTCTGAAGAACAAGCTTCTTGAAATGAGGCAACAGTGCTGACCACTGCACCACCATGCCAGTGACAAATCCACAAAACCCACAAAAATAATTTTATTTGTAAAAGTAATCAGTCTACGGTTGTGGCTCTGCGTTCTGATCAGATAGTCAGTTTGCACTGTACTGACTGAGCAGATGTTGAAAACCCCTGCATATCCCAGCGTATGAAAGGTCTAACAAAGAAAAAAAGGTTTGCCTGCAGTCCTCAGGCAAACCTGCAGTGAAGCACAAACTAGGGGTGGGCGGGATAAATGGTACATAGTAGAAACGTCTATCTCCCGCGATAGCGATGTTGATGGTGTCATCAAGCTGCGCCTGTTTTTGGTCGAAAGCATCGCAACGGCTGCAAGCAATATCATCTGCATACTATGCCGGGCGACAGTAATAGCGAAGAGACAAAGCACATTTTGGAATATGAGGGAAGCCAAAAACGGCGCTTCTTCCACTTCTGTACCATTGATTCATTAATGTTGAATTCTCTGGCAGCTGCTCTATTCCCATGTCGTTGCAGTATATTAATGACTGACCTCGTGTTGTGGATGGATTATCTCAGTTGTTCTCCTGACTGAAGTTTGGTCCATTTACAGCATCCTGCCATGCGATTGCATTTGTCTCTAACCATCAGGAACCCTCATGTTAACTTTTATTGAGTGGAAAAAAGTTAGCGTTCATCCTCCAGCACATCATTATATACCAGCTAGCCCAACTTTAGTAACCCTACAAACGTCACTGCTGTTTAGTTTTCTGTCTTCATTTATGTTGGAAGTGACAGCAGAGCTGTACGTTTGAATTGTTTCAGAAATCTCTCAGTCAGAACGTGCTATATCATGTTTAGGTGGAAGCTAGCGAGCTAACTTCCTGCTAACTTCTGACTCCATTAAATTTCATAAATTCTGTTTTCATGGATGCCTGGACGTTAAACTTAAGTGCTACACCTGGTAAAGCAGCAACGCTGATCATTTTATTAAAGATGAAATAATGTAGACAGTTTTTCAACTCTCAGTGATGCTGCAGTGTTCGTTTGACTTTGGGACCTGAAGCTGACGGAGTTTTGGACCCAGATTCCTCCGTGAGGCTCCTGACTACGGCAGCCGTAATGTTCCAACAACCCATCAAGCGCTGCGGCTTCGTAGCTACTAAAGTCGTAGTAAAACATTTTTTGACAGATTTTTGAGCGCTGTGTACCACATAAAATCTGTTCGAGGTCAATGCTACAGAGTCCACAGAAGAGGGGCCTGAAAACTGAAGGCTCTGCCTCCCATTCTACTTTTAAATACTCTAGGAACAACACAACAAGTAGGCCTGCAGAGCGAGAGCGAAGTGCTCTAATAGGGTGATATGGTACTACAAGGTCATTAAGATAAGATGGGGCCTGATTATTTAAGACCTTGTATGTGAGGAGCAGCATTTTGAATTCAATTCTGGATTTAACAGGAAGCCAAAACAGGAGAAATCTGCTCTCTCTTTCTAGTCCCTGTCAGGACTCTTGCTGCAGCATTTTGGATTAGCTGAAGGCTTTTCAGGGAGTTTTTAGGACTTCCTGATAATAATGAATTACAGTAGTCCAGCCTGGAAGTAATAAATGCATGAACTAGTTTTTCAGCGTCACTCTGAGACAGGATATTTCTAACTTTAGAGATGTTGCACAAATGGAAGAACGCAGTCTTACATATTTGTTTAATATGTGTGTTGAAGGACATGTCCTGGTCAAAAATGACTCCAAGGTTCCTCACAGCGTTACTGGAGGCCAAGGTAATGCCATCCAGAGTAAGAATCTGCTTAGATACCATATTTCTAAGATTTTCAGGGCCGAGTACAATAACCTCAGTTTGATCTGAATTAAGAAGCAGAAAGTTAGCGGCCATCCAGGTCTTTATGTCTTTAAGGCATTCCTTAAAAGTAATGGCATTACTAACGCCGTTAACATCCATCCATCTTCTTCCGCTTATCCGGGCCGGGTCGTGGGGGCAGCAGCCTAAGCAGAGAAGCCCAGACCTCCATCTCCCCTCCAGCTTGTCTGGGGGAACACCAAGGCATTTCCAGGCCAACCGAGAGATATAATCTCTCCAGCATGTCTAGGAGGCATCCTTGTCAGATGCCCGAACCACCTCAGCTGGCTCCTTTCGATGTGGAGGATCAGCGGCTCTACTCTGAGCCCCTCCCGGATGGCTGAACTTCTCACCCTATCTCTAATTGAGAGGCCAGCCACCCTTCGGAGGAAGCTCATTTCTGCCGCTTGTATCCGCGATCTCGTTCTTTCGGTCACTACCCACAGCTCGTGATCATAGATGAGGGTAGGGACGTAGATCGACCGGTAAATTGAGAGCTTCGCTTTAACACTCAGCTCTCTCTTCACCACAACAGACCGGTGCAGCGTCTGCATTATTGCAGCTGCAGCCCCAATCTGTCTGTCGATCTCCGGCTCCCTTCTTCTGTCACTCGTGAACAAGACCCCAAGATACTTAAACTCCTCCACTTGGGGCAGGAACTTGTCCCTGACCCGGAGTGGGCACTCCACCCTCCAAATCTGAGAACCATGGCCTCCGATTTGGAGGTGCTGATCCTCATTCCCGCTGCTTCATACTCGGCTGTGAACCATTCCAGTGGGAGCTGGAGGCCCTCACCCGATGAAGTCAACAGAACCACATCATCTGCAAAAAGCAGAGATAAGATTCTGAGGCCACCGAAGTGAAAGCCCTCCGCCACTTGGCTGCGCCTAGAAATCCTGTCCATAAAAATTATGAACAGAATCAGTGACAAAGGGCAGCCCTGGCGGAGCCCATCACCCACCGGGAACGAGTCCGACTTATTGCCAGCAATGCGAACCAAGCTCTTGCAACAGTCGTATAAGGACTGAATGGCCCGTAGCAATGGGCCAGACACTCCATACTCCCAGAGCACCCCCCAAGGGACACGGTCGAATGCCTTCTCCAAGTCCACAAAATACATGTGGACTGTTTGGGCAAACTCCCATGCATCCTCAAGCTCTTGAGAGGATAAAGAGCTGGTCCAGTGTTCCGCGACCAGGACGAAAACCGCATTATTCCTCCTGTATCCGAGGTTCGACTAACGGACGAACTCTCCTTTCCAGCACCCTGGCATAGACTTTCCCAGGGAGGCAGTGGAGTATGATTCCCCTGCAGTTGGAACACACCCTCCAGTCCCCTTTCCTAAAGATGGGGACCACCACCCCGGTCTGCCAATTGTTAAGATTCGTTCGATTTGGGTAAGAGAAGAAAGCAGGCTGAGTCCAGGGAGGCGTCAAAATAGTGATCTTTAATTACACACTCTGCGCAGAAGTGTGGGAAGAAAACTTGCAACAGATTCTCCAAAGAGTGGACAGCTCCCCATCCTTATATAACCCATGATGACATCACACAGTTAGACCTTACTGGAAATGATAACAGTCTCCCCATAGTCCAAAGTTCTCCTTATACAAACATCGGATGATACTTTTAGAGAAAAACAAGTGTGTGACATGTCATGTTGTGCAGTTCTGTGAGCCTGTGTGTCCAACTAGAGAATGTCCTGACATGACCTCCCTGTGTAAATAAGTGTGTATGCGAACGTGCGTGTTTACATAACTCTGTATGTGCATGTTCTGATGTAGGCCTGCAAATGAATTAGAACAAGGTCCTGCTGGACCCTCCAGTTATGGACGGTGAATACAATGCTGTGGATACCATTTGAGACTTGATTACAATGATGATAATATGCATACATTAATCTTTACTCAGATTACCATAGATATAAAACAAAGATTATACTGTCATCAGATTCAACAATGATGAATGACTGATCAATGATAGTTATGATTATAAAATGTCACCATAAGAATACAAAGTAAAATATCTCTTGTCCACACAATCCAGGTGTACTGCCCCTGATCTCCACGCAACGTTGTAGAGACGTATCAACCAAAACTGCATTTTCTAAGGAAAGCGTTCTCAGCTTGTGAGCAAAAACAAAACAAAAAAAACACCATTTCCCACTGCAGGAAAAATGTACCATGTCGACCAATCAAAAAATGATATGGCAACATGGCATTTGGTTGTTTAGGAAGGGGGGGAAGTTTTAGGAGTGACGGCCAGAGAGAGAGAAGGAGTGTGTCAGAACAATGAGGCGACTGCTGAATGTCACAGTTCTGTCAAAAAGCCACCAAAGGCAGTTTGCAGTGTAAACGCTGCCTACAGGTGGAAAACAGGAGCAGACACACCTGCTGCTGTCAGGCCTGCAGGTATCAGGCTGTGATGTTCTCCTTCATCTTATAACAGACAGAAACTATATTTTGGAGTGGCACAAATAATTTGTGTGGCATCTTATTTGATGCAGAACAGCTGATTGTTCTGTAAATAGTTTGAAATAGTTATAGAAAAAAAACGCCTGGGCTGCATTTTTAGGTAAATAGATGCAAATAACTTTGTTGTTTGCAAAACTTGTGCATGGGTTTTTAAAATTTACAATTTCTATTTGTATTTCAAGGTATGAAAATGAGTTGTTAATGTTTGTGGTTGTTACAGTAAAAAATATAACTTTTATCTACTGTGATTTTGTTACTGTTCAACGTGAGGGACTCAAGCGCAGAACTTCAGAATCAGCTGAACACAAGAATTTATTTATAGAGTTCACCAGGTGTATATACAGGAAGTGCAGGGCAGTGCTATAGACAACAATGTGGGGGATGGGGCTCCAGGGAAATCCAAGGGGGGAATCACTCGTTCTCCAACTCTCCACACTCACGACCGCAGTTCCTTTCCCCACACTTGACACCAAGATTCACACAGGGAAGGTTATCCTGGAGGTCTGTAGGCGAGGAAACGAGAATGAGTTACACCGTTCACAAGCTACAGCTCGACTTATCTTGAGCTGTAGCTTGACTCTCACTGACACGTGGTAGACAACGATCCAGCGAAGACCAGGAGACTCCTCCTGGCTTAAATGCCGAGCGGCTTGATGGGCATCAGGTGTGTTCCCCTTCAGTGGGCGTGGGCTGAAGGTGTGAACCCACAATAAGTTCCGGCCCGGCGACAGAGAGCGAGAGAGAGAGAGAAAGGTAGAAATGGCCGATCATCGTCTTGCTGATCCCCAGGCCGTGACAGATTTTATGGTTTTTGATTTTAGATCAATTGTGTTAATACATTATGTCAAAATGAAACAAATAACAGTAAATTCAAACATGTGAGGTTGTGCTGAAAAGAATGACACCAAACAAGGCAAGTAAATAGTTTTTAAAGGTGAATGTGGAGGAAAAAGTAAAATTAGTCAAAAATAGCCAATTATACGCCAGAGAGTTAAAGTAATGCAATAGTAACTTTTCCGAGAAATTAGTTACTTTTATAATATTGTAACTTGGTTACTAACTCGATTACCTTTAGAAGAAATAACTAGTAACTACTGCTAATTAGTTTTTTAAAGTAACTTGCCCAACAGTGGTGAAGAAGTTCATGAAGTCATTACTAGTTAACGTTAAAGGGATGGTTGGCTCAACAGAGCTCTGACTGTTTGTCAGCCTGGCTACAGAGCTGAAGAGAAACCTGGGGTTGTTCTTATTTTCTTCAATCAGTGATGAATAGTAAGATGTTCTGGCTTTGCGGAGGGCTTTCTTATAAAGCAGCAAACTATTTCTCCAGGCTAAATGATGATCCTCTAAATTTGTGACACGCCATTTCCTCTCCAGCTTACGAGTCATCTGCTTTAGGCTACGTGTTTGAGAATTATACCACGGAGTCAGGTACTTCTGATTAGAGGCCTTAGTTTTCACAGGAGCTACAGTATCCAGAGTCGTACGTAGTGAGGAGGTGAAATTATTAACAATATGATCGACCTCTGTTGGGGTACAATGTAGCAAGTTTTTAACAAATGAGCAAGCGGTTTGAAAGTCAGACCCGCCCCTCCTCGTCACATCTGTGTTTTTGATTTGTTTTTATTTTTAAACAAATATAGTGACAGTGCAAATGTCAGGGCCTGGAATTCTGGAAACCACCTTTCTATCGTCTGTGGGTATGGATCATTTAGACCTCAAGGTTTAATTAAAATATAACGTTTTAGTTTTTAAACTAAATGAAAAATATTTTTTACATTCATCCTGTATTTGTGTAGTATGACAGGTTTGAGCACTGTCTCCTTACACCTTACTTTATTCGCTCTGTGCTGAGTTTATTCCCAGTGTTTATAGACATGAATGATAATGAATGATATTTTTTTAATCTAAGTGTGGTTATAAATACAGTACAATATGATGCAGTCATGATTATTTTCCCACCTACTTCTGTACATCTGCACCATTTTAAAGGTCTGTCTTGTACAGTTACAGTAAAGCAAAACCAGCGTACAAAATTGTCACCAAAGGTTTCGGACTGGTCTCCATAAGTCCACCTGAGGAGCCCTGATTCATCAGGTCTTCGTGAGCAGCTACATTAAAAACACGGAGTAAGCGAGAGATGATAGCCTGCACTAGAGTTCAGTAAGAAGCTCAGAGCTCAGTGAACAAGGAAAACGCTTTTTGCTGACACCCCTACAGTGAAGCTTGCTGTGGAGATGACTTTCAGAACAGAGAGAAGGATGAATGCAGCCAAACATCCAGAGGTTCCTCACAAAATCTGCTCCAGACTTCAGAGACGGGAAATTTAGAAGATGCACAGAATCAGAATACTTTATTAATCCTGAAGGAAATTATGTGAGTTACAGTTGCTCCAATACAGTAACAGACTAAACTAATTAAATACTACAATATGTTATGAGCCAAAGCAAACATTCAAGTAAATACTGGAGTGGTTTTTATGAGACTGATGATCTAACTCTACTCTGGGCAGAGCGTTTGCTAGACTGGAAGGAAAAATGGCAGTTTTATAATTTAAAGTCAAACTTCTATAACGTAAACACAGTTTTGTCATGGTCTGGTTGGGCACCTGCAGGTCTCAGACAGCGGCTCCTCCTCCTTTAGGCGGAGTCCGGTTGCCCCTCCCTGGCTGACCACCTGTGAGCAATCGTGCCAGCGGTATATCAGACCTGCGCTCTCAACCACTCATCGCCTGAGTATCTGCTATTCCCATGTTAGTTCAGTGGAGCATCCTAAACCTTGTCTTAACGCCGTGTGATGACTGACCTGTCTTTTCTTGTCCTCAGCGATAGCACCCGGAGTGGAGATCTTGTTCCCCTCGCTCCCGTCCTCCTGGACCTGGGCCGCCAGCTGCTTACACAACGTGGCCTGCCGGCCCACCGCTCACCTGCCGGCCCACCGCTCACCTGCCTGCCTCCCCACGCCTCGACCGCTTCCGGGTTTTCCGCTCCACCTGTCCCCTCCATCTGAAACCAAGTAAGGCAATTCAATTCAACGGCGGAGGATTATTGGTTGTCTTCTGGATCCCTCTGATCGTGATCTCCTCTTGTTCCAGTGCCCCGGCCCCTACCTAGTCCTGTTTCTACCTCCCCGCTGTCCCCGCTGTTCAGCCGTCTCCTAGAGGTGTCTAGGTCGCCCTCATTATCACCGACGAATCCTACGCGCCACTAGTGTGGTGGCGTCACTTTGTGTTTCACCTTTGTTTACCTGTGGGCGGAAATAAATCATTTGTTTTCTGTCACCTCGCTTCCGGGTTGGTTTCTGCGCCTGTGTCCATCCCTGTTCCCTCGTGCCGTTGAGCCGTGACAAGTTTTCCCTAAGACCCAACCTCTTGGTTTAAAAATGAAGCCAACATGCAAATGTCATGCAACATGCTCTAATGCCCACTTCAGCCTGGCTCTGGCACCAAGTCAGTCCCCATAGACTGTTTGGTAAACTGTGTAACAACACAGAAAATTATGTTCATGGTAATATTTGTGAACGCAAATAATTTGGTTCTCTGTGATGAAGTTTTGGTGCATGAAAAGCTAAAGTGTAGTGTACTGTTTATTTATTCTAGCTATCTTAAGACTCAACCCTCTTATTGAAATACAAACACTTCCAGCTCAAATGTTACATTTTGAAAGTGAGGCATTAAAATGAAACTTTAAAAACAAAGAGGTGACACCGTGATGGCAGCATCAGTCTTTTATGTAGAGCCAAAGCTTCTCTGCAGTTTTCTGCACTTGCCTCCTTGTGCCTGTGCCATCCGGGAATCCTTTTGGTTCTTGCTTGTAGAGACGGAGCAGCTCAGACGCACCAGCAGTGCCTGTAGTTTGGATAGTTCTGGTTTACAAGGTAAATGTTTTAAATACTTTTCTTGGGGCTGAAAGCAGAGAGGGTGGTGAGCTACACCTACCAAATCCAGGCAATTCTGCACAAAAATAATATAAATGTGCAAAGAAGGAGAGTTAAATGAAATCTGATCGCTCCTTTTACTTCACTCTCATATTTAGAGTTCACATTCAAACACCTTAACTTAAAACATGAAATTTCACTTCATGCTATGGATAAAAACCTGTTTCAGTTTGAAATTGTTGCTTCAACTCAAAATAATACTGCAAGATGAGCGAGTCCTAACAGCCTAAAACTGAACAAGCTCAAGAAAAATACAGCAGTGAGTGAAGACAGCTAGGGATAAGTGGGAAGATGAGTAGATCTTCTTCATCAACTAACTAATCCTGAAGTAATCTCCAGCGTCACTAGCAGTATCTCATTTGATATGTTGGAGCGCCCCCAAATGGAGACTCATTGTAATGACATTTAGCAGTGCTCTCAGCTTTCTAAAACATGAGACAGGACTTGTGCCTGTTTATGTTGGAAAGAAAAGGCCACCAAATAATTTAAACTTTCACAATCTAATGAGCTTTGCTTCAGATTGGACCAAAACTTTTCTAATTGATCGTGCATAGTCTAAAGAAGATTTACCCCAGTGGTCAACATCTGTCAGCGTTTCTTAATGTCAACAAATGCAACTGTCCATAAAAATTATGAACAGAATCGGTGACAAAGGGCATGAGTATGACTTGTTGTTGGCAATGCAAAGCAGGCTCTTGCAACCGTTGAAAGGGATGTTGCTAGCAAGGGTTGCCAACATCTACCCTTCTTGAAAAACTGAACCAGGAACATAGAAATGGAAAGGACACAGCACTGATCAGGCCAGAAAAGGTTAAGGCGTCAGCTGTACCAGAAATAGAAGAAGAGTCAGACTCAACAAACTGGTTGGAAGCCTGATTGTTGGATTCCCTTTGGAGGCTCACAGACTAGAGACTGTCCAGCTCGTCATTTTCAGGCTGAACTGGAGACTGAGAGCTGTACGGCTAAAGTCGGCAGGAGCGAACAAGGCCGCTGGACTCAGTGAAGCTGGCTGGTGATCCCATCGTTGTCTGGGACCTCATGTTCTGGTAAACTACTGTTGTCACCTTGGAAGGAAAGAAGGCAGAGTTGGGGAAGACAGACGCTGAAATTCAGCAGACAAATGTTTTGTAAATAATTAAAGATTTAAACATAAGTTTTCAGAATTTATCATCAAAATGTTTAGTTTTACATGACGCCCTGGACCTCCTCGCTCTGGCTCAGAGACAAAATGCTGCCCAGGCGGTAAAAACTTTTTTATGTGTGAAAAACAAGACACCACGGTGATTGGTCTAAACATTTTAGGGTGGCCTCAGGTCTGATGTTGGCTCAGGTTTTTTCTTCTGCAGCTTTCTGGGCATCTCCTTATTTGGAGCCGCCTCACCCATCACCATGGCAACCACCTCTTACCCTCAGGCAGACCTACATAAAGAGATAGACAGCTTCTCCAAGCCCAGAAATTTATGACCATGTTTAAGGTAAACATGGTCTGGTTAGGCAGAGAGGGGGGGGGGGGCTCCTCTCTGTTTAGTCAAACAATATCAGAGTAATATTAGCCTTACAGATAAACATAAATCCCAACACCACATTCACTCGTCTCTCGTTATAAAAGGAAATGTGTGTGCGAGCATACTTCCTCTCTCTTTAAACAGCCGTCAGTCATGCTGCTCTCCTCGTAAACACTGAGGAGATTCGACTGAGACTTCAGCTCCTGTTTCGATGTAAGTCTCAAAAACATTCTTCTACTTCCTGATCACAAAGCTAAAGATTGTTGATTATTAAACCGCCCTATGTGGCAGGTCATCTGGACAGTTTATTAGGCTCGTAGCTTCAAAATAATCAGCATCATTTAATGAAAGCAAAAGGTTGTTTATTGATTCAGTCTCTCTTTATTATAGCCACGCATTCAATTTTACGTTTTTAATGTTTTTACATTTATTTTTTACATGTTTATTTTTACATAAATATGGTTCTTGAAGTATAAATCAGGCTTTGAGGCAACATGCAGCTAATCGGGAAAATCTGAAGTTTTGACAGAACTATTGCACAATACTGAATTGTTGCATAGTGAGAACAAGAAGAGGGAAGTTCTTTGTTCTGCTTTAGTCATACTTATAAGCTGCAGGATGAACAGCAGATCAACAGACTATAGTTTTACAAACTATTATACAGAGACTTTACTCCAAAAAAGGCGGCAGGATGTTTTGGGGAAAAAATGGACAAATCTTTACGAGTGATTCAGAACGCAGCTGGATTCAGTCAAACGAACATACATAACAGTATTTTATGGGTCAAGCATCATTTCCTGCAATGTTACCGAGTCCCACTTACAATCTTTGAAAGGATTTAAACAGCAGCAGCCAGAAAGACAAGAGCTGAAGCTTCTCCACAACAGAAACAACCTCAATGTAACTTTTTTTTCACAAAGATATGTTTGGTATAGAATATATATGTAAACAGTGTAAAGATGGGCAAGAGAACAAACCAGCTGTTCTCCACAGAAACAGCCAAGGTGTACTCTCAGTTGCAGGGGAACAATATGAGAACAGCACCTCCGAGGCTGGAGATGCAACACTAGAAGAGGACTTGGGGCTTAGCACCCAATCTCGGGCGGGGTGATGATATCTCCCCCCGACCTGTCGTCATGGCTCCCCCTTGGTGTAGCATGTGTGTTGTGCCTCGTCAATCTCTACCCATGAGAGCAGTCCCATCTTCCAAATGTTGGAACACTGAGTTACTAGTTGTTTTACCATCACTGTGGATGTTGGTTATGGAAGAGTCCATAGTCTCTCATTCTATTCATGTAACCCCTTCCACTGGGGTTGAAGCATTCCAACAGCGCTCTACTTTAATCTCTTGCCCACCGATGCCTTCTTCTTCCAGGGGCCCACTTCTCATCAGGGCGTCCTGGTTCCTCAACACCTGACGTGGACCTTGTTGATCCGGGTGACGTCCGAGCCAGTATGGGTTCATATTTATCTCTCTCACTCATGTCTGCGGTAGGCTTGGTTAGCATAAGGGGGTCTAGCCTAGGACCCTTAACATGTTAATATTTTATAATGTTTATAAGCTGGACAGAAAAGCTGAAACTTAAAATACATCTGGTAAATAAGTGGCAATATTCTCTGTCATCAGGGAGCAGTGATGACGTCAGAGGACCTCTTAAACACTCTGGAAGATTTGGGAGATGAAGAGTTTAATAAATTCAAGTGGTTCCTGCAGCAGGAAGAGATCCTTGAAGACTTCCCGACCATCAAAAAGAGCCGACTTCAGGCAACAAGCACGTGGGACACCGTAGACCTGATGGTGCAGACATACAGACTTCCTGGAGCTGTTGAAGTGACCAGGAAGGTTTTAGAGAGGATCCACAGGAATGATCTGCTGGAGAGTTTCTCTGCCATCTCTGGAGCAGAAGGTCAGTCACAGGACGAGACAAACATGTTGTTTCTGCAGTCTGACCTAGTTTCACATTCATTATCTCTGTCTGTCAGTGGATGTCAGCGATGGTGGGGAGACATCAGAGAAAAGAGGATCTTCCTCCTCTCAGACTCGGGATTCTTTTTCTCAGACCAATGAGAATAATGGTAATAATTTACTTTCCAGACATACAGTAATATGTTTGAAATAATATTAATTATTAGTTTCATTGTGATGTCTCTAACTGAGCACACGACGTGCAGTGTTGGGAAGGTTACTTTTAAAATGTATTCCACTACAGATTACAGATTACATGCCCCAAAATGTATTTTGTAACGTATTTCGTTACGTTACTCAATGAGAGTAACGTATTCTGAATACTTTGGATTTCTTAATATATTATCGGGCGACCGTGGCTCAGGGGGTTGGGAAGCGTATCTGTAACCGGAAGGTTGCCGGTTCGATCCCCGGGCTCTCTGTCCTGGTCGTTGTGTCCTTGGGCAAGACACTTTACCCTACTTGCCTACTGGTGTTGGCCAGAGGGGCCGATGGCGCGATATGGCAGCCTCGCTTCTGTCAGTCTGCCCCAGGGCAGCTGTGGCTACAACTGTAGCTGCCTCCACCAGTGTGTGAATGTGAGAGTGCATGAATAGTGGCATTGTAAAGCGCTTTGGGTGCCTTGAAAAGCGCTATATAAATCCAATCCATTATTATTATCATGCTTTTTACAACTACATGAATGTCCTATTGCTGTGTGATTTATTACTATTACTGAAGGTTACTCTCCACACCAACACCAACCAGATGTTTAAATCTTAATATAAATGAGTAACAGTAGGTGGACATTAGGTAAGGCTGCACTTTTTGCTGTGATCTCGTGTAGAAAACTATTCGGCGCGTATATAAAACAGGTCCGCGGCTCCGAACTGTAGTAAAGGGACCTCTGGCTGATACGTCGGGTTCGTGTCGGCTCGTAGCTGAAAACTAGCTTTACTTTGTTGTCTGGGTCAAGTTTGCTAGCAGAGACAGAGAGAGGCATTGAAAGGCTGCTGCAACGGGACTTATTGTTTCAGAGGAAAACATGAACACGGTGTACAGTCGAGTCTTAATAGCTTACTCACAGCTGGGCTCGTCAGGCTCTCTGTTTGGCTGCAGTGGTTATTATTATATTTACATGCTTCCAGCTCCCGTTTCTGCTCCGTGACAGCTCGTACTTTTCCTTTTTCTCCCTCCCTCGCTCACAGACACATCACGGGTCCATCCTCCCTGCAGCACGGACTACACTGCCCATCAGGCTCCATGCTTTAGGGCGATGCCTTCATATTAAATCATTTTTGTATAATAATTTTTTAGAATATATTTTCACATCATTATGCTGGAGGTGAGATTGAGACACAGGCATTAGAGCCTCCTGTGTTTTGTTTGGGTTTCCTCCGGCGTGGAATTACCAAAAATAGAGAGAGCACAGCCTAACATATGAAACAGGAAAAGACCGTGTAATCCATTTATTTCAACAAAGTAACTGTATTCTGAATACCACCTTTTACGGTAACTGTAACAGAATACAGTTACTCATATTTTGTCATTTTAAATACGTAATGCCGGTACATGTATTACGTTACTCTCCAACACTGATGAGGTGGTCTTTATTACAACCACATTCACCCATTTAAAGGACAAATTTCACAAATTAAAAAAAACACACACTGATATTCTGTGCATTTTAAGAACTTTCTAACTATGATGCACACACTCACTGTCCAGTGGAATCACAGAGAACAATTTGGGTTCACTGTCTTACACAAGTTTTATTGACATGCAAACTGCAGGACTGAACCCACTGACATTTCATTTAGTAGATGACCTGGTCTATGGCCTAAGCCACAGCCACCCTGCTTCTAAACAATTTATATTGATCAAAGCCAGGAGTCCAGACATTTTTATTCGTCAAAGCAAGTTTTAGTTATTTCATTTACTATTTATTCCCAAAGTTCGGCATAGATGTGGATCGATCTCATGCACGGACAGGCACTGAGTTTGGGTTAAATGTGAGCTGGGAAGGAGCTCGATCTCTTGAACCCATTGCAGATTGTTTTGAAGGCCACAGAATATCGCAGATCTGGTGTGGAAGGAATTGGACCTGCTGTGAGAATTAGAATAGTGCCAGACCAAAATACCTCCAGAGATGGGTAAGGCTCAGGACCCAAACTCTTCCAGCTCTGCTGTGCTGGAGTTTCCAACAAAGAGCAAAAGGGTCATTTCTGTAAAACTTTGATTCAGTGCAAGTACATCTCCCATTGTTTTGTGTCCTTTCAGTTGGTGATGATTAAATGCAAGGCCTGCCAGATGGTCATCGAGATAGGCATCTCCGCACAAAAGCCTCACACTTTCTTTCTTTTCATTCATATTTGACACAGATGTGGTGGTTCCAGTACCAGAGCCTCACCCCATCGCATCTTACCAACAGATGCTTCAATCAAACTTCCAGGACAAGTTTATGTGCGCACAAGAAGGTTGGGCAGAAGATAAACAGCGTCTGGTTGATATCTACACAGAGCTGTACATCACAGCTGGATATGATGTACATATCAACACACAGCATGAGGTCCGGCAGATTGAGAAAGTATGGAAGCCAGCAGAGCCAGAGAAACCTATTAGACCCACAGACATGTTCAAACATCCTTCAGGAGACTACAGACCCATCAAAACAGTGATGACCAATGGAATCGCAGGAATTGGAAAAACTTTCCTTGTCCAGAAGTTTGTTTTGGACTGGGCTGAAAAAAGATCCAATCAAGATGTGCATCTGATTTTCCCCTTCACCTTCCGTCAGCTGAATCCT
The DNA here is from genome assembly GCF_057381845.1 of Rhamphochromis longiceps. Lineage (NCBI taxonomy): Eukaryota > Metazoa > Chordata > Actinopteri > Cichliformes > Cichlidae > Rhamphochromis > Rhamphochromis longiceps. The sequence goes on from NC_140562.1 coordinate 45,762,310, forward strand.
CTGAAGGGAGAAAAGTTCAGTTTGGCAGAGCTCATTCATGAATGCATCCCAGAAACTGTAGGCATCCCACAGGAGGCTCTTAATTACATCTTTACAGATGTTCAGTCATCAGGAATCACCAACTATGACAAGAGTAAATTCAAACTTCTGTTTGTGTTTGATGGGCTGGATGAGAGCCGCCTTCATCTCGACCTTCATTCTGAAGACATTCGCTCTGTCGATGTAACAAAGGCAGCTAAAACAGATGTCCTGCTGAGGAAACTCATCAATGGGAAACTGCTACGCTCTGCTCGCATCTGGGTAACCACACGGCCTGCAGCGGCCAATCAGATCCCTCGAGAGTTTATCAGCAGTACAACAGAGGTCAGGGGGTTCACAGACCCACAGAAAGAGGAGTACTTCAGGAAGAGATTCAAAGGTAAGGAGGAGGCTGACAAACTCATCTCCCATATCGAGACATCACGAAGCCTCCACATCATGTGCCACATCCCAGTCTTCTGCTGGATCACTGCAACAGTTCTGGAGGATGTGTTGAAAACCAGAGAGGGAGGAGAGCTGCCCAAGACTCTGACTGAGATGTACGCAGAGTTCCTGGTGTTTCAGATTGATCGGACAAAAGAAAAATATGGCCCAGAGAAGAGCATTCAATACATTAAGTCATTAGCAAAATTGGCCTTTGAGCAGCTGGAAAAGGGCAACCTGATCTTCTATGAGAAGGATCTGAGAGAGAGCGGCATTGATTTCAGTGAAGCCTCGGTGTGCTCAGGAGTGTTCACAGAGATCTTCAAAGAAGATCGAGGAAGGAAAGGGAAAGACAAGATGTTCAGCTTCGTCCATCTGAGCGTTCAGGAGTTTCTGGCTGCTCTTTATGTGAGGATGTCGCTTAACAACAGTAACATAAATGTGATGCCATTGCCACAACCATCACTGAAAAACCTTTGGCTATTTTTCAGTAAAACTGCTTCAAAGAAAATCCACAGGAATTTCATTAACAGGGCCTTGCAGAGTCCAAATGGACACCTGGACTTGTTCCTTCGCTTCCTTCTGGGTCTTTCACTGCAGACCAATCAGGACAAACTACAGGACGTGCTGAGAAAAACAGACTGTAGTTCAGAGACCACTCAGAACACAGTTCAATATATCAAGAAGAAAATCAGTGAGAATGTGTCTGCAGAGAGAAACATCAATTTGTTTCACTGTCTGAATGAACTAAATGATTGTTCGTTAGTGGAGGAGATCCAACAGTATCTGAGTTCAGGATGCCTCTGCACCCATGAACTGACTCCAGCTCAGTGGTCAGCTCTGGTCTTCATCTTAGTGTCATCAGAAGAACATCTTAATGTTTTTGACCTGAAGAAATACTCTGCTTCCGAGGAAGCTCTTCTAAGACTATTGCCTGCGGTCAAAGCTTCCAACACAATAATGTAAGTGCACAAAACTACCACCCATCTAATAATGTAACTGTAATAATGTGTTTCTCGACCATTCAGCATAATCTCTGATTCTTAGCATTTACCCAAATGTATTTGTGGGAGTAAGAGTGATCAATGCAATACTGTTTAGTGTAATAAAGTTATTTGATTTCATTTGCCTAAAAGTTATAGTGACATCAGTAGTCAGCTCAGTCTTTGATTCTAATAGTAAAGAATACTTCACATATTTGAAGTTCAATTCAATTTCATATAGCACCTAATTGCAACTGCAGTTGCCTCAAGTAACTTTATATTGAAAGATAAAGACCCTACAATAATTAAGAGAAAACAGTAAGATGTTCTGGATTTGCGGAGGGCTTTCTTATAAAGCAACAAACTATTTCTCCAGGCTAAATGATTAGCCTCTAAATTTGTGACACGCCATTTCCTCTCCACCTTACGAGTCATCTGCTTTAGGCTACGTGTTTGAGAATTATACCACGGAGTCAGGTACTTCTGATTTGAAGTTCTATTTTTCACAGGAGCTACAGTATGTCATTGATTGAAGCACAATCTGAAAGTTTTACATTGTACACCAGTGTTAGTGTTTGTCTGTGTGTTTTTTTTCTTTAAAATTGCATCCAGACTGAGTGGCTGCAACCTGACAGAGGAAAGCTGTAAAGTACTATCATCAGTTCTCAGCTCCAAGCCCTCCACTTTGATAGAGCTCGACATGAGTAACAATGACCTGCAGGATTCCGGGGTGACCTTGCTGGCGGCAGGACTGGAGAATCAACACTGCAAACTGGAGATTCTCAGGTCAGAGTTCAGAACAATGACAACAAACAGGACAAGGTGAAAACACAAAGTTAACAATCTGATGTAGTTACATACACACACCCACAACCACCTACACACACACAATGGACAAAAACAAATAACTGGCCAACTGTACCCTCATACACACAATAATAACATGGACTGAACCACCACTCACTACCATTAGCACTTTATACAGCCTCTATAGAAATCATCCACATATCTCACTGATCTTAACTGCACTACTGTAAATGCTGTATAGACAATGATTCTGTACAATATGGTAATTACCCATAATAGACCCATATTTTGTACCCTCATACTTATAATAGACCCATTCCTGTAATATACTTACATATCTATATTATTGCTAATATATATATTGTAATATATCTATAATATGGCAAAAGCACTTCTGAATAAACGCAAACTGCATTTCGTTGCCTTGTACTTGTGACATGTGCAATGACATAAAGTTGAATTCTATTCTATTCTATTCTATTCTATTCTAGTAAGATATACTTATATCTGTTCAGTCTCATCACTTAATTTAGTCATCAAAGCATGTGTGTGCTGGTCAGCAGCTCATGAGAGACTGAAAATACAGCAGTAGGCCTAAATAACTTCAGACTGGCTGACTGATGTAAGAGGATTACTTGTTTCCATGTGTACTTCATAGGATAAGATCTGCATATTATTATTTATTGACTAACTATTTTCTACAAACTCATCACTGCTGTTGGGGGAAATCTGAACACAATAAAATAAAATTTGAAAGCTTTGAGTGATACAGATTAGTCCTTAAAGATAGCGAAAACGAAGGTGATGGTTATGACCTATAAAGTGTTTTTTTGCTTCCAGACTGAGTGGCTGTAATCTGACAGAGGGAAGCTGTAAAACACTGTCATCAGTTCTCAGCTCCAAGCCCTCCACTTTGAGAGTGATCGACATGAGTAACAATGACCTGCAGGATTCAGGCCTGACTTTGCTGGCCACAGGACTGGAGAATCCACACTGCAAACTGGAGATTCTCAGGTCAGAGTTCAGCTTTGGTTCAACAGATAACCATATAAATGTGATTCAAAGCTTGTAGTAACAGTGATCAATTCTTGCAGAGACCATAAACAGCGGACAATTCAACAGGGATAAACTGCTGTTCTGAACCTGGCCTTTGATACGGTTAATCACTCAGTGGTTAAGTTATCTGAATTCTAATCTGCAATGTACAAAACTTGATTCAGTGTTTTTCTCTGAGAACTGTTAGTGTGCCAGGATAAAGTTAGAAATACCACCACTAAGGGGTCTTGGCATTACAGTAGTGCCACAGGGTTCGATCTTTGAGCCATTGCTGTTTACTGTATACAGTGGGGGAAATAATTATTTGATCCCCTGATGAATTTCCAGGAAGAGAAAGAATATTAACCAAAAATCCAGAGAAACAACATACATAAAAGTTAGACGCTGATATGCATGTCATTGGGTGAAAAAAAAAGTACACACACACACACACACACACACACACACACATATACATATATATATATATATATATATATATATACATACACAGTGGGGCAAAAAAGTATTTAGTCAGCCACCGATTGTGCAAGTTCCCCCACTTAAAATGATGACAGAGGTCAGTAATTTGCACCAGAGGTACACTTCAACTGTGAGAGACAGAATGTGAAAAAAAAATCCATGAATCCACATGGTAGGATTTGTAAAGAATTTATTCGTAAATCAGGGTGGAAAATAAGTATTTGGTCAATAACAAAAATACAACTCAATACTTTGTAACATAACCTTTGTTGGCAATAACAGAGGTCAAACGTTTACTATAGGTCTTTACCAGGTTTGCACACACAGTAGCTGGTATTTTGGCCCATTCCTCCATGCAGATCTTCTCGAGAGCAGTGATGTTTTGGGGCTGTCGCCGAGCAACACGGACTTTCAACTCCCGCCACAGATTTTCTATGGGGTTGAGGTCTGGAGACTGGCTAGGCCACTCCAGGACTTTCAAATGCTTCTTACGGAGCCACTCCTTTGTTGCCCGGGCGGTGTGTTTTGGATCATTGTCATGTTGGAAGACCCAGCCTCGTTTCATCTTCAAAGTTCTCACTGATGGAAGGAGGTTTTGGCTCAAAATCTCACGATACATGGCCCCATTCATTCTGTCCTTAACACGGATCAGTCGTCCTGTCCCCTTGGCAGAAAAACAGCCCCATAGCATGATGTTTCCACCCCCATGCTTCACAGTAGGTATGGTGTTCTTGGGATGCAACTCAGTATTCTTCTACCTCCAAACACGACGAGTTGAGTTTATACCAAAAAGTTCTACTTTGGTTTCATCTTCAGCAGCGGAACACGTCTGGCACTGCGGGATTTGATTCCCTGCCGTTGTAGTGTGTTACTGATGGTGACCTTTGTTACTTTGGTCCCAGCTCTCTGCAGGTCATTCACCAGGTCCCCCCGTGTGGTTCTGGGATCTTTGCTCACCGTTCTCATGATCATTTTGACCCCACGGGATGAGATCTTGCGTGGAGCCCCAGATCGAGGGAGATTATCAGTGGTCTTGTATGTCTTCCATTTTCTGATGATTGCTCCCACAGTTGATTTTTTCACACCAAGCTGCTTGCCTATTGTAGATTCACTCTTCCCAGTCTGGTGCAGGTCTACAATACTTTTCCTGGTGTCCTTCGAAAGCTCTTTGGTCTTGGCCATGGCGGAGTTTGGAGTCTGACTGTTTGAGGCTGTGGACAGGTGTCTTTTATACAGATGATGAGTTCAAACAGGTGCCATTCATACAGGTAACGAGTGGGGGACAGAAAAGCTTCTTACAGAAGACGTTACAGGTCTGTGAGAGCCAGAGATTTTCCTTGTTTGAGGTGACCAAATACTTATTTTCCACCCTGATTTATGAATAAATTATTTACAAATCCTACCATGTGAATTCATGGATTTTTTTTTTCACATTCTGTCTCTCACAGTTGAAGTGTACCTCTGGTGCAAATTACTGACCTCTGTCATCATTTTAGGTGGGGGAACCTGCACAATCGGTGGCTGACTAAATACTTTTTTGCCCCACTGTGTGTGTGTGTGTATATATATATATATATATATATATATATATATATATATATATATATATATAAAAAACACCCAGCACGCCCCTGCGGGCGGTTTATCCTTCAAGCTCGGGTCCTCTACCAGAGGCCTGGGAGCTTGAGGGTCCTGCAGTATCTTAGCTGTTCCCAGGACTGCGCGCTTCTGGACAGAGATTTCCGATGTTGTTCCCGGGATCTGCTGGAGCCACTCGCCTAGCTTGGGAGTCACCGCACCTAGTGCTCCGATTACCACGGGGACCACCGTTACCTTCACCCTCCACATCCTCTCGAGCTTTTCTCTGAGCATTTGGTATTTCTCCAGCTTCTCGTGTTCCTTCTTCCTGATATTGCTGTCATTCGGAACCGCTACATCGATCACTACGGCCGTCTTCTTCTGTTTGTCTACCACCACTACGTCCGGTTGGTTAGCCACCACCATTTTGTCTGCAATGTTGCCTTCTGGTAGTTCAATCCCCTCAGTTCTGACTACCTTCACTCTCTTTGTTACCATTTGACTACACTTCTCCAGTCCGAACGACATTCCAATGTCATTGCTGTATAGCCTGGTAGTGTGGATCAGTGAATCGATGTCTCGTTCACTCTTGGCATACAGCTTGATGTCATCCAGGAGGTGGCTGACAACTGCTCCGTTCCGTAGTCGGTATCCGTAGCCAGTCTTGTTAATGATCTCACTGAGGGGGTTCAGGCCTATGCAGAACAGCAGTGGGGACAGAGCATCTCCTTGGTAGATCCCACACTTGATGGTGACTTGTGCTATGGGCTTGGAGTTGGCCTCTAGTGTTGTACGCCACATCCCCATTGAGTTTCTGATGAAGGCTCTTAGGGTCCTGTTGATCTTGTACAATTCTAAGTATTCCAGTATCCAGCTGTGGGGCATTGAGTCATAGGCCTTCTTATAATCAATCCAGGCAGTGCACAGGTTGGTCAGTCTGGTCTTGCAGTCTCGGCTGACTGTTCTGTCTACCAGTAGCTGGTGTTTTGCGCCTCTGGTATTCTTGCCAATCCCTTTCTGTGCCCCACTCATGTATTGACCCATGTGCCTGTTCATCTTAGCCGATATGATGCCTGACAGGAGCTTCCATGTAGTACTGTAGTTATTGGTCGGTAGTTGGATGGGACCGGTCCCTTCTAGGGGTCCTTGGGGATCAGGACCGTTCGACCTTCGGTTAGCCATTCCTGTCATGATCCTGGATCCTTTCGACCCAGCATTTTGTGTTTTCTCTTCGTGAGTTTGGTTCTGTTCTTCCTCTGGTTAGTGTTTACTCTGTTCTGCCCGTGTGTTCCTGTATCTAGTCTGCGTTTCTTAGTTTGTGTCCTTTCATGTGCAAGTTCCTGTTTTATTGTGTAGGTCTGCGTCTTATGTGAGTATTTTCAGTTTGCCTCCCTAGTCTCGTCATGTTAATCACTCCCGGCTGTGTTTCCCACCTGTGTGTAATCTCCCTGTATTTTCTGAGTGTATTTAAGTTGTGTTTTCTGTCTTAGTAGTGGCTGGTTTGTCTGTGTTGTTTCCCCTCGGTCTCCCTGCATCTCTCCGTATGTATTTCTCCGGACCTCCCTGCATCTTCGTTTCTGGTTTGTCTTATTAGTTTACCCAGTTTAGGTTTCTAGTTTCATGTTTTGCCACCCTTGCTGTTTGTATTGACCCACTATTATAAATAAAACACTCACCTGCACCAGAACTGCCGCCCTTTTGGTCCTTACTACAAATCCACACGGCTTGCCCCGCAAACCGTGACAATTCCGGGTGTCTCTAGTTAACTAGCAGCTGGTTCATTTGTGCTGCCAGACGCTCGTGGAGTGCAGTCAGCTTCTTCAGCCAGTAGGCGTGAACCATGTCTGGCCCTGGTGCTGTCCAACTCTTCATACTGGAGACCCTTTCTTGGATATCTGCCACTGTGATGGTTACTGGACCCTGTTCAGGGAGGTCGTTATGGTCTGCCCTCAGATCCACTAGCCACTGAGCATTGCCGTTATGGGTTGCGTCCTTCTCCCATATGCTCTTCCAGTATTGCTCCGTCTCCAGCCTTGGTGGTGCTGTTCTCTTATTATTGTTCCCTTGCCACTGAGAGTACACCTTTGCTGGTTCTGTGGAGAACAGCTGGTTTATTCTCCTGCCTTCTATCTCTCTGGTGTACCTCCTCAAGCGGCTATCCAAGGCTGTGAGTCTTTGCTTGGCAGTTTCCAAGGCCTCAGGTATGGACAGCTTGCTGTATTTCTTATGCACCTTCTTTGTCGCACCTTTCTGCAACTCCGTTAGTTGGCTAACCTCCCTCCGTGCTACTTTGATCTTGCTCTCTAGCCTCTTTCTCCATGGAGGGTACTGCCCCTTGTGGCTGTTCAACTTGTAGCCAAGCATCTCACTGATCACTGCTGCCGTATTGTAGATCAGCTTGTTAGTGTCGGTAATCGTGGTTGTAGGTATCGTCCGTAGTGCTGCATTAACATCATCTAGCAGACCTTCTGAGGGTACTTCACGTAGTCTTGGTAACCGGCTACGGGGTATCCAGGTTTCAAGCTTGGCCATTATCCTATTTTTCAGGTCAGCTCCTCTCGCACTCAACGATCCTTCTCCTATCGCACTTGGGGCTATGTGCCCAATCTCGGGTGGGGGTGATGATATCTCCCCCCTGACCTGGCGTCCTGACTCTTCCTTGCCGTAGCATTTGTGTTGTACCTCGTCAATCTCTAGCTGTGATAGCAGTCCCTTCTTTCGAATGTTGGAACACTGAGCTACTAGTTGTTTCGCCGTCATTGTGGATGTTGGGTATCGAAGAATCCATAGGTCCCTCATCCTATACATGTAGCCCCTTCCGCCAGGGTTACTTGCGTAGTAGCATTCCAACAACGCCCTGTTTTCGTCTCTTGCCCACCGATGCATTATCTTTAGAGAAAATCACTCAACCTTTTAGGTTTCTCTGTAACTCTGTAACTGAGAGGTGGGGCCTCAGACCCGTATACATTTGCATTCATTATAGTGCTGACCAGTGACTGTAGGAACACAGTCATTGCTTTGGAGAGTAGAAAAGCGATTTCCCCCTTTTTTGGTAAAAAAAAAAAAATCCTGGAAATGACCTTAATGTGAGAAACAGAAATACATTTATTAATTAATAATCAATAAACAGCTTTGTTTAACCAAAGTAATTTTACAAAAACTATCCATCCATCCATCTTCATCCGCTTTATCCGAGGCCGGGTCGCGGGGGCAGCAGCCTAAGCAGAGAAGCCCAGACCGCCCTCTCCCCAGCCACCTCCTCCAGCTTATCCGGGGGAACACCAAGGCGTTCCCAGGCCAGCTGAGAGATATAATCTCTCCAGCGTGTCCTGGGTCTGCCCCGGAGCCTCCTCCCGGTGGGACATGCCCGGAACACCTCACCCAGGAGGCGCCCAGGAGGCATCCTTGTCAGATGCCTGAACCACCTCAGCTGGCTCCTTTCGATGTGAAGGAGCAGCGGCTCTACTCTGAGCCCCTCCCGGATGGCCGAACTTCTCACCCTATCTCTAAGGGAGAGGCCAGCCACCCTTCGGAGGAAGCTCATTTCTGCCGCTTGTATCCGCGATCTCGTTCTTTTGGTCACTACCCACAGCTCGTGGCCATAGGTGAGGGTAGGGACGTAGATCGACCGGTAAATTGAGAGCTTCGCTTTTACACTCAGCTCCCTCTTCACCATGACGGACCGGTGCAGCGTCCGCATCACTGCAGCTGCAGCCCCAATCCGTCTGTCGATCTCCGGCTCCCTTCTCCCATCACTCGCGAACAAGACCCCGAGATACTTGAACTCCTCCACTTGGGGCAGGAACTTGTTATGCTGCAATAGACGTAGGCTTCCAGGTGATTCCCATGATGCACTGGGTGTTTCTTCTTCACTCACTATGTGTTAATAGACCTGTCTGCACTGAATCATACCTGTTATTAATCTCTGTCTTCCTTCTCTCACCCTAACCAATCACAGCAGATGGCCCCGCCCCTCCCTGAGCCTGGTTCTGTCGGAGGTTTCTTCCTGTTAAAAGGGAGTTTTTCCTTCCCACTGTTGCCAAAGTGCTTGCTCATAGGGGGTCATATGATTGTTGGGTTTTTCTCTGTATCTGTTATTGTAGGGTCTACCTTACAGCATAAAGCGCCTTGAGGCGACTGTTGTTGTGATTTGGTGCTTTATAAATAAAATTGAATTGAATTGTATATTTGTGTTGTTTTCCAGTTGTTATGTGCCAGTGTGTAAGTGAATTACACATAATTCCTTGTGTTTGTCTCTAGGTTGTCAGGCTGTCTAATCACAGAGGAAGGCTGCACTTCCTTGTCCTCTACTCTGAGGTCCCACCCCTCACACTTGAGAGAGCTAGACCTGAGCTACAATCATCCAGGAGATTCAGGAATTCAGCTTTTGTCTGCTGTACTGGAGGAGCCAAGCTGCCGACTGGACACTCTCAGGTGTGACCCACAGATGACATTCGTTCGTGCTAGACAGATAACCAGCTATAATATAGATGAAAATGAGCGTTGAACCCCCAGTTTGCTTCATCTATAAATAGATTGGTCAACACAAAGGAGTATTTTACACAAAGATTTGCCAAAATCAGATGCGCTACATTACCCAGAGTATTCACTCGTCTACCTTCACACACACACATAACAGCTTCAATTCTGTTGGAAAGGCTTCCCACAAGTGTGTTTGTGGGGATTTTTGACCATTTCTCTAGAAGTGCATTTGTTAAGTCAGACACTAGTGTTGGCTCATAGTCTCTGCTCTAATTACTCCCAAAGATGTTCTTTCAGGTTGAGGTCAAGACTCTGTGCAGGCCACGTCTTTGTGGACCTTGGTTTGTGCTCTGGTATTCAGTCATGTAGGAACTGAAAGGAGCCATGCCCAAACTACCTCTGTGATCAGGCTTAGCCTAAAAAATTTAGTGAGGTTTAATCACCAGAGAATGTGGCATAAAAAGAGGTGGAGCCAAAACTGTGCGCTATACAGGGAGTGCAGAATTATTAGGCAAGTTGTATTTTTGAGGAATAATTTTATTATTGAACAACAACTATGTTCTCAATGAACCCAAAAAACTCATTAATATCAAAGCTGAATGTTTGTGGAAGTAGTTTTTAGTTTGTTTTTAGTTTCAGCTATTTTAGGGGGATATCTGTGTGTGCAGGTGACTATTACTGTGCATAATTATTAGGCAACTTAACAAAAAACCAATATATACCCATTTCAATTATTTATTTTTACCAGTGAAACCAATATAACATCTCCACATTCACAAATATACATTTCTGACATTCAAAAACAAAACAAAAACAAATCAGCGACCAATATAGCCACCTTTCTTTGCAAGGACACTCAAAAGCCTGCCATCCATGGATTCTGTCAGTGTTTTGATCTGTTCACCATCAACATTGCGTGCAGCAGCAACCACAGCCTCCCAGACACTGTTCAGAGAGGTGTACTGTTTTCCCTCCTTGTAAATCTCACATTTGATGATGGACCACAGGTTCTCAATGGGTTCAGATCAGGTGAACAAGGAGGCCATGTCATTAGTTTTTCTTCTTTTATACCCTTTCTTGCCAGCCACGCTGTGGAGTACTTGGACGCGTGTGATGGAGCATTGTCCTGCATGGAAATCATGTTTTTCTTGAAGGATGCAGACTTCTTCCTGTACCACTGCTTGAAGAAGGTGTCTTCCAGAAACTGGCAGTAGGACTGGGAGTTGAGCTTGACTCCATCCTCAACCCGAAAAGGCCCCACAAGCTCATCTTTGATGATACCAGCCCAAACCAGTACTCCACCTCCACCTTGCTGGCGTCTGAGTGGGACTGGAGCTCTCTGCCCTTTACCAATCCAGCCACGGGCCCATCCATCTGGCCCATCAAGACTCACTCTCATTTCATCAGTCCATAAAACCTTAGAAAAACCAGTCTTGAGATATTTCTTGGCCCAGTCTTGACGTTTCAGCTTGTGTGTCTTGTTCAGTGGTGGTCGTCTTTCAGCCTTTCTTACCTTGGCCATGTCTCTGAGTATTGCACACCTTGTGCTTTTGGGCACTCCAGTGATGTTGCAGCTCTGAAATATGGCCAAACTGGTGGCAAGTGGCATCTTGGCAGCTGCACGCTTGACTTTTCTCAGTTCATGGGCAGTTATTTTGCGCCTTGGTTTTTCCACACGCTTCTTGCGACCCTGTTGACTATTTTGAATGAAACGCTTGATTGTTCGATGATCACGCTTCAGAAGCTTTGCAATTTTGAGACTGCTGCATCCCTCTGCAAGATATCTCACTATTTTTGACTTTTCTGAGCCTGTCAAGTCCTTCTTTTGACCCATTTTGCCAAAGGAAAGGATGTTGCCTAATAATTATGCACTCCCTGTAGTCAGTGGTAAAAGTGTTTTCTACTAAATTAGTTAGTAACTGCTTTTTCATACTTCATCACCAGTATTGAGACTAATGCATTATTAAGTAACGCGTTACAGTAACTACGTTATTATTGTGGTAATGAGCACTAAAAAAATCAGAAACGCGTTAATCGTTACTGGGATTTAGATAGGCTCGTTAGTCGTTACTTCGTGCGGTGGCAATCGCGGAGCTTCCACAGATTCAGTAACATTAGCAAGTGGTGGAGGCCAGCAGGTGGATGAGGTAAAGGGGAGGCAGGAGGAGGAGGAGTGATGGCAAAGCAGCTGGTTAAACGTATTGCACTCAGACATTCTCATAGAGGCTAATCTGTAAGTGCTTCTCAGCCTGCACCTGCTCAACATTTGCATTCCCCACTCCATCATTTCCAGAAAAGGGAAGAGTGCTCGAAAGCCTCTCCTGAGTGCTGACGTGCTAAAGCTGCATGTCCCCAAGTGTTGCCTGTGGGAGTGGAAACAGTAGCAATATATTTTTTTTAGCTTCACGATGAGTTTTCTGAGTGTTTTTAATGATTTTGTTTCTTCATCCAGGCTGGAACATTGTGGAAAGCAGAGACTGAAACCCAGACTGAAGAAGTGTGAGTGTTTGTTCACTTTGATCATACTGGAAAAAAAAACTGTCAGTTCCTCCATCCATCTTCTTCTTCTTCTTCTGCGGTGTGATTGCAGCGGTCAGCAGCCTAAGCAGAGGAGTCCAGACACCACTTTCTACCTCCTAATCAGGCCCCATCTTATCTTAATGACCTTGTAGTACCATATCACCCTATTAGAGCACTTCGCTCTCGCTCTGCAGGCCTACTTGTTGTTCCTAGAGTATTTAAAAGTAGAATGGGAGGCAGAGCCTTCAGTTTTCAGGCCCCTCTTCTGTGGAACCAGCTTCCAGTTTGGATTCAGGAGACAGACACTATCTCTACTTTCAAGATTAGGCTTCAAACTTTCCTTTTTGCTAAAGCATATAGTTAGGGCTGGACCAGGTGACCCTGAATCCTCCCTTAGTTATGCTGCAATAGACGTAGGCTGCCGGGGATTCCCATGATGCACTGGGTGTTTCTTCTTCACTCACTATGTGTTAATAGACCTCTCTGCGCTGAATAATACCTGTTATTAATCTCTGTCTCTCTTCCACAGCATGTCTTTATCCTGTCTTCCTTCTCTCACCCTAACCAATCACAGCAGATGGCCCCGCCCCTCCCCGAGCCTGGTTCTGTCGGAGGTTTCTTCCTGTTAAAAGGGAGTTTTTCCTCCCCACTGTCATCAAAGTGCTTGCTCATAGGGGGTCATATGACTGTTGGGTTTTACTCTGTATCTATTATCGTAGGCTCTACTGTACAATATAAAGCGCCTTGAGGCGACTGCTGTTGTGATTTGGTGCTGTATAAAAAATTGAATTGAATCCAGTAGTAACACTTTGGATTCAGGAGGAACGATTTTAATCCTTTTTGTAGAACGCTGGACCAAATCTCTGTCCTCTGTGTTTAGGAGCCATTCAGTCCCTGTGCTACACACCCGAGCTTGGTGTGCATCACTGGAAATGAGTCGGACTCATTTTCACTGGGATTCTGTCCATTGACACCGATGCTGTTCATAATTTCCTGTTAACTGCACGGTCAGGTGGTGGCCCCCAGCTCAAACTGGAGTGGTTCACAGCTGAGTGTGAAGTGGCAAACATACAGATGAGCTGCTGCTCCAGGTTTCACTTGAAGTCTGCTCTACAACCAAATTAATCCAAGTCTGTAGGTGTCCAACAAAACAAAACCACAAATTCAATTTCAATAAAACTTGAAGTTTACCTTAAATTAAATTAAACATTCATTGTCAGGTGAATGGTGGCACAGGAGGCTGTACCTGCGTGAGCTCTGCTTCACCTTCATAACTCCAGCGGCTGAGCTGGAACCTTTTGTTTGTTGTTTTTTGACAAACTCCTAAAATAAACGGAGCTTTCATTGATCATTTATTTCAAGCACATGCGTACATATATACAAGATAGAGCATATATAAAGGAAGGAAAATATTGTCTTCTAGTACATCAGGTGCTCGAAAAGGAGTGGGAAAAGTAATACTCTACACATATTCATAGCTCAGTCATGTAGTTGTGCAGCTTCTTCCTGAGTGTATGTAATGTTTTATACCAGTGATAACTGTTCAAATCATATTAGACGTACACAGAAAACACCTCTTGTAGCTTAATGCTGTTCTCATCCCTGTACAGACTGAAAACCATATCTTTATACATTGATTTAATGTATTATAGTGTAATGTATTGTACTGATTTTATTGCATCTTTTCCATTAGTACCTACGACTCAGTACTTTTGGTCGGCGGGGTTCCAAACGAGCCGAGCAGGTACTAAAATGTGAAATCATTAGACTCTGTGCCACTGATTGGCTGGTCAATAATGTCACTCAATGACTCATGAGAGCGTCTCGTTCACGGAAATAAAACCACAATATCTGAAACCTGACAACAAGGGAAATGGCCCCAAAAACAATGCTGTGATCAACGAGTCTGACGAAAGCCACAGCCTGAGCTTTGACGTCTACCTTTGTTGTAGCGTTCGTGTCGCAAAATAATTACGTCACGGGACGTGCAGACGCATCGCTATGACAACAAGCACTTACACTGGGTTGTAATGGAAACCCATGTGTTGCGACTTTCATCCGTAGATAAAGCCGCGGCCGGCTGAGTTGGTTGTGTCCCTGTGACGCGCCTCCAATAATCCATAATGAGTCGTACTTGTACTTTGCGCATTTATTTTAAGAACAAAACAAAAACAAACATTTGCGCTTTCAATCAATTTACAACTAGCGCATGGATTAACTGGTGTGCCAAAAAATGACGGTCAACAGAAAAGTTTGCCCACAAACCACTCACCCAACACACCTGCTGCGAACACCGACCTCAGGTAAATAGACTGTGACCACACCCACATACCATCACCTGAGACGCAGGTAAAGCTATACACCTGTGCCACCAAAACAAAAAGGAAAAACATAAACATTGACTTTGGCTCTTACACCATGTGTGTTTCGAAGGCAAAAAAAGAAGAACTTTATAATAAATTTGTTAGTTATCTTAGCTAAATTTTATTTCCACAAATGCAAATACAGTAACCAAAAGCCTCATTTTAAACACTACTATAATGATAATCTTACATAAAAATTGATCGGTGGATCACTTAATAAAAAGGCTATAAAAACAATTACTATTTGCACTAATTACAAATTATTTGAATGAATGTAACTTTTTATGTTGCACCCCCTGGATATGTTAATTATGTTCCATACTGTATGCACTGTCTGTATACTGATGCTCAATAAAGTTTTTGGGAAAAAAGGGGAAAACAATTCATCGACTGTGCCTTTTAAATCAAAAGCTGGTGTGTCTTCAGGTAACTGTCAGTTTGACTGAAGATCCAAACGGATTCGCCGGTCAGGTTTTACCTGGTGAACAGTCTCTGCATAAAGCAGCAGGTGAAGCTACCAAGTGACAGATAATAAACTACTGCTGTGTTTTTTCTCCATCAGATTTCTGTGAGCTCACACTGGACACAAACACGGTGAACAGGAATGTCGTGGTGTATTACAACACGGTGATGAAAGGGCTGAGGTGGAAGCAACCATACCGTGATCATCCAGAGAGGTTTGACTGCTGTCAGCTGCTGTGCACAAATGGTCTAACTGGTCGCTGTTACTGGGAGGTCGAGTGCAGAGGAGGGGTTTATGTAGCAGTGAGTTACAAAGGAATCCGAAGGAGAGGAAAGGGTGCCGAATGCTGGTTTGGATGGAATAACCAGTCGTGGAGTATCTTCTGCTCTCCTGTTGATGGTTACTCTGTCTGGCACGACAGGAGAAGAACTGTGCTCTCCTCAGTCCCCTTCTCCTTCATCTTTAACAGAGTAGCAGTATACTTGGACTGGCCTGCAGGCACTCTGTCCTTCTACAAAGTAACCTCTGACTCACTGTTCCACCTCCACACCTTCACCACCACATTCACCGAGCCGGTGTATCCTGGATTTGGGTTCTGGCTTGCCGGTTCCACAGTGTCTCTGTGTTAACTGTGGAATAAAATCTCCTCGTTTCCCCAAACCGGAGATGTTTGACCTGTGGCTGCTGTATAGGCAGATTTCCACGAGCAGTTTGCACATGTTTGTATCACATGTGTTTTACATAGAGTGATATGAGCAGCCAAACAGGTACACGCATGCCTTTAGACCAGGGGTGGGCAATCTCAGTCCACGAGGGCCAGTGTCCCTGCAGGTTTTAGATGTGTCCTCGAACCAACACAGCTGATTTAAATGGCTAAATTAGCTCCTCAACATGTCCTGAAGTTCTCCAGAGGCCTGGTAACGAACTAATCATGTGATTCAGGTGTGTTGACCCAGGGTGAGATCTAAAACCTGCAGAACACCGGCCCTCGTGGACTGAGATTGCCCACCCCTGCTTTAGACAGTGATTGAAACCAGAGTACAGACAGAACGCCCCCTGGTGTCAGACTACATTTTCTATTTGTATTTACTTCAGGGGTAACCCTAACACCTGGTGACCAAACCTGCTTTTTAAGAATATATATTTTAAACTTGTCAGATCCTTTTGGTGGTTAACCTTGAAGGTTTTGTATGAAAGCCAAAAGCAGCACATACGATCTGTAAAAAACAACAACAACAAAATCAATGTAAAGCTAGTTACTTTATCCTTATTAAACACATCGAGCTATGTCTACCATGATATGAATCTAAATATATTTTTCAAATAAATACAAGTTATTTTATATATAAAATTGTGTTTTTTGAGTTTTTCATTGAATAATAAAGATCTTAATGAAGTTCCTGTTGTTGAAGATAAACTGAACATTTAAATAGATTTTATTATATCTTAGAATTCAAAGAACAAAGACACATTTTGGGTGATAATCAGATTTTAGATAAAGTTCCATTAAAGACGATGTGCCAAGTTTTAGCTTGAATTTGAATATGTTCACATCCGTGTTGATTTGTCTTCATCTCTTTCTGAAAGTTTTTCCATCAGTTTGGTCCTAAGCAGTGAAACATAATCAGCTACTGAAGAGGAAACAGCTTTTTGTCCTGACACTCTTTACTGAGGAAGTGTGGCTGGTGAGCGACGATCATGCTTTTCTCCTTCAGCAGCTGCATCATCTGTTCCTGCTCGACCTGCTGATTTAGAAAGTGTCTCACCTGTTTCTTCACCAGAGCTACTTTAGTTAGTATTAAACCCGATTCTTTTATCCCCAGTACTGGACAGAGAAAACCCGACTCAGTGTGGTCAAAGCTCAAAGAATCATCTTTATTCTACATTTCCGGAAAAGGAGAGCTGCAGACACTAGCAAGCATCCACAGGTCTAAAGCATTACAAGCTGAATGGGCGTAATATAGTTCTGTTATACGTCACACATAGTCACACATAGTTTCGATCAAAACGACTCTGCCTAGTTTCACTTTTCTGTCTGCATCGCTTCCTGTTCTCTGCACAAAGCAGAGCTTCCTGTCTTAGACAGTACTCTGTGACCTTTCACACACCTTATAACTCAAAGTGGCGTTTTGTACACTGGCCTCTATAAAACAATATAAACAGAAAATAAGCACTATTTATTTCGTAACATTAGTTGACTCAATGAAACCATCCTCCTGCTCTCTGGTCGATTCTCAGAATGTTGTCATCCACCCACTTAAAGAAAACCCCAGCTTGACCTTTCTCTTCATGGGAATTACAGACCAATGTCAAAATTGTGATTTATTGCTAACATGTTAGAAAAGGTTGTAGCTATGCAGGTTACAGCTGTCCTGGATAAACACAGTGTACTTGACAAACCTCAGTCTGGTTTTCATGGAGCTCATTCTACTGAAACTGCACTTCTTGAAGCATCCAGTGACATTTAGTTGCAAAGCGTTGCAGGAGAGTGTTGGGTTCTGAGTGCAGTACAGACACAGGTCCTTGCACTCTTCTCTCAGCTATGGTGTGCCTAAAGGTCCTGTACTGGGGCCCTTATTGTTTCCATTATACCTTCTCCCACTACATTTTAATTAGCTTTAAGGGTATTTCTGTGAAGGTTTTCAGTCATCCAGGTCATCATGATCTAAGGAGCTTGGAAAGAAAAGCGTCTGGACTTCTTTAAGTTGCTTGAAGACGTTTAGCGTACACCCCCATATGGAAAAGAAATCGTAAAAACATATATGTGATTACTCATGAAAGTGGCCACTTTCTCATTACTTTCATATATTGTTTTAGTAAGTATCCAAAACATACAAGTTTCATTATATAATTTTTCAAGGGAGCTTATATCTGTTTTCACTCTTACAGTAAATGCTTTTCATACAAGTTTCACACAAGACAGATACAAACTTTATAAGATTTATATATATCTTTTCCATATGGGCCACATTGAACAGTGCAGCGAGGAATGCCCAGACCTCTACATTGGAGAGACCAAACAGCCACTTCACAAGCGCATGGCACAACACAGAAGAGCCACCTCCACAGGACAAGACTCAGCAGTCCATCTGCATCTAAAGGTCAAAGGTCACTCTTTGAGGATGCCAATGTTCACATTTTGGACAGAGAGGACAGATGGTTTGAAAGAGGAGTGAAAGAAGCATCTATGTCCACTGTGAGCGACCATCTTTGAACAGAGGCGGGGTTTACGACACCAACTCTCTGCCATCTATAATCCAGTTTTGAGATCCTCCCCAGACGCCTTAACGCCCACTCACATCCTGGGCCATCTGACCTCAGGACATCACATGATAAGGTGGGGCCAGGTTTCACAATGAGCTCACCCGAAACTCTGGCTGATTGGGACCCACGCCCAGTTTCACACCTTGGCTCAGGTGATTAGGTGGAGGATCATCAGGAGGTCTTCATAAAAAGGTGGATGGCTGAGCTGAGTGAAGCTGACCCCCCACCCACTTGAAACGTAAAGACAAATAGGCGGAGCGGTTAGTGCTACGTTTGTGCAGGTAAAATGAGCGTTTGTGCTGCTACGGTTTTTGAGATATTAAACATTATCTTATAGGTCTTTCAAAGGTCACCATCCCCCCAGAGTGCTCCAAAACGGGCCAAAATGGTCGACTTTTTCAGTGCTACGTTTGTGCAGGTTTGTGCAGGTACAATGAGCGTTTGTGCTGCTATGATATGAGATATTCTGTTATGGTGTTACTGCTGAAAAATGTCTTTTTCAAATGACCTTTTGCTTTGTGTGTTCACTTGTTCAATAAAGCTTTGTTAATAAACAACGACTCTTATTGTATTTAATCAGCTAAATTTGTAATGAGTGTAGTTTTTTTAACTTCAATTTCTTTACTTCAATCACTTTTCGTTCATAAAACCATGATGCAAATGCTTGAGGGTTTTTTTTAGAGTGGATTAAAAAAACTTTATTGAAAACTACATTTGAACATTTTACACTCCCGTGAACAGTTTTTGAGCAGCTGCGCGCTCCCGCGGACGGTAATCACTTTCTGCCCGACGATCACTTTCTAGCACAAAACTGGAGCTCAGGGGGAAAAACAATCGCATGAGTGCTGCTGTTTGACTGAGGAAGAACAAAGTAGTCATGGTAAGCCAATCACATGACCACTTTAAGATGACAAAGCAACAAGGTGATATATACCAGTTTATAAATTGTGTTGATAGGCCACGTAAGACCAGCAAGCACTCTCTGCTTATGAGCAAAAAAAAAAAAGTCAAAAATAAAACAACCATTTTGTGTTGGTGGAAAAATGCACCATGTCGACCAATCAAAAAGGTTATATGGCAACATGACATTTGGTTGTTTAGGAAGAGGGAGAAGTTTTAGGAGTGACGGCGAGAGAGAAAGAGAGCGAGAGCTGTCACAATGTGGCTGTGTGCAGCCAGGATGAGGCAGGAATGAAATCAAAATTCACAGCTTTATTGCTGGAGAGCAAAACCATACAAACTAAACTGGGAAACTATAAACTAGTACACAGAGAAACACACGGCCATGAATGAGCAGTGTTGGGGAGTAACGGAATACATGTACCGCCGTTACGTATTTAGAATACAAAATATGAGTAACTGTATTCCGTTACAGTTACCGTTTAAAAAGGTGGTATTCAGAATACAGTTACTTTGTTGAAATAAATGGATTACACTGCGGTACTTTCCTGTTTCATATTGTCGCGGGTCAGGACTGTTTGGGTTTTGTTTGACAGCTACGTGCTGTTGTTCCAGGCGGCAGCGTTACGGTTGCCATGGTTACAGGGCGACGCTCTCTCTCTCTCTGCGACTGTGTGTTTCCTGGGTGAGAGAGCGCCTTTTCGTTGTTGTTGTTGTTGTGCTAAGCTAACAGGCAGAATGCTACAAGCATAGCTCTAAAGAATGTAGCATCATGTTCAGTGTAGTCCGTGCTGCAGAGAGAATGGACTGCCATACACGTTATGGGTCTGTGAGCGCGAGGAGGGAGAAAAAGGTACGAGCTGTCGTCGAGGAAAAACGGGAGCTGGAAGCATGTAAATATAATAATAACCACTGCAGCCAAGAAGAGAGCCTGACGAGCCCAGTTGTAAGTAAGCTATTAAGACTCGACTGTACACCGTGTTCGTGTTTTCCTCCGAAAACAACAAGTTCTGTTAGAGCAGCCTTTCAACGCCTCTCTCTGTCTGTCGCAAGAAAAGTTGACCCAGACAACAAAGTAGAGCTATTTTTCGGCTACCAGCCGACAGGGACCCCGCCGTATTATGCTGGGCAGACACTGTGCGATTTTTTCAGTCGCGCGATTCAGCTCCTGCTCAAACTGCACGATTGACTCGCAGGGGTTAGAAGTTCATAGGTCACGATGTACTCTCACACTATACGGCCCGATGCTCTGATGCGACCTGAGTGCTCACACTGTGCGTCCATAAAAATGAAGGTTATAACAGAAATTCTGTCGCTCGCTCTCCCTCTCCGTCTTTCACTCACACAGACACACCACCACCATCAACTTTGCTAAATTGCTAATGAAAAACATTGATCAGGCAGCTGTGATTGAGCAGCAGTGTCGATCCAACTATTTTCACGGTTGTTGTGGTCGTGATAATTTTGTGAGGCCACATCGAAAGGGCTCGGATGGTTCTACAGGTTGTGCCTCCATCGCTTGTGTCCAGATCACACGCTGCACTGCCGTGCTACGCCGTCTTTTTCGCTGACATTTGTGTTTGCGCGTGCGCAGTGTGGCAAACTGCGGTGACACCCTCACGACCAAGCGATTGATGATCGGGAGCTGGTCGTGAGGTGTCAATCGCTTCTCGTTACCCCACGTATACTACACGATGCACGACGCACGATGAAGACCAAAATCGGGCCGATCGCCAAAACGATCGCACGACTCAAAAATCGGCTCAAAATGGGCCAAAAATCGCACAGTGTGAGCCCAGCATTAGTCAGAGGTCCCTTTACTACAGTTCAGAGTCGCGGACCTTCAGTAATAGTAATAAATCACACAGCAATAGTACATTCACGTTGTTGTAAAAAGCATGATAATATTGTAGCGGGTCAGGGCTGTTCGGGGTTCTGCTTGTACAGTTATGTTTTGTGTATGTTGCCATGGTGACGGGTGACGCCCTCTCGCTGCGACGGTGTGTCCTTCCGGGGTCAGAGGGCGCCCTATGTGTGTTGTGGTTGCCGCGCTGAGCAGTTAGCTAGTGGCAGTGTGTTCTTCTGCAAATGTAATAAACGGCTGTGCTCCCTGGCTAGCTCAAGGGAAGCAAGACCAAACGATACCTCCGTCTCCTCCTTGTCTGAACTCGCCACAATATATTAAGTAATCCAAAGTATTCAGAATACGTTACTGTCATTGAGTAACGTAACGGAATAGGTTACAGAATACATTTTGGGGCATGTATTCTGTATTCTGTAATGGAATACATTTTAAAAGTAACCTTCCCAACACTGTGAATGAGGGAGATGCGGACATAAATACGCAGAAGGATAACGAGGGACGTGGGAGCACACAGGGAACACAGCTGATACAGATAATCATAACGAGACAGGGCAGGAGCAAACACGTACACTGATGGGAGACTATCAAAGTAACACAGGAAGTACACAGACCCAGGGCTGGACTGGGACAAAAAATCGGCCCGGGCATTTTGACTAGAGACTGGCCCACCAAAAATGTGACGTCATTCAGGGGTAAAACCGCAAAGGATTCTGGGAACTTGTGGCAAGAGGTACTAGCGCATGCAGGCTTTCAATTGAACTCAGTCACACAGCGATAAAAAGAAACACAAAAAATGGCAACAAGCTGTTGTATTCTTAACTGCAATAGCCGGTATTTGCCAAAAACAGATTGCTCGTATTTAAATTGCTATGAGTAACTTGTTGGGCTATAATATGTGAAACATATGTCAAATGCATCCCTGATGGATGACATAAAGTCATCTCTCCATCTCTCTCTGCTGCTCTTCTGTCTCCTCTGTCACAGACTTCTCCACTTTAGATGATAAATCAGCCTGGTGCAACATGTAAGGATTGGCACAATTTGTTAAGATTTTGAGGAGTTTGAGAAACTAACCTTAAGCATAAAATAAAATTTACTATCAGTAACTTCATAGCACCCGCCCAGCAGTATTTAAACTCCGTCATGCTAGCTAGTAGCAGTACCAGTTATTCTAAGCGACTGTAAAAAGTCAGCACAACGAAAACAAACTCCAACTAAACTTGGTTTATATCTGACACAGAGAGACTGCAGGTCATAACTTCTTACCTGAAGTTCAGTTCCTCTGCCACTATGACCGGTGGCCGCCTCGGGTCTCTCCTCCTCTTGCCTCCCCTTTCCCTTATCCACCTGCTGGCCTCCACCACTTGCTGATGTTGCTAAATCTGTGGAAGCTATGCCATAGCTACCGCCAAACAATTCAGTTATTTTTACACATCTGGCAGCGTCTGCCTGAAGGGCTCGTTTCTTTTTGGCCCTAATTTTTTCTGCACCTCCTTTCCTTTTTTTGTTCTCCATTTTCTTTAGTTCCTCTATAAGATTGCTAAACAAGGGGGAGGGTGCATCCGACCTCCTCGGCTGTAATTGGTCCAGCCCAGAGTCGATCATGACCAATTGGCCAATCCAACACCTTTCATTATTTATACCCTTCCAAAAAAAAAAAAAATCGATCGGCCCATAAAAACAAAAAATCGCCAGCAGCCCACCGGGCAAATGCCCGGTATGCCCGATGGCCAGTCCAGCTATGCACAGACCGGAGGGGGAGAGAACAGACAGGCATGGAATAAAACACAAGGAGGGAAAACAAGGCATAAGAACTCACAGATACACTGAGTGAGACACGGGGTAAAGACACGAAGGGAAACCTAATAAACGACATCTAAACAGAATAACCTAGGGACCTTTAGAATAAACAGTGGACCTAAAACATAATACGTCAAATGACAAAAATACAGGAAAACACAAAGCACCGGGTAGAAGTCCCGGGACCATGACAAGAGCAAGTTTTGAGATGTGATATATATATATATATATATATATATATATATATATATATATATATATATATATATATATATATATATATGCTGTTCCTAGAGTATTTAAAAGTAGAATGGGAGGCAGAGCCTTCAGTTTTCAGGCCCCTCTTCTGTGGAACCAGCTTCCAGTTTGAATTCGGGAGACAGACATCATCTCTACTTTCAAGATTAGGCTTCAAACTGCAATAGCCCTATCATTGGTTATTGTTAATCTCTGGCTCTCTTCCACAGCATGTCTTTGTCCTGTCTTCCTTCCCTCACCGCAACTGGTCGAAGCAGGTGGTCGTCAAACCTGGTTCTGCTGGAGGATTCTCACTGTTAAGAGGAAAATTTTCTTTCCCACTGTTTCCAAAGTGCTTACTCATATGATAGTTGGGTTTTTCTCTGTATGTATTATTGAAGGGTCTACCTTACAATATAAAACACCTTGAGGCAACTCGTTTGATTTGGTGCTATATAAATAAAATTGAAATAAACTGAACAAAATGTTGTAGAGAAGAAAACATTGGAGCAATGATCATTTTATTGCTGAATCACACAGGAAATGAAATTTATTGTCAACAAATTCTGTCACTGGTTGTAAAATGAATGGAAACAGATAAATATGATACAAAGCATTTGCATTGTGGTAATATAGACCTATGCAAAGGACATAAGCTAGAGAACAGATTACTTTGTAAAACTCACTTCAAGCTTCCTGCCTCCATACAACCATCTTTAGTACAACTAACATTGTAGAAATTATTCCTTTTCCATTTGTTAATAATGGTCAGTCTAAAGTGTTACTCACAGTCAATGTGTGGAATCTTCTGGTCTAAAGTAAAATTATTGGTGAGGTTTGGAAAAAGATTTTTTAAAGGATTTTTTAATGTAAAGTATTTGCCTGAATAAATCTGTGTCATTGTTTCTGCAAGTCTTCGTCCTAAAGTGAACACAGAGACACAGAGGAAGATCTAAATAGCCTAAATCCAGGATAAAGAGTCTCAGTGAATGTGGTGCTGAAGGTGTGGAGATGGATCAAGGAGTTTGAGGAGACTCTGTAGAAGGACAGAGTCCCAGCAGGACAGTCTACATACACTGCTACTCTGTTTGAGGTGGAGGAGGTGGATGAGGTGGAGGAGGCGGAAGAGGAGACGAAGGAGGAGGAAGAGGTAGAGAGGTCTGTTCTAGTGTTATTGTGCCAAGCAAAGTAACCATCTTCAGAGCATCTCAGACTCCACGACTGATTATTCCATCCAAACCAGCAGCCTTTGCTGGCTCCTGTCCTTCTGATTCCTCTGTAACTCACTGCTATGTAAACCCAACCTTCCCACTCAACCTCCCAGTAACAGCGACCAGTCAGCCCATTTCTACACAGAATCTGTTTCCAGTCATCAAACCTCTCTGGGTGATCAGGATATGGCTGCTCATCATCCACAAATGCCACTTTAGTGTTGTTGTCGAACAAGATGAGGTTTCTGTTTGCTGTGTTTGGGTCCAGTGTGAGTTCACAGGAATCTAAGAGAGAGAAGAATCCTTTATTATTTGACACGGTGCTATCAGTGCTCCATCTATAAAACCACAATTTTACCTGATATAAATTTGGCAACAATAAAGTTTGGCTATTTGCTTTTGTCCAGTACTCTGTAGAAATACTGACTTGATCACTTCTACATTCATATATTTCTTGATGCATGTTCAATCATCCAGGTACGTAAATCCCAAAAAGTTGATTCTGTTCATCTGGACGTTTTCAGTGGGAGAAACTTTCGTCATCATCCAGGTGATTTCTTCAGTGTCAGCTGGCTGCAGGTTTCCCCAATCATATAAATAGTACATTTACTGAAACTATCAACAACCACTGATCAATGTCCATGAGAGTTGGGGGATGGCTGCAATCACAGCATTGTAAGATGGTGAAAGACAAGGGAAAGACCATCTCTGAATCGAGGAGGGGGCCTAAGGATACATCTTTTACCATCATACAATGCTGTGATTGCAGTCTTTGATCAATGGTCATGACAATCATCGAGCTAGTGGGTAACAGACGTCTCCGAAAACGTCGGAGCGCTTTTGAAAATATGCGGTGTCCTGATAAACTGAGCAGATATTTGAGGTTTACACAGCTACATTCTCGCCTGAAAATATGTTAAACGTTTATTTTGTGACCCAGAAAGAATAATAAGAGTAATATTAAAACTAACTAGCTGCCGCCATTGTTGGAAACTGAGCTGGGCTGCGCTATGAATTCTGGGACACAGCTTCTTCTTCTTCGGGGTTTAACGGCAGCTGGCATCCTTGTACATGCAGTGCTGCCATCTTCTGTTTCAGTCCGTTATTACACTCTTAAATCCTGCTACTTATTCCTGCGTCTTTTGTGATCTTACAAAGCTTCAAACGACGCGTCGACTATTAATGATTTTGATAGTCGACGTAATCGTGACTAGTCGACTAATCGTGGCAGCCCTACTGCACATAAGATAACAAATAATAATAGGGTAAAACAGACAATATAAAACAGGCAGAAATTCAACCAAAAACAGTTTTGAAAAGGTGAGTTTTGAGTTGTTTTAAAAACAGCTACTGAGTCCACAGTTCTTGATGTATGAGGGAGAGAGTTCCACAGTCTCGGGGCCACAGTGGCAAAAGCTCTATCACCCTAAGTTCTCATCTTAGTCTGTTTTATAGCAAGTAAGCCCTGATCAGATGACCTCCGGGACCTGCTGGGGACATCGGGCTGTAGCAGATCGGAGATGTAGGCTGGTGCCAGTCCATGCAAGGCTCTAAATGTCAAGACCAGGATCTTAAAATGTACTCTAAATTCAACAGGAAGCCAGTGTAGCTGAAATAGCAATGGTGTCACATGTGAAGCCGGACTGAAACTTATCACAAATGTTATGTTTGTCCAGAGCCGCTATAAGTTGCTTAGCCGCAACCTTTTCTAGAAGCTTAGCAATTAACGGTAATTTAGAGATAGGTCTGTAGCTGCTGGAAACAGAGGCGTCTAGCTGAGGGTTTTTTAAAGTGGGAGAATAGCAGCATTTTTAAAATAAACCGGAACTATACCAGATGCAGTAAACACACTCACACTTTCTCAGGCCAGGTTTTAGTCTCTGCTGCCCACCATGTTCCAGCCTTGGAGAGGAAGAAAAAGGAAGAAAAAAATTCTTTCCACTTACACGTCTGCCATTATTAACAGAAGGAAATGTACATCTAGATTTTTTTAGTTTGCGTTGCAACTAGAACATACTCTGAAACACTTCCCCTGTTTGTCAATACGCCACAGAAACTGTTTCTGTGCTCATGTCTTCTCTTCATACCTGAGAGTGTCTAGTCTCCAGTCTGAGTCCTCCACTCCAGCGGAGAACAGCTTTACTGATGAGTCGTCCAGAACATTGTAGCTCAGGTCCAGTTCTTGCAAATGGAAGTGGTTGGATTTTAGAGCTGAAGCTAAATAAGTACAGCCTTCCTCTGTGACGATACAGCCGGACAGCCTGGGTCAAATAGCACATAGAACGATAGACAACAAATAGCCAAAACACTTAAAAATGACTTGCTTTGGTCTGCCATTGTTTTACACTGTTTTATGCTGTATGCTGAAATTAGCTCATTGCTAACATTTTTAATATATCAAATTACCATTTATTATTGAGACTGATATTGATTTAATCGAAAACACATGTTAGGGCATGTTAGCAAACACAAGTAAATTTCTGCAATGGCTTGCCACATCAATCCCTATACAACCGTTGCAAGAGCTTGGTTCGCATTGCTGGCAATAAGTCGGACTCGTTCCCGGTGGGTGATGGGCTCCGCCAGGGCTG
Organism: Rhamphochromis longiceps; assembly: GCF_057381845.1. NCBI lineage: Eukaryota > Metazoa > Chordata > Actinopteri > Cichliformes > Cichlidae > Rhamphochromis > Rhamphochromis longiceps. Next base: position 45,789,353 of record NC_140562.1, read on the forward strand.
CCCTTTGTCTCCGGTTCTGTTCATAATTTTTATGGACAGGATTTCTAGGTGCAGCCAAGTGGCGGAGGGCTTTCGCTTTGGTGGCCTCAGAATCTCATCTCTGATTTTTGCAGATGATGTGGTTCTGTTGGCTTCATCGGGTGAGGGCCTCCAGCTCGCACTGGAACGGTTCGCAGCCGAGTGTGAAGCAGCGGGAATGAGGATCAGCACCTCCAAATCTGAGGCCATGGTTCTCAGCCGGAAAAGGGTGGAGTGCCCACTCCGGGTCGGGGATGAGTTCCTGCCCCAAGTGGAGGAGTTGAAGTATCTCGGGGTCTTGTTCGCGAGTGATGGGAGAAGGGAGCCGGAGATCGACAGACGGATTGGGGCTGCAGCTGCAGTAATGCGAACGCTGCACCGGTCCGTCGGGGTGAAGAGGGAGCTGAGTGTAAAAGCGAAGCTCTCAATTTACCGGTCGATCTACGTCCCTACCCTCACCTATGGCCACGAGCTGTGGGTAGTGACCGAAAGAACGAGATCGCGGATACAAGCGGCAGAAATGAGCTTCCTCCGAAGGGTGGCTGGCCTCTCCCTTAGAGATAGGGTGAGAAGTTCGGCCATCCGGGAGGGGCTCAGAGTAGAGCAGCTGCTGCTCCACATCGAAAGGAGCCAGCTGAGGTGGTTCGGGCATCTGACAAGGATGCCCCCTGGGCGCCTCCTGGGTGAGGTGTTCCAGGCATGTCCCACCGGGAGGAGGCCCCGGGGCAGACCCAGGACACGCTGGAGAGATTATATCTCTCAGCTGGCCTGGGAACGCCTTGGTATTCCCCCGGATAAGCTGGAGGAGGTGGCTGGGGAGAGGGAGGTCTGGGCCTCTCTGCTTAGGCTGCTGCCCCCGCGACCCGGCCTCGGATAAAGCGGATGAAGATGGATGGATGGATGGATGGATGGCTTGCCACATCGAGCAAAACAGCAAGGAAAAGGGTGCTCAACCAAAGCCAGAGAGAAGTGTAGTATGCTAGTATTACTTTAGTATGCTTTTATGTGGACTTGTTTACTTAAAAAACAAACAACAACAAAAAAAAAACAAAGAAAAAAACCAGTCTGTAATAATGAGGTGCTCAACTGAATCAAAATTCTTGTTATTTTAAGATACAGTCTTACATCATATAAGAATTATCATTAAAGAGACATTAATTGCTATTAGTGTAGGGTATTTACTAGGGCTGCACGATTAATCGTTAGAAAATCGCGATCTCGATTCATACTTATGTGCGATCTCATTTCCAAATGACAACGATTTAAAAAAAAAAAAAGACGACGACGGTTGTACCGCATTTTGATCCGGGACGTAATCTGCATGAAAACAAGCGCTCACTCTTCCTGCTCAACAAATGACAAGGGCGGAGCCTTATACCACGTGATACAGAAGCTGTGCCGTGTGATGCTAAAATTAGCAGGAAAAAACAACAGAGAGCACGTCAGGGATGACGAGAAAGTGACAGGAGAAAATCCGTCCCGGTCAACCACCCAAACATCAATAACGGGAACCTTATACAGCACCTCCCCTGTCGACCTCCCGCAGGCACAAAGAAATTACGGAGGCTATCACTTATCACCTGACCAAAGATATGGCTCCCATCAACACTGTGCAAAACGAGGGATTTAGGAAAATGATCAACACCCTAGACAAACGCTACAAAGTGCCGTCCCGCAACTACTTTTCTATCGTTGCACTACCTGCTCTATACACGCAGCGTCGAGCAACGGTGGAGACGGAATTTCAAGCAGTACAACATTTTACGGCAACAACAAAACGTGAGACATTTGTTATTTTTATGTTTATTTATTGTTTTTATGTTCAGTCTCAACTGTTACGAAGTTGATGTGCAGTTAATAAGTGCAATAAATATTTATACTGGAAAAGAAAATCGTGAGGGAATCGTGATCTCAATTCTAAGCCAAAAAATCGTGATTCTCATTTTATGCAAAATCGTGCAGCCCTAGTATTTACCTTTTAGTTTAAAGAATGGTCAAGTGTTTTTATTATAGAAATAAAATTGAATTAACTGTATGTAAAGCAACATTTAATACAGACCTGAGAATTTCCAGTCTACACTGTAGACTTGCCAGTCCGGCAGAAAGGAGTTTAACTCCTGAATCTTCTAGGTCATTGTTACTCAGGTCCAACTCTCTCAGATTAGATGACGGTGAGCTGACAACTGAGGACAGAGCTTCACAGCTTCTTTTTGACAGATTACAGCCACTCAACCTGGAGGAGAGTTAGTGATAAATTGACCTGTACATCAAATACAATCAGATCCATATTGTCTGGAAAGAAGTTTTGTGGCCCAGTGATATCTGTTCCCTAATTTTTCCCAGCAGATAAAAGGTTAATTCCAAGTGTTAAACTTGTATTTGGCACCTATTCATTAGAAGTATCAATATTCAATATTTATGCTCTAAAATATAAAACTTTAGATTTAACTGTTGTACTTTATTTTTAGCATGACTGCATGCTGGTTTGTTGAACCATTTCATGATTGTTTAATTTCAATACAAAACTATAAACAAAGCCTTTGATGAATAGACTCCTAAATGAATTGCAGCCTGGCCGGGCTCAGCCCAAAGCAGGGGCATTGGCCCACCCTCTGTAGGCCCACCACCGACAGGAGGCACCAGAGGGGTTGGGTGAAATGTGTACTGGGCGGCAGCCAGGCATACTGATCCTCGGCTACCAAGACTAGCGTTACCCCTCTGATGGTAAAGGAGCCTATGCTAGGTTGAGAGGTACCGGCAAGATATAGTCGGGCTCACCTCAAAACACAGCTTGAGCTCCAGAACCCGTCTCCTGGAGAGGGACTGGACTCTCTCTCAGTCTGGTGTTACCCTTGGTGAGAGGCGGTAGGCTGGGGTGGGTATCTCAGTATCCCCTCGACTTGCACCTGTATGTTGGAGTTTTTCCCAGTGGACGAGAGGATTTGTTATTCGTCTGTACTTATTCACCAAAAGACAGTTTTGAGTACCCAGCCTTCTTGGAGTGGGTGGGGTGCTTGAGGGTGCTCTACCTGGGGACTCTGTCATCTCATTAGGAAATTTCCCCACTCATATGGGCAACAACAGTGAGACCGAATGGTGCTGTGTTATTGGACTGCGTAAACCACAGTTTCGCAATAACACCATGTTTAAACCTAAGGGTGTCCAGAAGTACTCGTGGCACCAGGATACCATAGGCCACAGGTCAATGATCAATTTTGTAATTGTATCATCAGGTCTATGGCCATACGTTCTGGATCCTTGGGTAAAGAGAGGTGCTGAGCTCTGCTGAAGCACCTAAACATATAGTAAGGGTGCACTGGGAATGCCTAGAAGAGGCCCCTGTCCACAAGATCTTCAATTCCCACTTCTGGCAGAGATTTGGTAGCTTTTTGAGGGAGACTGGGGACATTGAGTCTTAATGGACCATGTTCAGCACCTCCATTGCTGAATCTGCTGCACTGAGCTGCGGTTGCAAGGTGATTAGTGCCTGTCAAGGTGGTGACCCCCAAACCTGATGGTGGACAAGGGATGGTAGTGAAGGGAACCCCGGCTGAAGGAGTCCTATCGGGCTTGATTAGCCTGTGGGAATTTGGAGGCAGTCAGTAGGTACCGAGAGGATAGGTACCGAGAACATGACTCTGGCACTGGCTGAAATAAAACCTCAGAGGAGATTTTATAAGCCATCGAAAAAGCCTTTTCGATTGCCTCGAAATTCTGTCAAGCCATCGGGGGGCTCAGGAGGGGACAGCGGTGCACTACCTGATCTGTGTATAATACAAGTGGAGTGCTGCTGACTTCGTCTAAGTGGGCGACTGTGGTTCAGGGGGTTGGGAAGCTCATCTTGTAACAGGAAGGTTGCCGGTTCAATCCCCAGTGGGAGAAGGCTTCCACTTGGGCAGCCTCAGAATCTCATCTCTGATAATGTGGTTCTGTTGGCTTCATCAAGTGGTGGCTTATGGCTTGCAAGTTTGAGCCCATGGTCCTCAGCAGGAAAAGGGTAGAGAGCCCATTACAGATCAGGGAAAAGTTACTGCCCCAAGTAGAGGAATTTAAGTATCTTGAGTCTTAATAAAGAATGAGCCGCAGATTGACAGACGGATTGGTGCTGCGGCTGCAGTGATGTAGACACTGTATTGGTCTACTGTGGTGAAGAGAGAGCTAAGAGTAAAAGCGAAGCTCTTGAATTACCGGTCAGGGTTCAGGGATCTGACAAGTATGCCTCCTGGGTGAGGTGTTCTAGGCATTTCCCACCAGCATGAGACCCCAGGGCAGGCCGAGGACATGCTGAAGAGATTATATCTCTCGGCTGGCCAGAGAATGCCTTTGTGCTCCCCTTGACAAGCTGGAGGAGGTGGTTGGGGAGAGGGAGGTCTGGGCTTGTCTGCTTAGGCTGTTGCCCCCTGCATCCCGGCCCTGGATAAGTGGAAAAATATGGTATATTCAAACTGAAATCCTAAAACAGGACACCAAGTGCCTCAAAGGTAAAATTCTTGGGTTTCTGCATCTGTACATGTTAAGCATGAGGTAAGCTAAATCTAACACTACCCAAAATGGTTTGGTAGTTACACCTACTGTAGGATCATAGAGTTTGGAGTTCCAATTATTTTTCAATATAATCTTTTGTATCTGTGCACCTACAGAACTTTTTTGGAGGCTTTCACCACTGGAAGTAACCTGAGAAGAGCTTCCTCTGAAGGAGAGTATTTCTTCAGGTCAAACACATCTAGATCTTCTTCTGATGATAGTAAGATGAAGCCCAGAGCTGACCACTGAGCTGGAGTGAGTATATCTGTGGACAGACGTCCAGAACTCAGATACTGTTGGATCTCCTCCACTAGAGAACAGTCCTTCAGTTCGTTCAAACAGTGGAACAGATTAATGCTCCTCTCTGCAGACACATTCTCACTGATTTTCTTCTTGATGTATTGGACTGTTTTCTGAGTGGTCTCTGAACTACTGTCTATTTTCATTAGCAGGTCCTGTAGTTTATCCTGATTGGTCTGCAGTGAAAGACCCAAGAGGAAGCGAAGGAATAAGTCCAGATGTCCGTTTGGACTCTGTAAGGCCCTGTCAATGGAAATCCTGTGGATCTTCTTTGAAGATGTTTTACTTAAAAGCAGTTGAAGATTGCGCATTGAGGGCTGTGGTAAAGGCATCACATTTATGTTACTGTTATTAAGCGACATCCTCACATAAAGAGCAGCCAGAAACTCCTGAACGCTCAAATGGACGAAGCTGAACATCTTGTCTTTCCCTTTCCTTCCTCGATCTTCTTTGAAGATCTCTGTGAACACTCCTGAGCACACCGAGGCTTCGCTGAAATCAATGCCGCTCTGTCTCAGATCCTTCTCATAGAAGATCAGGTTGCCCTTTTCCAGCTGCTCAAAGGCCAGTTTTGCTAATGACTTAATGTATTGAATGCTCTTTTCTGGGCCATACTTTTCTTTTGTCCGATCAATCTGAAACACCAGGAACTCTGCGTACATCTCAGTCAGAGTCTTGGGCAGCTCTCCTCCCTCTCTGGTTTTCAACACATCCTCCAGAACTGTTGCAGTGATCCAGCAGAAGACTGGGATGTGGCACATGATGTGGAGGCTTCGTGATGTCACGATATGGGAGATGAGTTTGTCAGCCTCCTCCTTACCTTTGAATCTCTTCCTGAAGTACTCCTCTTTCTGTGGGTCTGTGAACCCCCTGACCTCTGTTGTACTGCTGATAAACTCTCGAGGGATCTGATTGGCCGCTGCAGGCCGTGTGGTTACCCAGATGCGAGCAGAGCGTAGCAGTTTCCCATTGATGAGTTTCCTCAGCAGGACATCTGTTTTAGCTGCCTTTGTTACATCGACAGAGCGAATGTCTTCAGAATGAAGGTCGAGATGAAGGCGGCTCTCATCCAGCCCATCAAACACAAACAGAAGTTTGAATTTACTCTTGTCATAGTTGGTGATTCCTGATGACTGAACATCTGTAAAGATGTAATTAAGAGCCTCCTGTGGGATGCCTACAGTTTCTGGGATGCATTCATGAATGAGCTCTGCCAAACTGAACTTTTCTCCCTTCAGAGGATTCAGCTGACGGAAGGTGAAGGGGAAAATCAGATGCACATCTTGATTGGATCTTTGTTCAGCCCAGTCCAAAACAAACTTGTGAACAAGGAAAGTTTTTCCAATTCCTGCGATTCCATTGGTCATCACTGTTTTGATGGGTCTGTATTTTCCAGAGGGATGTTTAAACATGTCTGTGGGTCTAATAGGTTTCTCTGGCTCTGCTGGCTTCCATGCCTTTTCAATCTGCCAAACCTCATGCTGTGTGTTGATATGTACATCATACCCAGCTGTGATGTACAGCTCTGTGTAGATATCTGCCAGACACTGTTTATCTTCTGCCCAACCTTCTTGTGCGCACATAAACTTGTCCTGGAAGTTTGATTGAAGCATCTGTTGGTAAGATGCGATGGGGTGAGGCTCTGGTACTGGAACCACCACATCTGTGTCAAATATGCAACATGGAAAGTGTAAGGTGTATATCCACCATTAAACAAATCTAGAAATTAAGTTATTTCAATCTTTCCTTGCACATAAAAAGTCTTCAATAATCAGGACCCATTATATCGCAAAGACCTTTCACTATTCCACTAGAGTACTTTGAGAAACAGGCTTACTTGTGGTTTCCAAAAGTACAATGGTGGCAGAGCTGCCAAGCCATTTTCCTACATAACTTGCTCCTACTTTGTGACAGCCTAATCTGAAAAGTAGAGAGGATAACACTGGAAGTAAATTCCAGATGTTCTACTTTGGTGTAGAAGGAAGAAAACTGGAATAGGTGTGTGGCGGGGTGTGGCCTGCGGTGCCGTGCAGAGGAGGCGGACACACCTGCACGGCATCCGCAATCACGCCCCGCCGAATTAAATATTGTACTGGGTCCTGTGGTTGGGTTGTTGGTGTTATGTTGAGCTGGAAGCGGGAGAGCTGCAGCTCTGAGTGCGAATGTACAGCAACCGTGTAGGGATTAATAAAAGCAGCAAAATGCCACTGGGTCTGCCGTGGTCGTTTACAAGGTGTAATCTTGAAGGAAGAGTATGTGAATAGTTTTGTGGAGGTAAAGAGAGGATCATGAGTTTGAAGCTGGAAATGGAAGGGGCTGTGTTGATTGTCAGTTTGTATGCCTCACAGGTTGGAGTTTAGAGGAGAAAGAGGAAGTCTGGTGAAACCTGGATGAAGTGGTGGATTTCATCTAAATGTGAAAGAGATCCTGCAAGGTGGTGTTAGGGGAGGTTTGGATGGTGGATGACGGATATCAAGAAGAGAAAGTGAGTGAAGGAGAAGCAAAGATGAAATGCTGAATGTTAAATAAAAAAAGAGTTGCAGAGTTCAGGAAGGGGTTGAGACAGAGAGAGGTGGCAAAGGCTTATGGTGAGCTACATGTGAGGTTGGACACTAAAGATGGAGAAAAGGAGTTGTACCCAATGGTAAGAGACAGACCAGGCTGGGAAGCGTGTGCAGCAGGTAAAGGTGATTAACCCTTTAAAGCCGGTCGGAGCGGACACGCTCCATTTTGCGTAACTATTTTTAAATCCCGTAGCTCTGCAACCACGTAAGCTAGCGCAATAATTTTTTTTGCATATGAAACCGGAGGAGTTGTACTTACATCTGATGCCATCAGTTTGTCCTCGGTCACAGTTTCCTTCCACATATAGCTTTGCAAAATTTCATAAAAAGCACTTGCAGCAACAAAAACATAATATTCCAGAAACACGCTTTGCCGATCCGATCAGCTGTTTGTAACACTTCCTACGTTGGAATAGACGTCAGCGCGAACTATCGCATGTCCGCCATGACCTGCCCGAAACCGGAAGTGACGTCATTTTGCGTAAATGTAGTTTTTTACCATCGTGGCCTTATGAGCCTATACTGGTGTTTTTAAAAGTTATGTTTGACTTTATGACTTTCTGTGTCGTTTCTGGGATGCTGAGGACTCATATTGCACTGCTGGAAATAGTTTATTTTGATGCATATGCTGTTTTTTTGCAAATTTGCATTATAATATTTATTTTCGTTTTTCCTGCAGTATATGAAAATTGGTGTATCTCAAAAATAAAATTATGAAGACAAAATAAATTTCCTTTGGTGGGAAACTAGTTTGTGCAACTTTTTTGTATTTACAGTTTTGAGGGATATGCCTCTTAAATTTCTCTAACTAGAAATATATGTTAAAAACCAAAAATGATTTTCAATTTTTTTGTAGTTTATTGCACTTTTTTGCAATTTATGTAATTACTATGCACTTAATGCAGACATATTATTACAATTTGGGCTGTAATGGTTGTATTGATGTATAGCAACTTGAAATGCTCCAAAAAATGGCTCCACAGCAAGTAAAAATATACTATAAGCTCTGGCGGACTTGGTTCTATGGTAGGTCTTAAAGGGTTAAGGATGGAAATGTACCTATGAGTAATACGACTGTGCAGGAAATATGGAAGGAGAACACTGGCAAATTTGTTAATAAAGAAAATGATAGACAAAGGAGGATCGATGGAGGGCAGTTAGTAAGCAGGATTAGTAAAGAAGACGAGTGGAGGTATGGAAATGTCTAGAAGAAAGGGCAGTGGACCTGTTAGCCACAGAGTTTAAAGCAGTCTTGCCTGAAGAGTGGAGAAGAAATGTGACAAAGCGCTCTACAGATGTGACGTTTGCTCTGAGAGCGTTGATGGAAAAGTTTAGACAAGCTCAGAAGGAGCTTCACTTTCTTTGTGGATCAGAGAAAGCAGGTGATTGGCTGCTGAGAAAGGAGCTGTGGTTCTGCACGAGGAAGTCAGGAGGGTCAGAGAAGTGTGTGGAGGTGGTGCAGGACATGTGAGGACAGAGGTGAGGTGTGTGGTAAGATTAACAGGTGGGTTCAAGGTGGGGGTGGGATTACATCAGGGATCAGCTCTCAGCTCCTTGTTTGCAGGTGGAGTAGAGCGTGGAGAGGTGGAGGTATGATCTGGAGAGCAGGGGGATGAAAATCAGTAGAAGTAATACAGGCATGTGTGGATGAGGGGGAGACTGGTGCAGAGGTCAACATGAAGGAGCAGAGGTAGTGAAGGTGGATGAGTTTAAGTACTTTGGGTCAACCACCCAAAGCAACAGAGTGCACAAGAGAGGTGAAGAGGACAGTCCAGGCAGGGTGGAGTGGGCGGAGACAGAAGTCAGGGGTGATTTATGACAGAAGCTAAAGAGTACACAATAAATACTAATTCTATGAGACGAAGATAAGAAAACAAGCTTCTTATGAAAAATGATTAATGTATGTTAGTCTATTTTGTTATTCGTCATAATGACAAACTCTACAAACCAGTAAAATAAAATAAAATCATGGCTACTTGCCTTCAGTCTGAGGAAATCCTCTCTTCTGTGAAGTCTCCCCACAGTTGCTGACGTCCGCTGACAGGCAGTGATTTTGAGTGTTAGACTGATTTAACCTGCACTCTGTGAAACGTTTTCAGACTGCAGTGACGTCATGTTTGGTTTTCTTGTAACTTACCTTCTCGTCCTGAGCTGCTGGCACACAGACTCTGCAGCAGGTCATTCCTGCTTATCCTCTCTAAAATCTTCTTAGCCACCTCCACAGCTCCAGGAAGCCTGTAGGTTTGCACCATCAGGTCGACAGTGTCCCACCTGTTTGTTGTCTCCAATCGACTCTTTTTGATGGTTGGGAAGCTTTGAAGGACGTCAGCTTGATGTAGGAGCCACTTGAATTTGTTAAACTCTTCATCTCCCAAATCCTCCAGAGTACTTAACAGGTCCTCTGACGTCATCCCTGATCCCTGCTAAAGGAGGAGAATATTCTCAGCAGGTATTTAACATATTTGTTGCTGGTTGAGAATAAACACGACGTCTCTGCCGTTGGTGTTCGAATAAACATTTTGAGTTTTAATTTTGGTGGTGTGGACTCATGGTTCTGTCTTTTGGATTTCACAGATGATTTTAGTTCGTGCTCAGTATTACTTAGATTTCCTAGTTCTTGGTTTCTGAAGTTCACTTTTGCTTAAAATAATATGCAATAAAACAGTTTATTTTATGTGTCTATAACGTATTCATCGGGTTTGCTTATACAGCCTTGAAATCCCTTCACAACTATGCACATGCACATGGGAGCGTGGAGTATTTGCCCTGAAGCGACAGGCACTTCAATCCCTGTCCTGCCACAGTGAGAGCTTGGCTTGCTCTGCTGGCAGTGAGTCGGTTCAGTTTTACTTATAATGCACCAAATTACAACAGCCTCAGTGTTTGCAATGTGAAGTTTGTCACACATTGTGTCTTCTAGCTAAAGGTAAAGCTGTTAAGTTTAACAGGGATGAGAGCCAACTGGCAACCTGTCCAGGGTGTACCCAGCCTCTCACCCTAAGACAGCTGGGATAGGCTCCAGACCCCCACAACCCTGAAAAGGATAAGCAGATGATGGATGGATGGATGGATGGATGGATGGATGGATGGATGGATGGATGGATGGATGGATGGATGGATGGATACTCAGATATTGACATACTTTCGCACGCTCTGTCAGCAAAAGCTGAAAATAAAAACTATAATGCAAAGTAGTCAATGTATAGCTTGTATTTACTGTCCCCTCTAAATAATTCAATGCACAGCCATTCATGCCTAAACTGCCATTTCCCTCCCTGGTGTCATGTGACTCGTTAGTGTTAAAAGTAGGGATGGGTACCGGTGTCCGGTGCCATGATGGCACCGGTTCTGACATAAACGGTAGTAACCAGACCGAAAAGCAGCGCACATTTCGGTGCTTTATTTCGGTGCTTTATTTCGGTGCTTTTTTTCCTGAGCTGTGATACACTTTAGATTCTAGCCAATCATTTTACATTTCCGAGGATAGTAGGTGGGTCCAGGTACGCATGTTCCTTTAGAGCAGAGCTACAGATTAAAAATGCCCAAGGCGAAGCGGTCAAAAGTCTGACTGTACTTCACAGCAAAAGATGCAAACTCAGCAGCAACAAGTGCTTTAAGCTGATACTGTAAAGTGTGCGTGTTAGTCCCCATAGGGAAATAGTTCCTCTGCATTTAACCCATTCACCCAGTGAAGCAGTGGGCAGCCACCAGTGCAGCGCCCGGGGAGCAGTGTGTAGGGACGGTACCTTGCTCAGGGGTACCTCAGGGTAGCCGTTCAGTGGAGTCGAACCCCCGACCTTCCGATCATGGGGCGACCACCCTACCTACTGAGCTATCCCTGCCCATACTGTGATACTGTCAAAGGAGGTAACACCTCTAATCCGATGAAACACCTGGCGACGCATAGCGTTTTTTTTAAAAGCCGAGAAATGCACCGTATTTGATAGCTTGCTGCGAGACCTCACACCGAGCACATCTACTGCGGGTGTGGTGCCTGTTATCGACCCGGAGTTAGCAACATCCCCCAAAAACCCGAAGAGGAGAGTCCTGGCCCCTAGCCCTGCCAGTGTAGCAGAAATGATGAGGATGATGATGCAGCAGCAGCCGTTCTTCTCTGCGTGAGTAGCTTAATGTTGTTTGTGTGTAATTTACGTTGAGTAGGCTAACCACGTTATTACATTAATGCATGTAAGGTGAACTAGCAAACATCATCATAGCTACATGCGGCTGTCTTCTTGTTTGATGGCAGATGCTCCCTTCACCCTGGCCAAAAAGGCTAAAATGACCAAAGAAAAAGTGGGAAACAGCTAAACATGAGAGGTTTTTGGACAAAGTTTGTTTTTTCCATTGTTTAAGCACTGCTTCCAGCCAAGAGTGATGCCATATATGCCCCATAGCTGCAGAAAAGGCTAACATTGTTATCTTTTTGCAAAAAACAGCTGAACATGAGAAGTTTTTGGACCAATTTTGTGTTCTCCATTCTTTACGTACCGGTTTGAGCACCGTTTAAGCACCTACACGTTTCAAAAGTACCGGTTTGGCACCGGTATCGGATAAAACCTAAACGATACCCATCCCTAGTTAAAAGGTCTCAGGTGCAAATGTGGAACAAGTGTGTTGAATTTGGTGTTATTGCTCTCTCATACTGGTCACTGGAAGTTTAACATGGCACATCATGGCAAAGAACACGTTGAGGATTTGAAAAAAAGAACTGATACTCTACATAAAGATGGCCGAGGCTATAAGAATGATGCCAACACGCTGAAACCAAGCTGCAGCATGATGGCCACACAGCAGTTTAACAGGACCTCGCCGTGGTCGACCAGAGAAGTTGACTGAACGTGCTCAGCATCATATCTGGAGGTTGCCTTTTTTCTTAGGTGTTCAGGTTTTTCAACCGCATTGCTTAACCCCGCTGTTTTACATGTTCACTTATTTTTTTTAAGTGCTGTCCATACAGAAAACATTGATTTGTAAACGATTAACTAACAACCTTGTAAACACAAAGTTCTTTATTTGGAGCACATTTCTACAAGAAAGATAAGTTCCTGAAAAAGTGCTTGAAGTGCTTTGGTACTCTTTGGCAATATTGTAGACAATGTTAAACTTCATCATCACATCGGCTCCTCTGATGACCTGCTTGCCGCTGAAAGGCAGCGGGCAGAGGGGACACTTGGGCAGTGCATTTATCGCAGCATGAAAAGATATAATATATTTACAGAAATGTGTGGGGTGTACTCACTTTTGTGAGATCCTGTATATATAATTGCACGGATCAGTGACTCCTAAACTAGGCGAGTGGCTCCAGCAGATCCCGGGAACAACATCGGAGATCTCTGTCCAGAAGAGCGCAGTCCTGGGAACAGCTAAGATACTGCGCAGGACCCTCAAGCTCCCAGGCCTCTGGTAGAGGACCTGAGCTTCTAGGATAGCGACCGCTCATAGGGGCGAGAGGGCAATGTTTTATACATGTTTTTATACATATACAAAGTGCAAAACTGAGTAGTGCAATATACATATGTGCATATTACCTGTCTGTAATTATTTGGACCTGAGTGGAGTTGAACAGGGTGTGAATGAAGTGCAGACTCTGTTTTAATTCAAGGGGATAAAAAAGTATTTGAACTGTTTGCTAATTACAGCTATTTTTATACACAGTATAATAATATGTAAATGTGTAGTCTGTTCTGCTCCTATGATAAGCTCATCCTGGAGCTCTTTGGTAGTAAAGACGTTTTTTCTTCTTTGTCATCACAAATATGAGCTTATATGAATTCAGAACACAAACCATCCAAACCACAAAACCTTCCTTTTCCAGTTCTCCCAGTGACACCCATTGCTATGTATGTCCTGCTCATTGCACTGATTTTATCTCAGTGTCAGATTGGTTAGATAAAACTTTCAGTGTTGTTCTGTCAAACAAAAAGAAACGTCTTTTAGACTTACGTGGACTGAAGCTTTCGTTGATGCTCCTGCAGCTGAATATTTCCGGGTTTTATGAGTTGAGCAGCAGAAGTGCGAAACAAAGGGTGCAGAAGTGCGAATACCAAATCAGGAAATGTACACATACACATTTCCTCCTCCTGCAGCCAATGAGCATGAAATATGGTCATACCTCTGCTACATACAAAATTGCATGGCCGTTACTACTACCACTACTGCAACAAACAGAAGTCACAAACCTCAAAGAGAACCTGCGAACACAAAGACAGGAAAGGTAGAAAACTGGGTGAACTGAAATTATATACAAACACTGAGCACACAAATCTCACATGAACAAAAATGAGCTCATCAGCCTTTGTTTTCTCCTCGGTTTTGTCACATTCAGATCATCTATTTGCAACTCTTTCAACATTCATGAAATGTTGATTTGATGATTGGTTGTCCTGCTCTTCAGCTTCAACATTCAAGATTCAAGATGTTTATTTTCATATACACCGCAAAACACAAGTGGTTACGCAGAGCAATGAAACTCTCACTTTGCCGGTTCCTCTCACACGACTAAATAAAAACTAACTAAAATAAAGAATAGACTTCACTCTGAGATAGAAAATAGTAAAGTAAAACAAGTGCATATGTAGCTTATGAGTGGGTGTAGTCAGAATATAAAGTGCAAGTAGTTACAACACTGTCACAGTGGGAATATATACAGAGTATGCAATATTAAAATGTTTATATTTATAAAGTTGTGTTATGTGTTACGGCCCTAGCAGGGCCTCCTCCTGAAGGTGCCTGTGTGGGCGTGTCCCACCACCTCTTCTGCCTGAGGTGCCGCCTTTCCCTTTTGTGCAGCTGACTCTCATCAGTAATTAAGGAGCTTTAAGCCCAGGGAAAGGTGAGCTCTGGGCCAGAGTGATCAACGAGTACCGCACCGAAGCGTGCAACGAGTGCAAGACCAATCACCCCAGCCAGAGACAACACGAGTGTCTGCGAGTCTTGGACGATGACTTTTACGCTGAACATTATTACAGCATCAGGAAAAGACTCCTCACACCTCGTTTCATTCCTTCCATTCAGCGTCTCCTGATCGCCCGCAACATGGAAGCGGACGACGTCAAGGTCGGCACCGTGGCGGATGGTATGGCCTGGATAGGTCATCATTTCCCTGTGTGGCTGCCACTCCCGTTTCAATTTTTCTCCTAGTTTCGGGCAGGCTCTATGACGTTCGTCCACAGGAGGCGCTGTACAGCACCGAGCGCCTGAAACACGGACAGTTTGTTGATATTTTTTCATGTAAACCTTTTTTTCATGTAAACCTGTTCTTGACATATCTACTGAGATTCGTTTGTCTTGAAAGGCTGATTCAACCCCGTTGTTGACTTTTATTTTGCCTTCCAGATTGCCTCAGTTGTATCGTGAGTGTAATTTCAAATAAAATAAAATAAAACTCAGAAGCGTCTGTGTGTTGTATTCTTCTTCTTATTATTATTATTATCATCCATCCATCCATCCATCCATCCTCATCCGCTTTGTCCGGGGCCGGGTCGTGGGGGCAGCAGCCTAAGCAAAGAGGCCCAGACCTCCCTCTCCCCAGCCACCTCCTCCAGCTTATCCGGGGGAACACCAAGGCGTTCCCAGGCCAGCCGAGAGATATAATCTCTCCAGCGTGTCCTGGGTCTGCCCCGGGGCCTCCTCCCGGTGGGACATGCCTGGAACACCTCACCCAGGAGGGGCCCAGGGGGCATCCTTGTCAGATGCCCGAACCACCTCAGCTGGCTCCTTTCGATGTGGAGCAGCAGCTGCTCTACTCTGAGCCCCTCCTGGATGGCCGAACTTCTCAACCTATCTCTAAGGGAGAGGCCAGCCACCCTTCGGAGGAAGCTCATTTCTGCCGCTTGTATCCGCGATCTCGTTCTTTCGGTCACTACCCACAGCTCGTGGCCATAGGTGAGGGTAGGGACGTAGACCGACCGGTAAATTGAGAGCTTCGCTTTTACACTCAGCTCCCTCTTCACCCCGACGGACCGGTGCAGCATCCGCATTACTGCAGCTGCAGCCCCAATCCGTCTGTCGATCTCCGGCTCCCTTCTCCCATCACTCGCGAACAAGACCCCGAGATACTTGAACTCCTCCACTTGGGGCAGGAACTCATCCCCGACCCGGAGTGGGCACTCCACCCTTTTCCGGCTGAGAACCATGGCCTCAGATTTGGAGGTGCTGATCCTCATTCCCGCTGCTTCACACTCGGCTGTGAACCGTTCCAGTGCGAGCTGGAGGCCCTCACCCGATGAAGCCAACAGAACCACATCATCTGCAAAAATCAGAGATGAGATTCTGAGGCCACCAAAGCGAAAGCCCTCCGCCACTTGGCTGCGCCTAGAAATCCTGTCCATAAAAATTATGAGCAGAACCGGTGACAAAGGGCAGCCCTGGCGGAGCCCATCACCCACCGGGAACGAGTCCGACTTATTGCCGGCAATGCGAACCAAGCTCTTGCAACGGTTGTATAGGGATCAAATGGCCCGTAGCAATGGGCCAGACACCCCATATTCCCGCAACACCTCCCATAGGACACCCCGAGGGACACGGTCGAATGCCTTCTCCAAGTCCACAAAACACATGTAGACTGGTTGGGCAAACTCCCATGCACCCTCAAGTATCCTGGAGAGGATAAAGAGCTGGTCCAGTGTTCCGTGACCAGGACAAAAACCGCATTGTTCCTCCTGTATCCGAGGTTCGACTAACGGACGAACTCTCCTTTCCAGCACCCTGGCATAGACTTTCCCAGGGAGGCTGAGGAGTGTGATCCCCCTGTAGTTGGAACACACCCTCCGGTCCCCTTTCTTAAAGATGGGGACCACCACCCCGGTCTGCCAGTCCACAGGTACTGCCCCTGATCTCCACGCAACATTGCAGAGGCGTGTCAACCAGGACAGCCCTACAACGTCCAGAGCCTTCAGGAACTCGGGGCGGACCTCATCAACACCAGGGGCTCTGCCACCAAGGAGTTGTTTAACTGCCTCAGTGACCTCGCCCCCGGAAATTGGCGGGTCATTCCCCTCATCCCCAGACTCTGCTTCCTCCTCGGAAGACGTGTCAGTGGGATTAAGGAGGTCCTCGAAGTATTCCTTCCACCGCCTGACAATTTTCTCAGTCGACGTCAGCAGCGCTCCGCCAGCACTATACACAGTGCAGGTAGAGCACCGCTTTCCCCTCCTGAGACGTCTGACGGTTTGCCAGAATCTCTTCGAGGCAGTCCGAAAGTCTTTTTCCATGGCCTCTCCGAACTCCTCCCACACCCGAGTTTTTGCTTCAACCACTGCTCGAGCCGCATTCCGCTTGGCCTGTCGATACCTGTCGGCTGCCGCCGGAGTCCCACAGGCTAACCAAGCCCGATAGGACTCCTTCTTCAGCCTAGTGGCTCCCTTCACCTCTGGTGTCCACCATTTGGTTCGGGGATTACCACCACGGCAGGCACCAACCACCTTGCGGCCGCAGCTCAATGCAGCAGCTTCGGCAATGGAGACGCTGAACATGGTCCATTCGGACTCAATGTCCCCAGTCTTCCTCGGAATGCTGTTGAAGCTCTGCCGGAGGTGTGCGTTGAAGATCTCGCGGACTGGGGCCTCTGCTAGACGTTCCCAGCACACCCTCACTACGCGTTTAGGTGCACCAGGTCTGTCCAGCGTCTTCCCCCGCCACCTGATCCAACTCACCACCAGGTGGTGATCAGTTGACAGCTCAGCCCCTCTCTTTACCCGAGTGTCCAGAACATATGGTCGCAGGTCTGCTGATACAATTACAAAATCGATCATCGACCTACGGCCTAGAGCGTCCTGGTGCCACGTGCACTTATGGACACTCTTATGTTCGAACAGGGTGTTCGTTATGGCCAAACTGTGATTAGCACAGAAGTCCAATAACAAAGCACCGCTCGGGTTCAGATCAGGGAGGCCGTTCCTCCCAATCACGCCCCTCCAGGTCTCGCTGTCGTTACCCACGTGAGCATTGAAGTCTCCCAGCAGGACAACAGAGTCTCCAGGTGGAGCACCCTCCAGCACCCCCCCCCCCAGGGACTCTAAGAAGGCTGAGTACTCTGAACTGCCACTCGCCGCATAAGCGCAGATGACAGTCAGGACCCGTTCCCCGACCCTAAGGCGCAGGGAACAAACCCTCTCGTCCACCGGGAAAAACCCCAACGTACCGGCAGCAAGCCGAGGGGATATTAGGATACCCACCCCAGCCCGCCGCCTCTCACCAAGGGCAACTCCAGACTGAGACAGAGTCCAGCCCCTCTCCAGGAGACTGGTTCCAGAGCCCAAGCCATGTGTAGAGGTGAGCCCGACTATATCTAGCCGGTACCTCTCAACCTCACGCACTAACTCAGGCTCCTTCCCCACCAGAGAGGTGACATTCCATGTCCCTATTGCCAGTCTTGGCAGCCGGGGGTCAGTCCGCCAGGGCCTCCGCTCCTGCCCGCCACCCGGCACACAATGCACCCGACCCCTATGGCGCCTCCTGCGGGTGGTGGGCCTGCGGGAGGATGGGCCCATGTCTCCTCTTCGGGCTGTGCCCGGCCGGGCCCCATGGACTAAGGCCCGGCCACCAGACGCTCGCCCTCAGGCACCCTCCCCGGGCCTGGCTCCAGGGCGGGGCCCCGGTAACCCTATCCCGGGCAGGGTAAACTGTTCCCTCGGTGTCCTTTTCATAAGGGTCTTATGAATCGCTCTTTGTCTGGTCCCTCACCCAGGGCCAATTTGCCATGGGAGACCCTACCAGGGGGCAATAGCCCCCAGACAACATAGCCCCTGGGATCCCTGTGACACACAAACCCCTCCACCACGATAAGGTAGCGATTCAAGGAGTATTATTATTATCATTATTATCATTATTGTGATTATGCTTCATTTTCATGTACTGGGGTATCAATAACCCCCACGCTGCCGCAGCAGCTTTTGTGCGTGGCCCCCAAGTGCTACATTTTCTTTCCCGATCCCCTGACGAAACCCATTAGAATCGCTCTGGGGCACTCGACGACCCCAAATGATCGTTCTGGGGATTTTTTCATTTTCATTCACCCGTCTCTACTGAGGGTGGGGTACTCTGGGACCCCCGGGGTCTGGGGCTGCCCCGAAGGGGAGCACAAGGGTTAATCACAGCTGCCTGATCAATGTTTTTCATTAGCAGTTTAGCAAAGTTGATGGTGGTCTGTGTGTCTGTGTGAGTGAAAGACAGAGAGCGAGCGACAGATTTTCTGTTATAACCTTCACGTTATGGAGGCACAGTGTGAGCACTCAGGTCGCATCAGAGCATCGGGCCGTATAGTGTGAGAGTACATCGTGACCTATGAACTTCTAACCCCTGCGAGTCAATCGTGCAGTTTGAGCAGGAGCTGAATACTGAAAAAATCGCACAGTGTCTGCCCAGCTTTAGGTGTACTGTCATCCGAGACTTGCACCGCAGTGTCGGCGTTAGGGTTAGGTTGTTGTGGTCATCTGTTGTCTTCCGGTATTTTCTCCATAAGCGACCTTTCCTCGACCAATGAGAT
Source organism: Rhamphochromis longiceps (assembly GCF_057381845.1). Lineage (NCBI taxonomy): Eukaryota > Metazoa > Chordata > Actinopteri > Cichliformes > Cichlidae > Rhamphochromis > Rhamphochromis longiceps. The sequence continues at coordinate 45,808,247 of NC_140562.1, forward strand.
GAGCGGTAATCTGAATTGTCATACTCGAATTGTCATAAGTGTGCTGTCAGCTCATTGGTCACAAAGCAGGAGAGGGGCTGGGAATTATGTTTTCAAACAAAGCGTTAATTCCATTAAAAGTTATAGACTACTTTTGATTCTCACTGTATTACGGGACAAAGTGCGTCCCTTATTAGCTCAATACGGGACGTGTACTTTTGTTTCGAAATACGGGACGATTCAGTTTTTCAAGGGACGGTTGGCAACCCTATCCTCTACACATCTGTGATGCTGGGGGAGGTAATTAGCTGTAGCTGTTTAACTGCAGGCACATTCCATGTGAGACTCTGGTGTCCTTATCTTCTGAGGGATGTCCACCCCCGGCCATTTGTGTGAAGAAGCTTCTCGGATTCTGTGCTTGCATATGGTGAACCATTAAAGTTAAGCCATACACGCGTGTGGGGAGATGAGCTTTGGATAACCAGGAAATGTGGTTGTAAGCATATATTGTGTGGCAGGAAGTCAGACACACTTGATGACATCTCCGTTTCGGAGTTTTTACTTCCCCTCTTAATTTAACTGTGACTAGTATTTCCAATGGAAATTACACATGACATGAAGAAAATTATACATGATGTAGTAGATTTTTTTAAAGAAAAAAGATAATTTAAAAAAGTATCTCAAGCACTTTAGCAAAATTCTCATGTCATCTTATTCATAATGTTTAATAAGCTTCATACAGTTAAGCACAATCACTACATGACTGAAACACAAGCATAATCTCTATTAATAAAAATAGTATGCATGTACTGTATGCCTGAATAAAAAAAAAAGTGAGATGTTGGAACGCTTTTATTTTTATTTTAGTAGACACAAAACTTACAATAGACAGCTGCTGGGGTTTGGAATCGGAGAAATGTCTGATGGTTCTCAGTCATCCAGGTCATCGTAGTCAAAGGAGCTTGCAAAGAAAAGCGTCTGGACTTCTTTAAGTTGCTTGAAGACGTTTCACCTCTCGTCCGAGAAGCTTCTTCAGTTCTAAGGTCAAATGGTGGAGAGTCCCAGATATAAACCTAGTGGGAGTTTCCCCCCACAGAGGGACAAAAGGACCCCCTGATGATAATTAGTATGAGTAACTTTAAAACTTAGTAGCGGCCGCCATTGTTGGAAACTGGAGTTTGGCTGGGCCGAGCTATGAATTCTGGGATATGGTGGGCCACGAAGGACACACCCGACCCATCCTTCTAATTCGGGGAAAAGGAGGAGTCTACGAATTTGGACAGCCTTCGTCGCGTCGCTGTGACGTAATCGGCCTTAAAATGCGGCCATAATGAGAACAAGATAAAAAGTTCAAAACACCTGGTCAACAACCAGGTAGCCCAACAGTTACTCATTTAACTCTTTTGGGGGGTTTTGATTTTTAAGAAGAGAGTGGCTCTGATATATTTATCATTACTTATTTATTAAAATGTAAAAACAAAAAACTGAAATTGTGTCACATCTGCTTAATTTTGTAAAGCTTGTAAAGCCACAGACTTTTACTTGTTTTCTCTCAGGCTCAGACCAGCACACATTACATCAAACTCTTACAAGTCAAGAAAAGGAGCTGTTGGACAGAAAGACAACTGAGTGGGAAGGATTTTGGTTTTCCAATATATTAGTAATTGTCAGTGACGTTTATATTAATCAGGCTGAACTTTAATCATACTTTAGATCAAATCATTTTGCAGATCATCAGAATGATGGTTGGCAATGCAAACATGGCCAATAATGACAGTTATTGGCCATGTTTGCATTGCCCTTTTTTAAAATGTACTTTCATGACGTTATTGTGTGTCGGGTGGTGGTCGTGGCTGTCCAGACTGACAAGTGGGACGTTGAATGTCACCTCTCTGACGGAGGAGGAACCTGAGATTGTGGATTTTTTTTTTAATCATATTTGCAGACAGTGTTATATTAATATAACACTGTATACACCATGGTGAGGGTCCTGTACAGCCCAAGAGAGCGGCAGCATCTCTCTTGGGCTGTACAGCAGCACGGCAGCATCTTCCCTTCGTGTTTGCTTCTTGGCGAAGAAGAAAAGGCCTTTCACAGATTCTGAAACTGAAATACTGCATGCTGGTCGTGGTGGATGTGGTGAAAAGTGATGAAAAAATTAAAGTGTGACACCTGCTATTAAAAACGTACTCCCGTAGGACAGTTCAAATATTCGTAGAGTTGAAGTTCTGGCGTCAGATGAGTTTGAAATGCTGTTAGATGACCTGAAGAAAACTGATGTAATGTCTATAGCAGGAGATCAGACAGAACTGATAATGCACAGTTGTGCGTATATGTCCGTTTTTTGGATGGGAAATTGCTCAGCTTACTACTGTTAGAGGGACACACAGCTGGCCAAATAATGTTTGAGAAGATTTAAGCTCTTCAGGAAAATGGTCTGGATATGAAGCGTGTCTGTATCCATGGCAGGAACAGTGAGTGGTCAGCAAAATATTTCAATTTTAAAGGGAATTATCAAAATGTTTGTTATTATTTCAAATGTGCAAAAAATAGTTTAGGTATAGCTCCCTTTTTTGTTTAAATGGACCTTTTGGTGTGCATTTGTGAGGTCACCAGATTTACAGGGGAAAGGAATGAAAAAAATTTTTTTTACTTGTTTTCCAATACAGTTGTGTGGGTTTGAAATTGATCATGATCTGCTGCTTACTGGCTTCATATACATACATCCCAGATAAATTCCTCGGTTTGAAAATCTGGCCCAACTAACTTCGTAGTTGAATAGCCATGCCTTAAACATACAGATGACTTCTGTTTGTGACCTTTCACCCTCTTATTTGAGCCAAGGTCAGCCACCAGAATCATCACATCGGTTACAGCTTCAGTTCAGTTTATATGCTGCTCTACTTCATCATTTCTCATTAACAGTCTGCACTTATGTTTCTGATCTTCTGCAGAGCTCCTGTCCGTCATGTTGCTCTCCTGGTACAGTGATGCTGCCCTCTGCTGGACACAGTGGAACCACACCAAGCTCTAAGACTGAAATTATAACCAGTTCCTGTTAACAGGAAACAAACAGTTCTTTATAAAGCTTCAAGTATCAAATATTCACAGTGAGAAGGTGAAACGATTCATGTGGTGCTGAGTCCAAGTGTCTCCATCCACAAGCAGAAATCATGAACCAGCAGCATTCCTTAACATCAAAATATTTATTGGATGAACACGATTAAAATCCATCTCGTCCAATCAGCGTGTAGAACAAAAATTACAATATATACACTCTTTTGTATTTACAGCAGCTGAGGCGAGCAGCCTGTAACGGGAATAAAACCTGAAGCAGGACGAGCTTCATCGTCCGAACATCTCCTGCGAGGCGTAGGTCATGTAGAGGAAGCCGTCCTCATCCTGGTGCTGTTTGTACACCTGAGCCATGGTGAGCGACATGCTCGCCAGCCCTCTGTTGTTGATGAGCAGGTAGAAGGCCTGGCTGGGCAGCAGCGCCATGCGGTTCCTGAGGGGAGGAGCCAGAAGGAGCCACCATTAATCAGAGTCAGCCTGCAGGCTGTTAGCTGCATCAGCACAACAGTGACGCCAGCACAGCTGTTCAGTGAGGCGAGCACGCGTCAGCCATGTGCAGATTCCAGCTATGATTCGAGCATTTCAAGCATTCGTGCTCACACTGGGGGGAGGAGCACATGGAAACTGAGCGAGGGCTGAGTTCAAAGTGAAGCTTGTACAGGTATTCATCTGTCAGAGCCAAGATTATGCAAAAGCTCCATTTGTCAGACTGAGGAGCAAGTGTATGATGAGCGACTGCAGCTGGAGCACCGGCTTCAGTAAAGATACGATCATGTACCACAAAACATGAGACGATCCAAAACATTTGCCCCTAAAGCCACAACTTTGACCCTCTGATCAGACTCTAAGTAGAGCCCAAAACTCATTCACTCACAACAAGATTTGCTTCAGCGTCTATATTCATACTCTGAGGGGGAATCATCCAACCGTTAGATGAGCCAATTGCTCTTTCCCTTGAGGTCTGATATCCAGGCCTCATTTCTGACAATCAGGACAAGTCACTAAAGCCAAATCAGCCCATCAGTGAACCTGAGCATGTGGAGCTGGTGTGCAGCTTTCTCAGGAAACTCCCACAGAACTTTATCGACACCCAGACGTTACAGTCAGTGGGTACGATTGTGGGGCAGCGAGGCTGAGACACCAGACCTTTGTGTTCTTAAAATAAAACTACAATACGTGTCTTTATGTTCACATGATTACAACTACTGAAAACTCAATGTTCCAAATGACAAACAGTTACTGGACGCAACTCAGGTTCTGTGAGTAGACAGAGCTCCTCGATTGGCTTGAGCAGCCAGCCTGTGCGCTCTCTGCTCGAGTCAGATCACTGAGTGATAAAGACTCTCGCAGACATTACAGAGGTCTAAGGTTTGACAGACATGGATTAACTGTTAAGACACATCCTGTCACTTCATGTTTACACAGCAGCTTCCTCAGGCCATCATGGCCGTCACAGATCCTGCTGTGTAAGCATAAACAACAACAAAGGGGTCAATAAAAGTGAAAGAGCAAAAGACTCCAAGTCAGGGGTGTCCAACTCCAGGCCTCGAGGGCCGGTGTCCTGCAGGTTTTAGATCACCCTGGGGCTTCACACCTGAATCACATGATGAGTTCATTACCAGGCCTCTGGAGAACTTCAGGACATGTTGAGGAGGTCGTTTAGCCATTAAATCAGCTGTGATGGATCAAGGACATCTAAAACCTGCAGGGCACCGGCCCTCGAGGCCTGGAGTTTAACACCTGTGCTCCGGGGGGGGGGGGGGCATAAGACTCTGGAATAAAAGCTTCTCATTTTTAAAATAAACATTAACTGATGAATTCACCAGGAAAACATTTCTCCTCAGTGTAGAACTGAGGCGTGAGTATTGTTGAGCTCCGAGTTCGTGTTAAAGGACTCCAGCATGTGTTCAGTGAAGCTTGCAGGTACCGGTACCTGATGATGGTGAGGAACTGCGTCATGGTGAGCTCCTGCGGAACCAGGAACTTGGTTTTGTCCAGCGGAGGCAGATACTTTTCCTTGTCGTACCTCTCGATGATGACCTGCAAGGCGCAGTGAGTGGGTGAGAACATAAAACACACCTTCTCGGACTCCGCGTGAGCCCCACCGCGCGCTTACCGGGATCTTGTTGGGGAACTTGGCCCTGATGCCCGCCACTTCCCGTTTCCTCGTTGCTGTGGACAGAAGAGAGACAGTGAGTTTGCTGGACATCAGTGTTGCTGCTGCTCGCGGCGGTGCCGGTTACCTAAACTCTTCCTCAGCTTGAACGGTTTGCTGTGCGGCTGACTTTTCTCGCGCGACGCCATGGTACGTGACGTAGAGCCGGGTCCACATGCTACGGAGCGAGCGCGAGTTAAATAGAGGCTGCAGCGCATCAGCTGATTAGCACATGGCCGCATGAGCGCGATTGAATTAGGTTAGAGTGCGGAGCAGGGCCGGCCCCAGCAGCTTTTAGGCCCAAGGGCAGCAGACAGCCCCCTCCACCCCTCATCCTGGTTATTAAACAGGATTATTGATAATGTGCCTCTGAGAGAATTTAGAAAATGTTTAATGTTTTTCTTTAAGGACAGAATTTGTTCACCACAGTTACCACATGTTTTTGTCTTGTGGTAGAGTTGTTACTCTTCCACATTGAAAGGAGCTGAGGTGCCTAGGTGGTTCAGCATCTGCCTCAGATGCCTCTTGGGTTAGATCGTTAAACTGCCATCGCAGAGAGCCACAGCCAGAGAAGCAGATGGATGATGGATTAAAAACTTGAAATTTAATCACATCAGATATTTAGAAGACAGAGTTCTTAACAACTCATGACCTCTATAATGTAACCTTGATGACACAGCTTGGGGGAGGGGGGTAACCGCACAGTGAACCTCCTGAGGTTGAGACTTTTCTTTGCAGGAGTCCTGGGCAGAGAATCAAGCAAGGGGAGAATGCTCCATGGAAGGGAACCAAGGCTGCCTTCAGCCACTGTGCTCTATAGGCGACTAGTCTTTAAAATTAGCTGCTGTAACAACCAGCTTTTAGAAAAATAATGTGTTTCTTTTCCTCTTCAGCATCATCCGGGTACATAAACCTGAACCAGATCAAGGTAAATCATAGCAAACTGACTACGTAACAGGCGCTCTTCTTCACTTGGACCTTCCTCTGCCAATCACCTGCCACCAGCCAACCATGCAGGAACATTCAGGGCAGGGCAGTTTGAATTTCTAGAATTGTTTCACATCGACTGTTGGAGAAAAAAATGAATTACTGACCGTAAAAGAATACTTATGATTCTAACTGATCACTGATGACCAATGTATAGTTTTTGTGCTGTTTTCCAACCTATTTTGCTGTTATTGTCTCTTTGTATTCTTCTTCTTCTTCTTCTTCTTCTTCTTCTTATTATTATTATTATTATTATTATTATTATTATTATTATTATTATTATTATTATTATTATTATTATTATTATTATTATTATCTTTGTCGTTTGAGTCTATTTATATTGGGCCAGTCTAAAGTTAACAGCAGTTTATGAATGGGGGATGCTTACTATTTAAATTGATATTGAAATCAACAGGAAAATAATAAATACATCCAATACATTCAAACAGAATTCAGATCTGTTTATTTATTTTTTACTTAATGTTTATTTTAATAAATAAAACAACAATAATAATAAGAGCGCTTCAGCTATTATATTTTGAAAATCCGGACAGGATGTGGTTGCTGCGTTCGTTCCGGCAGCTCGACTCTCCGCCGCTTTGACAGCTGGCTCGAGCAGGAGTTGTTCGGTTGATGGACCGCATTTTCCTGCGGAGGATATTTCACTGAAGCGGGAGTCAGCACCGGACTGAAGCCGCCCCGCATCGCTCACGGTCCAGCCATGGATGAGCAGGCGGGCCCCGGTGTCTTCTTTAACACCAGCGGCAGCTCGGGCTTACCCGGCGCGGGGAACGTTAAAGCTCCGCAGCCCGGGGACGGCGGCGGAGAGGCGGCCCGGGCTCAGTACAGCATCCCGGGGATTTTACACTTTCTCCAGCATGAGTGGGCCCGCTTCGAGGTGGAGAGGGCCCAGTGGGAGGTGGAGCGGGCCGAGCTGCAGGTAAGCAGCCTCTCGGTCGCAAGGGGTTTCATTGTTGAGGTTGCTAGCAGAACGGAGAGGCGCTGTACCGAAGTCCATTGGAGAATGTGGAAATTGTTCTTAAAATCGATTATCGGTGAATACATCGTCAGAGTAAAGTAAAAGTTGTAGTTTACTTTGATAGAAAGTGTTTTTCGTTTAATTCGGCATAGGTTTAAGCCAATAAAACGTATGTTTTTGTGTAATGTTTTTAACTTTTTGGAGGCTAGGTGCAGTTTGCATGTGCCTTGTCGCGCACGGGGCTCAATACGCAGAATGACGCACATTCATTAAGTAACATAATGTTATGTGTTTGTAAGCGCTTCTTCTCTAATCGTGTTATAGCCGAATTCACGCTCTGATTCCACTGTTTCTAGATGCGGTGCTCGGTACTGGTTTTACTGTTCGTTTCCCAATGTCAAGCGGGATGTGCGAGAATTGCGTAATATTTAAATGGCAGTTTCGCCTTATGCTGTATTCGCTGCGCTCTCTGCTAAGCAGGCTAGCTGCGGGTGACATTTCAGTCATTCCAGCCGGCTCTGTGTGGGTGTGAGCAGCTACCTGTCATGCAAGCTTACGTGTGTCCGCAGCCAGGTCACCTGAGACGTGCCAGGTTTACCTGAGCGGGGCAAACGTGCACGTAGAGCCGTGCTTGCTTTTGTTTGTGGGTTGTTGTTTTTTGGTTGGTTACCGGAATCGGTTAGTTTCCCAAACCGCCCCAGGAGGGCTTTGTCCCACAAAGATCAGTGTGTGTTCAGTTAAACGTGTCCGATAATGGACGCATACCGATAATGGGCGCGTGCACGCTGCGTGATCCCGTCCAGTCACGAAACGTTTGTGTGCAGATTTAAAAGCTGCAACCTTAAACCGAGACCCTGCCGGTGTTTTCCTCTCAGTGTGGAGCAGAGCCTCCGTGGGACAGCATGCAGGGCTCTTTATCCTGCTTTAAAAGAGGGAGGTCTGCATACGTACAGTCAGAGGTCATGTTCAAAAATGAATTCAACATATCTGCAGTGGCAAAGTGAGTCAAAGCATTTAAAAGGCAACAAAAACATTTTCACTTTAAAATGTTCAGTAGTGTCCGTGCTGCAGGAGTTGAAGAGCAGAGTCAGAACATCATAGCGCTGCTTTCTGATGACAGATTTAGTTTATTTTGACAATTTAAACACAAACAAAAAAACAAACATCCCTTTTAATTAAAGTTTGAGCCACTTAGCGACAGGCGGCAGATTATTGGTGTCCACTGCCTCTTCAGTTTATTATCCTGTGGAAAATAAAATGGCTCATATACCTCCCATTATTCCGGATCACTGACACTAAACATGTTTTTAATAACAGACAAACGTAGCCTGTGACGCTCAGCTCTTTGCTTGTTTCTGAGAGTCATCCTACAAAACCAGTTGGGTTAGCGTCATTAGCACAGTCCTTCTTTTCACTCAGTCAGGGGTGAAGTTTTGAATCCAGACTCAGAGATGTCCTCCACTCCCTGTAGGACCAGCGAGGTCAGAGCTGTGTCTGCAGACGTGGAGGTGAAAAGAAGCCTCCTGTAAGGCTTCCTGCTTTCACTGCTCACAGATCAGATCCAACAATCGTAACGGCGCAAAGGTCGGCTGCCTCCCAGCGAGTGCCTCGTGTGTCTGGGGTCAGTCCCACCTGTCCTCGCTGAGCACCGTCATGGTCACAGTGCTGAATGATATCAGGGCCCGCCTTCATGCAAAGTATAAATTTGAAAGAAATGAATGGTTGATGCAACGACCCAGCATGTAGCCCCTTCTGTAGGAGGGATAACCTGCAGTGATGTTTCCTGCGTGACCTCATCAATCAGTCTCATCCCTGTGGAGGATGGACAGACGCTGACTCTACGTTACGTCGTAGAGGAGCTCGTGGTCCTTTGACTGTAAGCGCCGATCTGCTACTTGTTTACATGACCTGTTTACATGACTGTGTGCTCACCTTGGTATTTTTGGTTGTAATTTATGTTTACTGTAATGGACGCACAAGTAGTAGAAGAAGAACGCATCTCTAACTTTTGTTCTGTTGGAGTAAAGTTTTCATTTCCTGTTTCTGGGGTGAATTCCTCGGTGCAGGGGTGACTCTGATGCTTCTGATGAAATAACAAACGCCAAAACGATCGATGCCATCATATTTAATGGCTGAAATCTCTTCGTTTGCACTTCCAGCAGATGTTTTGTTGCAGCGTTATAAAATCAGAGTGTATCGATCCCTGCTGTGCATGTGTGGTGCAGGTGAGCGTTTCCTCCTGTGAAGGATGCCGGGCAGTGAGTCAGACGATCTCACGGCGCGTGGGACGCTTCACGCTCATGTCTTACATAAGCTCGAGTCATCGTCGGCCGAGCTTCACTGACAGCCAGCCCGTAAAGGAATCACTTCCTGTGTGGCGGCTCAGCTGGTGCACCATTTATCCCCCCCCCCCCCCTCCCCGGCACAATCAGATAGCAGGCGTCTCTTTGTGTCTCTCAGCTGTCTGAGTGGCTTTGATGATAAAGACCTGGAGGGGGTTGGAGGGGGGTGACGATTGGAGCGGGACGGCGCTGGCTGGCCGACGAGGCCGGAGACCAATTTGAGCCGTAAATCCATCTGTTCTGGTGCAGACGGGCTGCATGTCATCACGGGCTGAGACGGAGCGTGAGTGTCACTTCCTCTGAGGTAATCCTCCGCAGGGGAGAGGAAGAGGAGGAAGAGGAAGCTGGCACACAAGAACAGGAGAGATTACTCACAGTCTATTGTCCACAAACAAAGAGACAGGGCTGGAAGCTCTGAGCGACCAAGTCTGATTCCCTGTTTCTCGTGTGTGAGTTCACGACACCAGTAAAGACCAGTTAGGCAGGAGCGGTCATCAAAGACGGCGTCTGCAAACACCGTCCAGAGGTCTGTTTCAGGACAGCTAGCAGCCACCTATCAGTCGGAGAGGCCACGCCCCCTCTCACAGCCACCTGTCAGTCGGAGAGGCCACGCCCCTCTCACAGCCACCTGTCGGTCGGAGAGGCCACGCCCCCTCTCACAGCCACCACCTGTCAGTCAGAGAGGCCACATTTGATTCCTTTAGCCTGAAAACTTCGTAAAATCTTTAAAAAGTTCCGGTTTAAGCAGTTCACAGATCAACGAGCTCGTCTCAGATGTTTTCAGGTGCAGCCAAAACCTGGCGTGAACGTTTTCTTCGTTCCTCTGAATGAAGCTCAGCTTCATCCCACTGACAGGAAACAGGAAGTTGTTTTTTTCTTTGTTTTTTTAAACTCCAGGTCGTCTCTGTCAGAAATATTCGAACCAATCTTGTGATGTTACCGGCAGCCAGTTTTATTCTTCCCTCTGTGCTGTTTTATAAAAATGTCTTACCGAGACCCTAGATCAGGGGAGACCACGAGAATTCTGGGTAATTGTGCAGCTGACGGCCTGTGTGGACGTTACTGTTGCTCGATTACACCTTCAGATAAAATAAAAAGGTTTTTTTATGACACGAAGAAGAAGTCATGCGTGAGCAGGGGGAAGTTTGCCACATCGAAAAGGCTCGGATGAGCTTTCCAAAGTTCTCCAAGTTGTGCCTCCATCGCTTGTGTCCAGATCACAGGCTGCACAGCCGTGCTGCTCCATCTTTTTCACCGACGTTTACGTGTTTGCGCGTGAGCAGTGTGAGCGGCTGTGGTGAGACCCTCACGAGCGATTGATGATCGGGAGCTGCTCGAGGTGTTAATCGCTTCTCGTTACCCCACGTATACTACACGACGCACGATGAAGGCCAAAATCGGGCCGATCACCAAATCGGTCGCACGACTCAAAAATCGTCTCAAAATGGGCCAAAAACCGCACAGTGTGAGCCCAGCATTAGAGCAGCAATGTTTGTTCGCTCAGAGAAAGGAAAAAAAGGCTGCAAAAGTACAGGGAGGAATGGGAAAAACACCTGGCTGGGAAAATGCATGGTAACACCTATAAAGCGCACTGCACTGTGTGCCGGCGCACTTTTTCTTGCTTCTAGTGGTGGGCACATGAAGAACATGAGGGGCGTGACAGCTCGGGGAACCCTTAACCAATTTTTTGTCCACCAGGCCACGGCAGAAGCAGATATGGTATGTAAACACTGGTTTGTTTTTTTTAAACCCTCTGGTTAAGGTTAATATGGGCATGTGCAGTGAATATCAGCGCTATGTGGCCAGAAGTGTGATAATATCATTTATTTTGTGTAATAAACGACTGCAAGGATAGATGATTACAACAAATAGATGACTAATACATAAAAGTAATACATAGATGAATAATGATGATGAGTTATGATGCGTAATCATGGGAACAAGCGGGTTTACAACCAGGAGCAGCTGATTAGCTTTAGAAAAGCTGAAATAATACCTCAGCTGAAGCCAATTGTACTAAATGCACTAAATGTGCACTGTTACAAGAATGTTTTTGTTCTATTGTTTTCTATTAATTTATATAATTTTAAGTTAAGCAGGACAGAGTTCTTTTAAAGAAAGATTTACTTATATTCTCAAAAGTTAAGCAGGACAGGCTTCTGTTTAAGAAGGAGACCTGTTTTACTGTGTTAATGTTGTCATTTTGAGCTAAAAATAAATGGCTAAATGATCATTTGTTTCACATATGGTCATATCACAAAGAATATGCATCTGCTTAAATCAAATTCAAGTCAAAGGGTTAAAAAAATAATTTCACACACAAAAAAAGAGCTAGAAAATTCACCACACTGGGAAGGGTGAAGACAACTGGGTCGCCCGGCCCTGGCCACGAGGTGTCCCTTATTTATCTTTCAGGGAGTTGGCAACCCTAGTGTGGACGCAGTCAGCCTGCTTGATCTGCTGCTGCCTCCAACAAAACCAAGATGCGCTTCTTCAGAGAGCGTTGGTGAACCTGCAGCCTGCTGTGCAGTAACGCGCTGTAATGTAGACGTGTGAAGGTTCAAAAACACTGATTTATTCAGCCGACTGTACTCGGACTTATTAACAGGTGGTAGAGCTGTAACTCTGAGCTGACGGCAGCATTATTCTGGATGAGACAGCAGCAGGTGAAGTTTAACTCTCCACGCTGAGACTTGATTCTGCTTCAAAGTGAACAAGCGGGGCACAAAGAGAAATCTTGTATTTGTAACAAATAATATTAAAGCTGAGGCCGAGCGATGGGCTGCACAGCTAACGAGTTCTGAAATCAACACGACTGAAAAATATTCATAATCGTTGCTGCGTGCACGAATCACAATGAACGACAGACGGACAAAACAAACAGACGTCTGGCACAGCAGGAGGGAAAGAGCGTGTCCCTCCACACGGACCATCCTCAGCAGCAACACCTGCCAACAAGCTGCAGCACGATGAACGCATGAGGGCCAAGAGCAACAGCGCAGTGCTCGGTAACTTCATCCATCCGCCGTCGGGTTATGGTGGCAGCAGGCAGGTATCCCGGTCGTGCTGTCCGGTTTTCCTGACGGATCCCGAGGCTTTCCCAATTCTGGAGTCTCTTCCTGCTCTTCCCCAAACTTGTTCTCCACCCTTTCGTTACTTGTAAATAGAGATGGCACAATACCACTTTTTTATGCCTGATACCGATAATATGGAAATCTGCAGATTCCGATATAGTTCATTTTTTTTAATCAATAACACAATTTTTAAATTTCTTGCTGCATTTTGTATGAGTTCATACTCAAGTTTAACAAACTAAACTAAACTAAAGCTACTCAGTTACACCTGTATGAAAAAAGCACACTGCACCCCAAATATTTCATAGATCAGCAAAACTGATCAATCTAAGAAACTTAAACCTGCAGCATCCTCCCTGTTCTGGTGTTTTAAAGAGTACTTAGGTTGTTTAGTATTTCCACTAACTAATAGGGTCGCCAACTCCCAGCAAAAAAAAAAAAAGGGAACCACCCCCACCCTCCGCCTTGTGATGCTTAATCGACGTAATCAACTGTAATTTAATGTGTTTAAAATAAAATGCACGGAAATCAATTATTTTTCCACAATAATTAAATAGATTCAACATCTTTCTTCAACAAAATTGCAGACTGCACAGATGGTACCTTCCCAAAGGAAAAAGTACTATAGCTTACTAGGGTATATTATACTTAATAGTCACTATATACAGTAATGGACTTCTATTCATTTTACATCAGATTAAAACTTTGGGTGTCAGATAATTATTTATTAAAAGCTCGACATTTTAAATGAGAATAAGAAAGAGACGTATGTCTTTGTGCCCCCTTTTCCCTGTTCATGCCCTATCGGCCCCCCTGGCTAAACTTTGCTAGATCCGCCCCTGCACAGTTACCAGCCGTCAGCTGCGTAGAAAAAGATCCTGGTGTAGAAAGTAATATTAAATACATTCTAACAACAGCTGATCAAGCTTAAACGTGCTGCTGTTGTTCAGCCGCTGGTTTCCTCTTTCTGGTGCAAAGTGGGCCAAAAGCAAACAAGAGAGACGATCAGCTGATCATTGATCAGTTTCATGATTGAAGTAACAACAGGAGAGAGGGGGAGAGAGAGGGAGAGAGAGGGAGAGAGGCAGTCGCTCCATATATTAGTTGTTAAACTTAACGCTGGAATGCTTTACAAACATTCAGAGATGAACTTACACACTGCTTTACTTCTCTGGGATCACTTCCTCGGAGATGAAATGCCGGTTTGGTAGCGAGGCTACAAACACACACAGCCGCTCTGTCACGTGACCACACTGCTGCGACGTGCTGAGGTTATGAGCTGAGTTACGTAATATCGGATCGGTCCGTCTCTACTTGTAAACAGAGATGAGCAGTAATGCATTACTGTAATCCGATTACTTTTTTCAAGTAACGAGTAAAGTAAGGGATTACTATTGCAAAGAAGTAATTAGATTACTGTTACTTTCCCGTAAGCACGCTGCGTTACCAATCCGTGATTTTGATTGTAAGAATGTCTCATGACAATGACATCTGAGCTTGTGCAGATCAATGGATAACACGGAGTGATGGCGAGCGTACGACCACGCAGCGTTTAAAGTGTGGAAGTACTTGCATTACTTTGAGTTTGATTCTGTAAAAAAGTGACACAAACATCAGCGTCCACTGTGCGCTCTGCGTGGGAGGAAAACGTCTTTCTACAGCGAAAAATGAAACTTCAAATCTGAGCGAGCGCGCTGCCACGGGAACGTGACACTCACACAGTCCCTGTCTCAGTGACGCTGCGGGACAGAGCTCTGATTGGCCCGACGGTTTTGCTCACTTGATAAAAACTAATCAAAGCTGCACACACGGTGGGAAGGTTCGTCAGCCAGAGCGGCATCTCTGTGCTTTGTGTCTAAATAATGCAGCATGAGAAGAAGAGCAGCTAAGCGTGTTATGTAACGCCGAGCCAGACCGTCCTCTGCCTTTAGCACAGATGAGCTTCGACAACAACACTTCCTCCGTCTCTTTGTGCGACAACAAAAACGCTCCCCGGCCTGGATTCCTGCAGCTCAGTGCGTTCATGTGAAGCTGCCGTATGAGGAATGGCATGTACACCTGCTTGTTTTGCGGGCGTTGGCGAATGTCGGCCCAAGCCACGCCTCAGCGCTGTGACCAGGCTCTGTTTAAACGGGCCTTTAGCCAAAATCTCTGCGGACAGGGGCGCCCTCAGCCTGACATGCTTACAGCACCAGACACACTGTTTGGGAAGTCTGAAGTAGGAATCATCCGATCAGATCACAGAGCGTCAGAGGTCAGATAAACTGGAGCCTTCTCGTGATGCGTTTGGGTGTTGCTGGGATATTTCGACTTCTCTCCACTGAGACAGGGAAGTGAGTTCAGTGTGATAACACAGTGAACTGCACTGAATCCAACTTCAGCTGCAGTGGAAGAGTCGGTTTAGCTCAGGAAGCAGCTGTCACAATAAGATCTGTGCAGGTCTCCGAATACTAAAAAAGAGGAGCTGCAGGGCTTTGTTTCCTCCTCTGGCACAGGAGACACTGGAGCATCCTGTATGACAGAAGAGGAGATGAATGTGTCCCACACCTGCTGGGCGCGTGGATTCATCACAGAGTGGATTTTGGGGCATGTGGGGTGAAAAATTACAACCATTGGTGCCTCGAATCACAGAGGTTGTTATTTTGACACCAAAGAAAATGATAGTATGACAGGTTGCCAAGCAACACATATTATTTACATACGTTTTGACATGATGGCTGCTGCAACATGAGGCAGAGCGAGCTCGCCATGATTGTTAGATAAAAACACGAGGAGCGTCATTACTGCAGGGCTCAGCGGGTCAGGGATGGAGATCCGAGCGGGTCGATGGCGAGGGAGCGTCGCTGAACCGAGAGGAGCAAATAAAGCGAAAACCGGAGCAACGACGGGCTTCAGGCCTCAGGAGGAGTGTGGAGTGATAAAGCTTCGCTGTTGCTCTTCCTGTGTTAGAGACGGTGCTGCAGGAGAGGAAATCAAACTAGCCTTAACTCACATTTGATTTTGGAAATCTTCAAAAACAAAAAAAGAGGAAATTGTGAGGGCGGGGTCACGCAGGTCGAGCGGGTCACGCGGGATCATGCGGGTGTGTTAGCCGATTCCCAGATTCCACAAAGGAAAGTTTGCGTTTCCTAATGAAGGACAACAGAAACTAGACGAGACGGGGAGCTGCTCGGCGTTCTAGATGTTCAGACTCTCCTCTTTGTTCTGCTCAGCCTTCCTCCTCCTCCTCCTCTTCGAGCGTTTATGTTGTTCTAATTAAAGTCTGGTCGGCTCCAGAGCGGCACGTCTGCGGTTGACGTTCCCTGAGGGAAAGCGGCGAGTGGGCCTCATCACAGCGTTTTTCCCGCCCCCCCCCCCCCCCCCACCCCCGCCTCGCTTTCTGCCTCTTGCTTGATCTCGTCTCCTCTGGCATCATATCAGAGATCTTCTTCATCCGTCTCATTTTTCCCCCCACTCTTCTCCTCCCAGCTTCCATCCAGCTCCTCGCCTCCTTTGTAAAATCACTCGTGGAGTTTGGTGTTATGGCGATGACGCCAGCGGCGTGGGCTGCTCCAGTTTGCCGCAAATCTTTGTGCAAAACAGAAATGAGACGACAGGAAGATCGTTACAGGAAATGAAGGAGGGTTGGACTGACAACAGGAGGAGGCTTTGCTTTCCCCGCCTCCCCGCGTCCTCCTTAGGGATGGGTACCGGTGTCCGGTGCCATGATGGCACCGGTTCTGACATAAACGGTAGTAACCAGACCGAAAAGCAGCGCACATTTCGGTTCTTTATTTCGGTGCTTTTTTTTCCTGAGCTGTGATACACTTCTAGCCAATCATTTTACGTTTCCGAGGATAGTAGGCGGGTCCAGGTACGTACGTTCTTTTAGAGCAGAGCTACAGATTAAAAATGTCCAAGGCGAAGCGGTCAAAGTCTGGCTGTACTTCACAGCAAAAGATGCAAACTCAGCAGCAACAAGTGCTTTAAGCTGATACTGTGATACTGTCAAAGGAGGTAACACCAAGAATCTGATGAAACACCTGGCGACGCATAGCGTTTTTTTTAAAAGCCCAGAAATGCGCCGTATTTGATAGCTTGCTGCGAGACCTCACACCGAGCACATCTACTGCGGGTGGGTTGCCTGTTGTGCAACATCCCCCAAAAACATGAAGAGGAGAGTCCTGGCCCCTAGCCCTGCCAGTGTAGCAGAAATGATGAGGATGATGATGCAGCAGCAGCCGTTCTTCTCTGCGTGAGTAGCTTAATGTTGTTCGTGTGTAATTTACGTTGAGTAGGCTAACCACGTTATTACATTAATGCATGTAAGGTGAACTAGCAAACATCATCATAGCTACATGCGGCTGTCTTCTTGTTTGATGGCAGATACTCCCTTCACCCTGGACAAAAAGGCTAAAATGACCAAAGAAAAAGTGGAAAACAGCTAAACATGAGAGGTTTTTGGACAAAGTTTGTGTTTTTTCCATTGTTTAAGCACTGCTTCCAGCCAAGAGTGATACCATATATGACCCATAGCTGCAGAAAAGGCTAACATTGTTATCTTTTTACAAAAAACAGCTGAACATGAGAGGTTTTTGGACCAATTTTGTGTTCTCCATTCTTTAAGCACCGTTTGAGCACCGGCACCGTTTCAAAAGTACCGATTTGGCACCGGTATCGGATAAAACCTAAACGATACCCATCCCGCGTCCTCCTGCTACAAACATCTGAATGTTTCCAGTCTGTGTTTGAGAAACGTAGCGGAGTCTCTTCTGTTAGCTCAGCACAGTGAAGACTGGATATCTGGACGTGGCGTTTTCAGCGGCAGAAAGTTTCAGCCTGAGGTGATGGGTAACGCGGGGAGGGTTTATGGAAGCGCACGTCTGTAAAGGAAAGAGCTGATTTTAGTGCGAGGTGGGACTAAATGAGAGCTTCTGGGACAGAACGCACACGCTTTTTTATTGGCTGCCTACAGCATCATCATCATCATTTCTTTGCTCTGACCCAGGAACCCCCCCCCCCCCCCCCCCCCCTCACTCGGCAGCTTTCCTCTCCTCCACCCTCCCTCCTCGTCTCCTGGAGGAATAATCCCCTCATTGCTCCAGATTTAAGCGAGAGAAATCCCCCTCGTCCCCAGTCCCAGAACGCTGTGTTTGCTTAATGCCCCTGCAGCGAGGGAGGAGGGCTGAGAGTCATTCAGTCGGCGTGTTTGAGCCGCTGCTGATGGAGGTTAAACGGGCCACAGAGTGTCGATAGCTGTGTGACCTTTCTGTCACACGGAGGCTGAAAACTCGATTCTTGCAGCTCACATTCTCTCTGCGGCAAATCCAAAACCAGTTTTCAGATGGATTTCAATCTCTCGCTCTGCTGTTGCTTCCAAGAACGTAACCGTGCTGAGAAACGAGGAAATGCAGGGACCGCCATCGCCGTCGGCTGTTTTTGGCTCAGTGTTCGCCGCCTGATACACAAACTGTTTGTCTCTGTCCATCATTTCAGCCGTCGTGACACCTGTTTATAACTCACCTGTTTAAATTCTATTAAGTATTAAAGGTTGCATTATTAGGGGGCGTGGCCTCTTTGACTGACAGGTGGATGGTGACACAGGCGGCTGTAGCTGCTGGCTTCACCTGAGCTGGAACCCTGGACCGTGTTAGTGCTGTTGGAGCCTTTTGGAGCATTTTTAATGACATCATGTGACCAATAACATGTCTGCTGAGCATCCGAGGAGGCGGAGCTCCAGGTTTGGTGTGAGATATTCTAGGGTTTTGATTGGATGTTGCAGATTAGCAGGTCTCTGCGTCTCTGCTTTAAGCATCAGATTTTATTCAGTCAGACTTGAAACCAGCGACTGAGACATAAACTGGTCAGGAAAGAGTTTACCCGGCTCACCGTCCAATCACAGTCTGTGTTACATCCAGAGGTGTCGCCCCTGCTGCTCAGATGCAGATTTAAGGCTCTGAATATCTTGTGTATTTGATAAAGAGCGTGATTTGAAGCAGCAGAATCGTTTGTTTTCATATTGAATCTGCAGCCCGTCAGGATTCGGAGGTCTCGTTAGTGATCTGTGAGTTTGTTCTGGGCGATGAGCCGCTCAGCTGTGCGTCCTCCCACGCCGCCTGTCCAGCAGGATGGAGGTGTTGCTTATGTCTCGCTGAATCTCAGAGGTGAAGATGCCGACTGCTGCAGCTCGACAGGAGAGAAATGTTCACTGCTGGATATTGACTTTCTCCACAAATGACATCAGTTAGTCAGCCGTCATCCCACAACACTTTATTCCACCCGTACTGTGGAAACGACAACCTCTATTTATCGGCTGTGTGCAATCCGACTATTTCCTCTTAGTGTGTTTATGGTGTGTGTGAGTAACTAACTGCACATACGCTGAGCTGTTTATGTCCCAGGCATCTGAAAGAAAAACGATTTTTCGTATCAGTCGGGCCACCTGCAAACGTTCGTTCTGAGGCGAGAGGCTCACCTGTCCGCGTCACGTGCAGGTGTCTGCGCAGCGAGCCAAACTCATGTAAACTTTCTCTGTCGACTCAAATAGACGAATCTGTGATCTCCGTGGCGAAAATCCCTGAGGTGGGATTCTTCAGTCGGTCAGTAAAAGTACACTTTCTTTCTTTCTAATGTGGGAGGAGCTTGTTGATGAAGGTGACTTCCTGGGAGGGACAGAAAATACCTGACGCCAGCCTTCGGACTCCTGCACGTCGCTTTGGCGGCTGCAGATATTTGTGGCTTTCCAGCGTGATTAGACGGATGCGAGTGGCGTGCGAACGCATCATCACACCAAACATCGATTAGCAAAGGTCTTCGAGCTTCACCTCCGATGTGACAGCAGCAAAGCGGCGCGGTCAGGAGGTCGTTTGAGGACATTTTGGGATCAGCCCACAGATTCGGACGACTCATGTCGCCGCCTGTCGCTTCAACTAAAACACCTCACAAGTCACTGCTTCCTCCTGTGCTTTTATTCTGAAGTTTGGGCTGAAGCGGTCTGACGTTTCCTGCAGCGTCGGCATCATTGAACCGTTTTTAATGCACGACTGCTCTGCCTGGAAATAAGCAGCCGTGCATCAGCTTCAGTTTTGGTTATTAAGCAGCTGTTTGTCCGTTTTCACTGGACTAGCTCAGCGTTTATATCAGGAAGTGCTGGCGTGCACACTGGGGGCTTCCACTGGGATCAGCTCGCGTTCCCTTTTATGTTTAAGATAAGGAGTCGTTTTTATGAACGAAAGCGGCTCCTTTGAATTTCGCCTCCCTCTGCGATCCGATGTGGAGCGCCGACGCGCTTCTATAAATGAAACAAAGACTGATGGGAGTTCTGAACAAGTGGGTTACCCAGTTTGTAGAGTGAAAGGTCTCTGAGTGGCTGCACTTCCTGCCAGATGGCTTCATGTCAGGAGACCAGATATCCACCTGGATTTAATCCAGAAGGAAGTTTTATTTAAAAATTTTATCTGCTGAAACAGAAGTGAAGGTTTGTAGCTGTGACCTCCGTCAGTCTGGAAACTGCGAGACTCACAGGAGACAAAGTGCAGCCTCTGGTTTACAGTTTATAGAACAACTAGGAATAAATCATCAAATCAATGCCTCAAAATCAGCAGTGAATCCATCCTTTTTTTCCTCAGAGCTTCAGTTCATCCTGGAACTATTAACGATCATGATGACAGCTCAGTACAGACCCACAGCAGGTCCTGAACCTGAAAGCCAGAGTGGAAATGCTGATCACTCTCTGACCTCGGGAGAGAAGACGAACGCCGTCTTGGCTGAAACGCCTTCAGAACAACGAGCCTTTTAAGGTTCTGGTAACTGCAGTTTGGGGTGCGTGCTCAGAGATGCGCCAACAGATCCTTCCTTGTGAATAACAGGACAGGGCTAACCTCTGTACCGCCGCGCTGTTACAACTTAATATACAACACCTTGCTTTGGTGTCACTCACGAAAGGATGTGGAGAGAAAAACAGAATCTGAAAATGATCCATCCACAGAGGAAGTCATTCACGACCAGTTCAATTTTATTTATAACGTGCTTTATATTGTAAGGACCCTACAATGACACCGAGGAAACCCCGACAATCAGAGGGCCCACTTTGAGCTAGCAGATCCTTTCCATCGTGGTTGGCGTATCAGATGACTTTCAGGCTAACGGGAGTGAAAAGCAGCGTGACTGAAGCGGAGCGTGAGGCCGTCAGACTCACCTCTGGCAGGCAGCTCGAGCAACACTCAGTAAAATCTATAATTATGAGTGAAGACGCCCCCGACGCGCTGCAGATGCCTTCCTACACAAAGGCCCTGAAACATCCCACCAAGTTCACCGCCATCCTCAGACGCCATGGCAACAGACGAGCGAGCGTCACAAAGCTCAGACGAGGCTCTCATCTCGACATCTGCATCATCGAAGGCTGAACGAGCTCAGGCTGAATACCTGCTTCAGTCACACCTGAGCTTCTGTCAGGAGGACAGATGAACCTCGGTGGAGGCTGAAATTACTGCTTCTGTATATTACAGGAAACAATCTGTCGCTTTATCAGATAATCAACAATAAATAATAATTACTGTGATTAAAGATGTTTTTTGGGAGACTTTTTTTAATCTCGTCACAGGTATAATTTGGTAGCAATGTCAGGTGTTGTAAACACTACAGGCCATTTTTATTTTAGTCATAATCAACTGTCAGCCTGCAGTTCCTCTGCTGGACAGCAGGGGCAGCAGTGAGTCGGTTACAGTAGAAGTAACCGTGTTTACGGCCTGATACACAGACCGTTCGTCTCTGTGGATAATTTCCCCTTCATACCACCTGCACGGGGAGGATGTTGTTATAACTCAACTCCAAAGTTTGCATTTATTAGGGGCGTGGCCTCTGACAGGTGACCGCAGCAGCAGGGCCGTCGCTCATTTTCAGAAGGAAAGTTTCCCGTCGTCGAGATGCCGATGCATCGATAGCCTCGAGTGAAGAGCGACCCAGATCAACGTGTTTGACATGAGTGGAGCGTCCTACTTCCTGTGTGTGTGTGTGTGTGTGTGTGTGTGTGTGCGCGTGAAATCAGCAGCATCTTCAGCTCAGACTGAAACACGACTGAAGTTTGGACGATTTGTCCGTCGACAGACTCGTTAAACAATCGTGTTTGATATTTTGATATTTTGTGAAACAGCTGTGTGGAGCAAACTGCTGAAACCCCAAATTTTGATGTTTGAGATAAGAAAACCGTTAAAAGGACCATGTTTAAAATGGAAATGAAGTCAGAGTATGACCTCACTGACACGTCGACATTTGAAGGCAACGCGTCAGAGGCTGAAGCTCATCGGCTGCGGTTCATTTATTTGTTTTTAGCAGAAACTTCTCTGCTTTTGTGTTGTAACCTTTTAAAATCTGAAGCATCAAATGATTTTTACAATTGGTGTTTAGATGATTTGACCCTCCTGCTGCGTGCTCAGTCATCCAGGTAAGGAAATCCCGGGGCTGGCTCGTGTGGACGCGGCGTTTTCAGTGGGAGAAACGTTTCGTCATCATCCAGGTGACTTCTGAACAAGTCTGTTCTTCAGTCTTGACTTCAGTTTGTATTTCAAGCAGTGGTCTGTTTGGAGTCGGAGTTTCTCATATTTATTAAAACGTCCATGTTTTTAAAGCTCGCGATGACGTCAGAGATCTTAGTGACGGGCTGATGTGGCGCTCTGGTCTCAGCTGTCTGTGAGCAGCAGCTCAAAGCTGTGCACGCTCCTCTCAGCCAGGGTTGCATCATAAATGTTCACTCGGTTCATAAAAGTGATAAAAGTGGCTGCAGCGTCGCCGCTCTGCCAGCTGAATGTTTGCTGTGAGCTCTCACGTTATAACAGCTGACCTGATTCTGAAGCAACTGTACACACAAACAGGCGATGAGGAGGAGGAGGAGGAGTGTCGGGAGGTTTGACGATGACGTCGGCGCTGATGTGCTGGATCCAGCTGGGGAAAAGCTGAGTCCCTGCATGCAGCGCCTTTCAGCAATCTCTTAAACCAGAGGTAGGCAACTCCAGGCCTCGAGGGCCGGTGTCCTGCAGGTTTTAGATCCCACCCTGGGTCAGCACACCTGAATCAAATGATTAGTTCGTTACCAGGCCTCAGGAGAACTTCAAGAAATGCCGAGGAGTCATTTAGCCCTTTAAATCAGCTGCGATGGATCATGGACACATCTAAACCTGCAGGACACCGGCCCTCGAGGCCTGGAGGTCCCCACCCCTGTCTTAAACGGTCGCATTCCAGGACGCTCACTGAGACGCTTCAACATCTGATTGGCTGTTACCTGACTGCACTGTCAGGTAACGACACGACGTCATGCAGCATCCGCTCATGACAACAACCTCATTTTATTAAACCAGGCACAACTAGGTAATCCTCATCAGCCAATTAAAATGGAGCTCCGCCTTCTTGAACTTCCTGTTACTACAGTAACCTCACAGCAGCCATGTTATTGGTCAGATGATGTCATTAAAAATGTGCCAGAGTGCTCCAACAGCACAAACACAGTCCAGGGGTCCAGCTAGCAGCTACAGCCGCCTGTGTCGCCATCCACCTGTCAGTCAAAGAGGCCCCGCTCCTAATGATTCATGCAGTCATACAGGCTGTAACAGAGGCGGAGCCAGACATGAATCGCTGCTGCAGCCTCCAGTGGACGTTACAGGAACTGCAGCCGTGATGTTCCTCAGCCAAGTCTGCGGGTGGGGTCAACCCTGACGGCAGGTGGGTCACATGGTGCCTGTTCCCACGCTGCGTGGGTGTTAGTCAGTCACAAGTCTCCCATCAGTCCTGCAGACACCCAGTCACCCATTTCCCAGGAGGCTTTGGGGCCCTCAGGCTTAAGGATGCGGGGCGATCAGCCTGTTTCTGCTCTACAGAGCAGCCATGTGTCAGGTGTTGGTGACTTCCTTCTGAGTGAACACGATGAATCAGGTTTTGTTATGTTATTGTTTGTCATATGTTTGTTAGGTTAAGTTATTTACGCTGCTGATCCAGGATCAGACCGCAGGACTGAAGGTGCTGCATTATTGTAGATTTCCCACCAAACCGCTGCTGACCCCTGCGTGCTGTTTGTGTTTTGCTCAGAGGCTAACTTCAGTGTTCAGCTCCTGAACGCACCGCAGTGCAGCTGCTGAGTCTCACACTGTCGGTCTGCACTGTAACGACGATTGTGACTGTGCAAACGGCGCCGCGTCGTTCCCCGCTGGGTCCCGGTGGAGTTGGTCGGTAATCCGTCCACAGCCGTCTCCGCCGTGTTTAATGGAGATTAGATGTGTTTATGGACCTCCTGAGGCGTCATTAACCTCGTCGCTGCTCGCTCGCTTTGCTTTTTGTCTGCGTTTCTGTCTTTAGCCTCATTCAATTAAGTGAACTTTGGTGTTTAATCAGACACGCAGCAGGGACTGAAGCTGCATGT
>NC_140562.1:45839723-45899723 GCF_057381845.1 Rhamphochromis longiceps
CACAGCTTTCAGTCTGTAAAAATCTGGAAACGGCACGTTTATGTTTTTCATGTCCAAACTGAGACCACGTGTGATTTTTAAGTAATAATATTGTCGTCATAAGAAGCATTTATGGAGCTCGTGTGGGTGCTGCAGGTGCTGCCCAGCCTGGAACTCCATCATCTCCACCATCATTGCTTGGGCTGCATATCTGCGAGCGCTCGCCTTCAGAGTAAAAGCTGAGCCTGTTGAAACGTGTGTGCTTCAGCAGTAAGACAAGGCTTTTACTTTGAAGGCGAATGTCCTCAAATGGCAAATATTTACAGATTCGTCGGTGTCTTCTGGAGCAGGACGGTTTCCTCCTTGTAGCCACTTTGACGCGCCGACTGACAGCAGTCACGTTTCTCCCGCTGCGTGACCTCCGGGCACGTGTAAAACTTAAAACCTGTAAACATCAGCTATAAAAACGTGGCTTTACCTTTGCACAGATGGTGAGAAAGAAACACTCGTCAACGCCGTCTTCCACGACCTCTGACCTCAGCGATGACCTGGACACGGAGGAGGCGCTGAAGGGTTTTGATTTCTTGGCGAGTCCAGACGAGCTGGACGGATCGCCCGAGTCAAGGAGCGGGGATGACAGCGGCGAGTGGGGTGAGTCGCCCGATGGGTTTCAGAGCATCAGAACGTTAGCGAGTGAAGCTTTAACCACAGTGGTAAAAGACGACTCCGGAGTTCAGAGCGTGAATGCAGGAGGACCCGCAGTCGCGCCCTGTGGAACTCCAGTTTTCTGTCTACAGCGACCTGCAGGTCACTGGCAGATTTGAGGCAAACTTGACCTTTAGAAACTTTTCTTAATGTTAGTTAATAAGTTGGAGGAGTGAGGTTAGAAAGAGCAAACAGGAAGTGTCTTTGTTTTGTCAAGCATCCGTGCAGCACCTGTGAAAGCTGTGAGTTTAATTCTGATCGTTTTTAAACGAGTTTGTAATAAAGTTACGTTTCAGCTCTTTTTTGCAGACGTCTTTTTCGTGAAGGTAAAACAAACCGAAGCTCGTCCTGACCCGCCGTCCTCTGTGTTTACATAAAGAAACCCTTTTTCTGCTGTTGCTTAGCAACCGGTCCAGTGTCATTCGGCCAATGACGGAGAGCTCCCCACGCGCTCGGTGATTCAACACTCGAGTCGAGATAGTAAAGGAGCGCTGACTCAGTGCAGCGGGTCTCACCGCAGTGCTGTGTGCTCACGGCGTGAAAGGCCGCAGCGCCGAGCTTCGTCTCCACTTTAACGCCGTTTCCATCTTGAAGTGCGGTCTGTGACGCTGCCTCCGCCTTCACACTGAGATATTACAGCAGCCGAGCGCAGATAAAACCCGTTTGGCTGCTCGGTTATGATGGAGCTGCCCGTCTCAGCTCCATCGTCCTCTCACCTTTCATTCAGCTCGCCGTTACCATGGCAGCTTCCGTCACTGCACGCTTATCTGTGGAGCCCGGTGTGCCCTTTGACCTTGTACAGATAATGCTTGTCCCCATCAGACTGCTTCTACACCTGTGGAACTGCGCCCCCTACAGCGGAGGAGAGGCAGAGTCTGAACAGCCGGTTTACTGTTTAAAATGTAGAAGCTCATGAACAGAAGAAGGTGAATAACTGCAGGATTAACAGGAAACAGAATAAACTGACTGCGTCTCGACTCTCATGGTTTTTTACAGAAAGCATCCTTTGTCTCATGACTTGAGCGTGAAAAACACCTTTAAGCTGTTCAGACGGCGCAGATCAACTCGCTGCATCACGATGTGAATGTTTGATTTCTCTGATGATTCACTGGAGGAAATGTGAAAAAAGCGCGTTCACGCTTTCAGCTTCACGTGGGACGAAGCGTCCAGCTGATTCCTTCTGGGTCTGAGTGTTTTCTGCGAGGGACAAAAACATCGTTAATCCTGGACCCGCTCGTACAGACACAGATTCAGCACATTTTTAAAGTTGATGTAAGACGGTGAGCAGATTCTGTGAGGTCGCCTTCGTCTTTGGTTGAGGTTATCTGGGATGAATGGTACAGGAGGAATCTTTGCATCCTTCTCGCCTGTAGGAGGCGCTCAACTCGCTGCCTCTGCAGCCGTCGTCGTGTTTCCGCGGGACGCGGTTAGCCGAGGTTTCACAGGAGGGAGGGACCGCTGGCCTGGCTCTGCACACGTGTGTAAAGCACAGGGGGCGCCGTAGAGCGAGGTCAGCTGGCAGATGAAAGCGACAGCGTAGCTGGGCTACCCCCGTCTGTCTGAGGTTCCTCGCTCGTCATCACGTCTCCCTCAGGGATGGATTTGAACTGTACTGCATCCAGACACTCACAACATGTTTCTGCCTCCCCTCCCTCCCTCCCTTCTCCTCCCTCCCCTCCTCCCCGCCTCCTCCCCTCCGTCCTGTAGAGAAGGAAGAGCAGTCTCCTCTGGGTGAAATGGCCTGGGATGTGGACCAGGGGCTGATAGCCCAGCTCAAGGAGCAGTACAGGAAGGAACGCAAGGGCAAGAAGGGGGTGAAGAGTAAGTCGTGCTGCAGGCCTGTGCTTCATCCTCCCTCCTCACCCTCTTTACCTTTTGTTCCCCTCACCCTCTTCCTGTAGTAATAAACTATTTATTCTCTTTTCCACCTCTAAGTTTTCCCTCCTCACATCGCCTCAGTCCCATCACTGGTCCTCTGTGTGTCACATGTTAGATGGCAGCTTTGTTATTTGGGAAATCTCATTGGAGGATTCGCCTCCACCCTCTGTTTGGTTTATGAATGAAGCTGTCGTAGCATCCAACCGTTTCAAGGGTCAGTTAGGAGGCTGTATACAAAAGATGAACAGTCGAGGGACGACAGTTAGCTGAGGTGAAGTCTAGCAGACAGCTAGCAGCTGCAGGTGACAGTCAAAGAGGCCACGCCCCTCATAATGCAAACTTTAAATGAGTTATCAGGTTACAGAGAGATCAAACAGTTTGTGTATCAGGCTGTAAACACGTTTGTTTCTGCTGTAAAGTTTGAACACGAGTCTGTGGGGACTGACTCACTGCTGCCTCTGCTGCATGTTAGAGGAACTGCAGTCACTGAGGCGTGGCGCTCTGGTTGTGCTGGAGCGTAAGACGGTGGAGTGGAAGGTTGTAAGACCTGAGCCGCTTTAATGCTCACGCCGTCCAGATGTGCAGATACCACAGTGTCCTCCTTCACAGCTGGACCATCAGTGTGCTTTTCAAACTGAGATGATTTGTAGGAAACTTTATTGCGCTGTGGAAACTGCGCCCTGGTTTGCGTCAGGTTATGTTCTTTGGGTTATCTTCAGGTTTTTTTACTTCCTGTTGGTTTCCGTCCGTGCTCGTGTTGCGATGGCAGCGACTCATCTGCATCGTGTCGCCGTCTGTCCGGCAGGTTTGTGTCCTTCCTGCTCTTCGCTCGTCTTCTTTGTTTCTCTGCTTTTGTTTGCCATCGATGCCTCGCAGAGCCGCTGCCGCTCCTTCTTTCCATCTTCACGTTTTACGTTTTATTTTTCATCTCTCCCTCCAAACGTCGTTGTTCTCCCGCCTTCATCGGGCTTCCTGTCCCCTCCTCATCCTCTCTCGTCTCTCTTCTTCCTCCTGCAGGACCAAACCGGTCTAAGCTGCAGGACATGCTGGCTAACCTGCGGGACGCCGAGGACCTGCCCTCCATGCAGCCGGCCGTGACGCCCCCCTCTCGGTCGAGCGTGCCCAGGCTGAACGAGCACGAAGTCGGACGCCCCGATGATGGTAGCCCTCCCTCCGTCTCGGCTCAGCGGTCATGTGTGAGTGACGTGAATGTTCAAACGTTTCCTGTTTCCGTCCTGCAGAGGCGATGACGTTCCTGCCGTCGTCGGGGAAGTCGTTCATTCTGGGCAGAGTGGACGAGGCGGTTTCTAACGAGCTCGGATTGGGAGAGCTGGCCGGACTGACCGTTGCTAACGAGGCCGAGGGCCTGATGTACGACGTGAGTAACGTTAACCTGTCACAGGCTGCTTCAGGCCACGCCCCCTCGTGGACGTAATCCCAGAAAGAAAAGATGAAGAGCAGCGAGTAAAACCTGATTCCACTCGTGGTTTGTTTTGTTTTGAATATTCAAGGAGTGTTTCCACAGTGCTCCTGCACCCTGACATAGAGCTCCGCCCCCACAGCTGATTCTAACCTATCAGAGAGCTTAATGAGACCTTTTCCCTCCCTCAGATCGCCAACAACAAAGATGCACTGAGGAAGACGTGGAACCCGAAGTTTACCCTGCGGAGCCACTTTGACTCGGTGCGCAGTCTGGCCTTCCACCCGGTGGAGCCGGTTCTGGTCACCGCCTCCGAGGATCACACCCTCAAACTGTGGAACCTCCAGAAGACGGCGCCCGCCAAGAAGTGAGACTCCACGTTTTGCCATCACACACGTATTCTCTGAAACAGGGCAGGGACAGCTCAGTAGGCAGAGTGGTTGTGTAGAGTGGCCCCATGATCGGAAGGTCATGGGGTCGAACGGCGGCGGTCCCCCTGAGCGAGATACCGCCCCTGAAGTTGAAAACGCTCTGAGAGGGACTGCTGGCCTGGCTCGTGGATCCAAATGTAGACTCTGCTAACGTAGCTTTGCATGATTCCTCAAAATAATCCTCCTCTGATTATGATCCTGAGCCTCGGTTTATCCCCTCTGTGAAACGAGTCGTTGTAGCTCCTCTCCCTTTAACCCTTTAAGACCTGACATAGAACCAAGTCCGCCAGAGCTTATATTATATGTTTACCTGCTGTGGAGCCATTTTTTGGAGCATTTCAAGCTGCTATACATCAATACAACCATTACAGCCCAAATTGTAATAATATGTCTGCATTAGGTGCATAGTAATTACATAAATTGCAAAAAAGTGCAATAAACTACAAAAAAATTGAAAATCTTTTTGTTTTTTTAACATATATTTCTAGTTAGAGAAATTTAAGAGGCTTATCCCTCAAAACTGTAAATACAAAAAAGTTTCACAAACTAGTTTTTGAGTGTCTTCATAATTTTATTTTTGAAATACACAAATTTTTATACACTGCAGGAAAAACAAAAATAAATATTATAATGCAAATTTGCAAAAAAGCAGCATATGCATCAAAATAAACTATTTCCAGCAGTGCAATATGAGTCCTCAGCATCCCAGAAACGACACAAAGTCATAAAGTCAAACATAACTTTTAAAAACACCAGTATAGGCTCATGAGGCCCTGATGGTAAAAAACTACATTTCCGCAAAATGACATCACTTCCGGTTTCGGGCAGGTCATGTGGTCATGCGATAGTTCGCGCTGATGGACGTAGGAAGTGTTACAAACAGCTGATCGATCGGCAAAGCTGTTTCTGGAATATTATGTTTTTGTTGCTGCAAGTGCTTTCATGCAGTTTTTGTAAAGCTATATGTGGAAGGAAACCGTGACCGAGGACAAACTGATGGCATCAGATGTAAGTACAACTCCTCCGGTTTCATATGCAAAAATTTTTTTATTGCGCTAGCTTACGTGGTTGCAGAGCTACTGGGATTTAAAAATAGTTACGCAAAATGGAGCGTGTCCGCTCCGACCGGCTCTAAAGGGTTAAGCAAACTTTCCTCTGATTGGCTGCCCCTCACAAACAGGTTTAAACTGCAGTTGGGCGGGGCTTCTGTGGCATCGTGCAGTCTGCAGCCTGAGCTGATGTTACAGGACAAACGAACACGGCTTTTAGAAGCCGGCGGTCTCACTCCTCTGCTTCGGTCCTCAGGTGCGCGGCGTTGGATGTGGAGCCCATCTACACATTCCGAGCCCACAGGTGAGCGTGGGAGCGTTCCCAGCACCGCCCACCTTCAGCCCGACTCCGTTCATGCGGTCATAAAACCAACGTAAGTGTCTGTCATTCTGATTTCGTCCTGTAGCGGAGCCGTGTTGTGCGTCACCATGAGCTCGAGCGGCGAGCAGTGCTTCAGCGGGGGCGTAGACGGCACCATTCAGAGCTGGAACACCCCCAACCCCAACATCGACCCCTACGACTCGTATGGTACGACCCGGCTCCTCCCAGCACACGCCTTCGTCGTGCTCTGTGTTCACATCTTCACGTGAGGATTTGCTCTCGTTTCCTCTGCAGAGCCGTCCGTCCTGCGGGGGGCGCTGTGCGGTCACACGGACGCGGTGTGGGGTGTGGTCTACAGCTCGGCTCACCGCCGCCTCCTCTCCTGCTCGGCCGACGGGACGGTGCGGCTGTGGAGCGCCGCCGACACCTCGCCGTCTCTCGCTGTTTTCAACGAGCGAGGAGGTAAGAGAACATCTGTGAGAACATCTGCACCGCAGCTTCAAGGAGGCGCAGTTTTATGTCCCTTTAGTTACTCCTCGAGGAGGAGGAGCTTAAGTGGCGCTGTGCTGAGTCTCTGCCTCTCTCTCAGAGCTCGGAGTCCCGACCTCGGTCGACCTGGTGAGCAGCGAGCCGGCTCACATGGTGACGTCCTTCGACACCGGACACATCGGACTCTTCAACATGGAGACGCAGCAGCTCGTCCTGAAGCTGGAGTCGGCCGGTCCTCCAGGTACGACCACGAGCTCGGCGAGTATTTACAACCCGAGAACAAAGAGCGTGAATAAAAACAGACATTTTACTCACGACAGAAACACGTCACATGTTCAAACTGAGGAAACGAACCGTCCGCGTGAGTCTGTTTATCCCCGATCATGTGACCGACCTGCTGACACCCGATCAGCTGCTGAGGGCTCCTCCGGCCGTCTCTTTCTAAAAATGTCTCCGCTCCGTTTTCTTTGTTCTGCTGTGAGTAAAATCTGAGTTTACGACGTTTGTTTTGCTCTGCGTCCCAACGGCGTTTGCAGAGCTCCGCCTCTAAATCACGTTCACCAATGAGCAGGATGAAGCAGGCTTCAGATGTGTCGACAAGAAGTTCGCAGAGACTTTCGTTTGTGCGTCTGCCAGTTAATTCTGCTGCCGTTTCGAAGCGTCGTCGGTGTCACGGCGCCGTCCGCAGGCCGAGCTGATGCTCTGACGCTTACACGTATTTACTGCTAATGTTCTCCTTCCTCCTCACGCCCGCCTCCACGCAGAAGCTCCCTGCAAGATCAACAAAGTGCTGAGCCATCCCACGCTGCCGATCACCATCACCGCTCAGGAGGACCGCCACATCCAGTTCTTCGATAACAACACAGGTACGCTGTGACGTGTCCTCAGCTTCGCTTCTTTCGTTGCCTCGCAGATCAAATTTAAACTTTAACCGTGTTTCAAACTGAAGGTAAGCTCATCCACGCCATGGTCGCCCACCTGGACGCTGTCACCAGTCTCGCTGTGGATCCAAACGGCCTTTACCTCATGTCAGGAAGTAAGTATCCGAGCGCACGCCAGCTGGCACATCCCATAATATTATCAGACTTTATAAAGAGCCTACGGGTACTTCCTGTATTTATTATTTTCACTCTAAGAGCTCTGGAGTAAAACGCGCTGTTCTCACAGCCGAGCCAATCGCAGCATCAGGAAACCAGGAAGTGTCCGTTTATGATGAAAAACACAAACGTATCCATGTAACAACAATAACAATCGTTTGTTTGTCCTGTAACGGCCTCCATCTTTATTTACAGTGCTGCTCTGTGCTGATTGGCTGTCTCTCTTCCCGTCAGGTCACGACTGCTCGATCCGTCTGTGGAACATGGAGAGTAAAACCTGCATCCAGGAGTTCACAGCACATCGTAAGAAGTTCGAGGAGTCCATCCACGACGTGGCGTTCCATCCCACCAAGTGCTACATCGGCAGCGCCGGGGCCGACGCGCTCGCCAAAGTCTTCGTATGACCTGAATGTGGTCAGCTGACCGCCCCAACGTTCTCGGTGGGGTTCTTATTTTTGGACAGATGGAGGTCGCTTCCTCTGCAGAAGGTGACCCCACTCAATCCCCCCCACGCCCCCCCCCTTTAAGATTCTTCTCATGTTAAGCCCCGCCCCCTGCTGGACTCGGGCTGGCCTGGATCCACAAAACAAACTGACCTCTGAGTGAGGGGAAGAAGTTATCACGCGGTAGGCCGCGGCGTGTGTTCTCCCTCGAACAGCTCCGGGCTCGCCGCAGACGTCTCATCGTAATGTGCCTTCTTTCTGTCGGACGCTCAGAAGAAACCCGAGACGCCGGAGACGAGTCGGGACGGGGAGGTGATGGCGGCCAAGTTTAACCTTCACACGACCTCCGTTTGTTAGTCTGTCCGTCCTGAGCTGAGCGGCGGCGAGGACAGTCCTGGATCTGTCCCTGCCTTTAATGTGCTCCACCTGAGCCACGCCCACACAGGCAGGAACTTTGGCCCATCACGGTCGCCGTCCCTAGTTGGGTCCATCAGGTTCTCGTCCCTGCTGTTGGCGATGACTGGCGCTCGTTGGGAAGCAACATTAAAGAGAATCGGCGCCTGATTGGCTCCAGCCCCAAACATCCGAACATGAAGGTCCTCACTGGAGAGGGCGGGGTTAACCTGAGAGGGCGCCACCTGCTGGGACTGAGCAGTAATCCTTCACTGGACAACAGAGGCCGTTTGGCTGCACCTGAGCTCTGATGGGGTTTCTTTGGCTCCTCCTCCTCCGAGACGCTGCTCATCGATCTCTGATCCGCTGAGCGCTCTGTTCCAAACCCTGAGCGGCGCTAACAGGGACTTTTTGGGAAACCTCACCTGGAAGGTTCTCCTCACTCACTCACGGGTTGTAAGATATGTGGCTGCTTTTGTGGGCGTGACCCTGCGGCGACGCTGTTCTCCCCAGAAATCAGACGGATCGGCCCGGACGCCTCCGACTCATCCCGACGCCTGCTGTTGCCAATGCTAATTACCTTCTTGTAACATACCTGAGTAACACCTGTGCTGCGCCCGCAGATCTGCTTTGCAGCTCGGTTTGTGCGCCGTGAGGCGGATCTTTTTTATTCTGTTTTACTTGAACGTGTCGTTTCTTCTTTTCGGGGTTTCTGCTGATGTTTTAACGACTTCTGTGTTTTTTAACCAAACGCATCGTCTCAGAAAGCAGCTGCTTCCCATCGTGGTGTGAAACGGTCGGCGTGTACAAAGACTTAACAGATATATGTGTGTACAGTTTTAGGTATTAAAGCAAATCTATTTATTAACTGGTGTAAAGAGTGTATTTAGGGCGGTTTCAACGGGTCGGTGAGCAGAAAGTTCAAAGGTTGAGTGTTTCCTGTAAACTCGTGTGGAGCATGAATGCAGTCTGTACAGAGACGTGAACGCTTCCTGTAAAAGCTTTTTATCCACGACTTTCACCTTTACCTGCACGCGTCTGTGTTCGAGGCTGTTTTCAAAAGTTTTGTCCGCGATACGAGCTTCAAACCAACTTCCTGTTTGGTTTCCAAAGTAAGGGCATATCCACACAGTTGGCTGATTTCTGCATTAAAATGAATCAATT
The DNA here is from genome assembly GCF_057381845.1 of Rhamphochromis longiceps. NCBI lineage: Eukaryota > Metazoa > Chordata > Actinopteri > Cichliformes > Cichlidae > Rhamphochromis > Rhamphochromis longiceps. The sequence goes on from NC_140562.1 coordinate 45,849,094, forward strand.
CAATTCGTTTTTGTTTTTTTCTTCCATAAAAGGAAGTTGTGGACGTTTTCAATCCTCACTGCCTCATCCCGTTAAACAAAAACAACTCATCGGTTTGACAGATTGTAGAGCGTCTGCGTCGTGTAGTCGTGTGTCGAAGATAACAAACGTTTGATGGTTTTCAGCTTCTTAAATGTCTCAGTCTTTTCTCAGTGACGACAGCACAGCTTTAGATTGAACACGTGTGATGGCAGCTTTTATTTTTATGTTGCAAAGTTGCCAAAAACATTCATAGTTTGTTGAAAATGATGTTCAGCTGCCCGCTGAGAGCAACATGGAGTCAGCGCTGAGTTCCTAAATGGTTCAGAAGTTTAAAGATTTGTACTAATCTGCACAGACGCCGCTCGCTCACTTATGAAGCTTCTGTTGCCCAAAATTAGTTTCAGTTTGTCGTCAGTCTTTCATACGTCTTCATCTGGATGAACTGAAGACTTTCAGCTTCACTGAGTGTAACTGATTAAATTTGCTCTCCTTCTTGTTCTGTTCTGCCGGGTTTTCTCTCAGCGCTGACAGAAACCTGCAGAGCAAAACAAGCAGACTCACACTGGAGCACATTTATATTTCTAAGTCTGGTGGAGCAACAACAGGTTTCAGAGTGTGAGTTTTGACAATGTGCACAAAATGTATTTATTTTAATTTGCTTCCATCATATCTTTAGTTTATTTTAAAGCTGAATAAAAATGAATCCTGACTCCTTTAACAGAGGCCAACATGTCCTCCTGTAACCACGTCTCATTGCTTCCTCTTCGGTGATAAACTCGGGGACGCGGCTCCGTCTCTGTGCAGTGTTTGCAGATGAAATCTGTGAGCTGAACTCCAGACTGAATCCTGCCTGTAAACTGTGGATGTGTTTTGTTGTGAAACTGCAGGAGGGACGACGGGAGCTGCTCGGGCTGTACATACAGTTCACACACTGTGTTTTGGCTTTTTTGTGTCTTTTTGCCTTCAGAGTGGGAGAGTGACAGATTTATCAGTAACAATAAAGAAATATGTTGTATATCATCCTGCGTGGTTTCATTGTTGTTTTCTAAGTGTTGACGGGAACGAGAGACGGAAAAACAACACTCTGAAGTCGGTCAGTTTAGTTTCTCTCAGATTATCACATAGGTTTGGTTTTTTAAAGATTTTCTGCTATCTTATTGGTTGATTTCTTGTTTATCTAAGTCTCGACCACTATAATTATTATTGACCAGACTCTGTAGTTAGACTGGCTATCAATTATTTTTATTATTTTATGTAATAAATATTAACAGTTTTAAGCTGCTTGTTGAAGGTTTAGAAACCAGGTTTTTAAGCAGCGCTGGTCCGCCAGGTGGCGCTGATTCGCCTTCAGGCTGGATTCCCAAACGGAAACGAAGAAGCCTCTGTGTGGCGCTGCTGCGCTCTGATTGGCTGACAGGCCTGCGGCTCCTGCAGGGAAACAAGAGCTGCTCCGCTAAACGCACAAAAAAAGCAACACACCGTGTTTTATGAGGAGGAAATAATTGAAAGCACATCTGTGCGGCTTTACGGTGAGTGTTAACGCACCGATTTAACAAACGGCTGAAGTTTAGAAGCGAAATGAACTTTTTAAAGTGGCAAATAATTCAGTTAGCTTAGCATAAACCTGCTAACAAACGGAACACGTTTATAAGATGAGTTTTTATTTTGGACTCCGGGGTCGGGCTGCCTGCTCACACCGGTTCGGGGTTTTACTGCTGCAGATTTGTCATTTGTTGTCGCTTTTATTGAAACACTTGGTGAAAGTATCGAGATGTGTTTGGCTGTGCTAATGTTAGCTCCGCGCAGCTAAAATCCTGCGGGTTTTAAGCAGACTCTGGTTTCTCTTCCCAGCGCTCCTCTTCTCCTCTCCGGCCTCCAGTGGCACCGGCTCCCCGGGCTGCCATGAGCGGGTTCGCGGTCTGACTGCAGGACGATGGCTGCGGAGCTGTTTCCCACCAAGAAGCTGGTCCCGGCCGCCTCCGTGCAGCAGTACCAGCAGCAGAACCTCACCAACAACAACACCAGCATCACCAGCTGTAACTGGCAGGGCCTGTACCCCACCATCAGAGAGAGGTGGGTGTGTGGAGGAGGCCGAGATCCAGCACTAGAGAGAAAGGATTAAAATTCTCTCCGAAAAAGCCAGCAGCGGAATTTAAAAAGCAAAAGACTTTTTAAAAATTACTTTAAAATGCTCGGCTGCAAGAATGTGAGAGCCCCGAGAACGGGTCCTGGATGTTTAGTTCACCCTCAATCATCATGCAGCTTTCTCAGACACACATCCAGCATTTCTGTATTTGAAAGATGAGTTTGCAGGTCTGACAGGTTGCTCCTGCTTTGGTGTCTTTTCATTAAGCAAACCCTCAAAACTGCTGTGTTCTTATAGGAATTCAGTCATGTTCAACAATGAGATGATGGCAGATGTTCACTTTGTCGTGGGACCACCGGGGGGGACGCAGCGGGTGCCCGGACACAAGGTAACGCAAACACTTGACAGTTTCAGAGCACAGAAGATTCTGCTCAGCACTCACAACCAGCTCGCTCCTCAGGCAGCTTTATCAACTCTAATGCTTTCAGCTGAGTCTCTGCAAACGTTAGGACATCACCGCCTGAAGGTCAGAAATACAGTGAGGAGCACAGACTGGTCTCAGTAAGATCTCAGAGCAGGCTGAATAAGGACATCTGTGGTCACATGATTCTAGCTAAAGACTCAGCTGATTTCTGAACACTGGAGCGATCAGTAGTTAATGAAAGGCTGTCGCGGTTTAGCAGAAACCATGTTCGCATGGAGCCGACTATAAAACCAGAATATCACAGCAACACAATAACAACAAACAGCTTCAAGGAGGTTCGGGAAAGAATGGCTGCAAAAGAAGACAAAATATTCATTCACAAATGTCCAGACCATATGAAAAAACAAGTCCTTTAACATGCGTTGGGTCATTAACCCACTGAACCAGGTTAAGAGTCCGTTAAAGCGAGGAAGTCTTTAGCAAAGGGGTCATCCTTACAGCAACTGTGTATGATAAAATCACCGACAATGAGAACACAACCAAATTTAAAAAGAACCGAACCTAGGAGATCAGCAAAGTCCGTGATAAAACATTTGCTATATTTAGGCAGTCGGTAAACCACCACGCAGAGTGTGGTCGTGGATGCAGTCATCTCCGAGGCTACGCCGCCACTCCTACCAGTAATCCTTGGTGAGCTAAAAGCGACACAATCCGATGGAAGAAGATCGGAAAAAAGGATGAGCTCACCAGGACAAATCCAGGTTTCAGTCAGGAATAAAGCATCAATCCCGTTAGTGGAGAGGAAGTCGTTTAAGAGAAAGGTCTTATTGACCAGCGACCTGACATTGAGCAATGCCATCCGTATCCTAGGGGCTAAATCGCCACGGGTGGTGCGTCGTAGGACACTTAGGTTGCTTCAGCAAAATCCGCGTTGGAGCGATGTTATCCAAACCCCAGCAGGAAAACATGCCACAGGAAGGGAAGGGTAAGCTTCATGGTCAGCCGAGCAGATCGAACGGTGGGTGAGCAACTTAGCATCAGAGCGCTCCTGCAAGGAGGGAAAGAAGATCAAATGTCCAGGCTGGCATGTGGGTAGCCAGTGGCTCTGGCTTCAAAGTAGACCCTGAGGCGAACGCGACGGCCGCTCCTTCTACCGCGTTTCCTGTAGCGTTTCTTGGTTAGGAAGAGGTAGGTGGAAGAAGCCGGTCGGAGGGTCCGGTCAGGGCGGGCTGGCGTCGCCCAGATTCCAGCAAGGATCAGCCCGCGACGAATGGGAGAGTCTTAAATTTAAAAGTGTTTGCCTGTCGTATGTAATCAGTGCTCAGCCATTAGATGAGCATACAACTAAAAGGATCAAAAATACGATGCCACGGTCCATAAAAGAGCGTAGAACAGATACAGCCTTGATCCGCATGTGAACACCAGGCTGTGTCAAATCACTCAGTGAACAGTTTGTCTGTAATCAGAATGTAGAGCATTGCGTCAGTGGCCGGAGATCAGGGCATCTATGAATTAAAGTTTGGTTTGATTTCTGACTGCATGCTAAAGTATCCGTGGGCAACATACCAAGCTTCTCCCCGAAGCATCCGTCAGAGTGTAAATGTTAGCTAGAAAGCACTTAAGAGGGGGGAGGGTGAATGTTGTATAAAGCGCTTTGAGTTCTGCGCTTTAACCAGATCTAGCATCACTGGCTCCAGTGTTTACTCGCCATAAGCCTTCAGCTGCTCCACGCCTCGTGTCTGAAACTCGCCACCACTTCACCCCCGTCAGCTAGACTCAGTTTAAATCTCAGCACATCAGCATCATGTTTTTTGTTATTCCTGGAAGTTTATAATATTGTTTTTATTGTTAATTAAAGTAACCACGAGTGTTGTGAAAGGATATAAAATGCAGTTGTGGTTCTCCTGTTCTTTGAGCTTTGATAATCTCAGGGCGTCGTTGTGTTCAAAGTGTAACTCTCGACTCTGACATCGTCCTCGTTGTTCTCTGTTCTGGCAGTACGTCCTGGCTGTCGGCAGCTCCGTCTTCCACGCCATGTTCTACGGCGAGCTGGCCGAGGATCAGGACGAGATCCGCATCCCCGACGTAGAACCACCGTCCTTCCTCGCCATGTTGAAGTGCGTCAACCTTTGATTTTGTTTACCTCGTTACACAAACACCTGACCGCTCACCCACAACCGTGCCTTTGCCTCCGCAGGTACATCTACTGCGATGAGATCGACCTTTGCGCCGACACGGTGCTCGCCACCCTCTATGCTGCCAAGAAGTACATCGTACCTCATCTGGCACGAGCCTGCGTCAACTTCCTGGAGACCAGCCTGAGTGCAAAGAACGCCTGCGTGCTGCTGTCGCAGAGCTGCTTGTTCGAGGAACCCGACCTGACGCAGCGCTGCTGGGAGGTGATCGACGCGCAGGCCGAGCTCGCGCTGCGCTCTGAGGGTTTTTGCGACATCGACGTCCAGACGCTGGAGAGCATCCTGCGGCGGGAAACGCTCAACGCCAAAGAGATGGTGGTGTTCGAGGCGGCGCTGAACTGGGCCGAGGCCGAGTGTCAGAGGCAGGATTTGCCGCCAACCATCGAGAACAAGCGCCTGGTGCTGGGTAAGGCCATCTACCTGATCCGCATCCCCGCCATGGCGCTGGAGGACTTTGCCAACGGGGCGGCGCAGTCTGGCATGCTCACGCTCAACGAGACCAATGACATCTTCCTGTGGTACACCGCGGCCAACAAGCCCGATCTGCTGTTCTGCACCAAACCGCGTAAAGGCCTGTCGCCGCAACGCTGCCACCGCTTCCAGTCTTGCGCTTACAGGAGCAACCAGTGGCGGTACCGAGGTCGCTGCGACAGCATCCAGTTCGCGGTCGACAAGCGCGTCTTCATCGCCGGCTTCGGCCTGTACGGCTCCAGCTGCGGCTCGGCCGAATATAACGCCAAGATTGAGCTGAAGCGCCAGGGCGTACCGATGGCCCAGCGCATCATCAAGTACTTCTCCGACGGCTCGAGCAGCACCTTCCCCGTGTCGTTCGAGTACCCGGTGCAGATCGAGCCGGACACTTTCTACACCGCCAGCGTAGTGCTGGACGGCAACGAGCTGAGCTACTTCGGCCAGGAGGGCATGACCGAGGTGCAGTGTGGGAAAGTGACCTTCCAGTTCCAGTGCTCCTCCGACAGCACCAACGGCACTGGCGTGCAGGGAGGCCAGATCCCCGAGCTCATCTTCTACGCCTGACGGGCGGAACGGAGGGCGCCGCAGAGATTCCTGCTTCACTGCCATGTTGACTTTAAAACTGTGGAGTTCTCAGGAAGTTACCGAAGGAAAGACGGACTCGCTGAGCCTCAAAGACGGAACAACGACGACTCGATGGAAACGTGAAGAAACAAGAAGACGTCCCTCCAACGCTGCCTGTGTTCATCGTCTCCGTTATGTAGGAGTTGGAAGAAAAGACGATGGCTTCAGGTTGGTCGGGACTACTTTCAGTGGCAGATTAATCCACAGCTGTCAGCAGACATCACACTACAAACACCTGTGCAATCCTGTCTGAAAGCCCCGTTTAAAGGTCTTGTGTTAGTCTGTTCAGTCCACAGAACCACAGAGGACTTCCACAAGCTGTCGATCATATCTATTGATTAAACACTAAAACTACAATCAATCAGATATTCAGGTCACCAGATAAAAGCAAGTACAGACGAGTGTGTTTGCTTTTAAAAGCCACTGAGATGATCGAACACATCTTTTATTACTCACGGTGGACGTTAACCAGATAATTAAAGAGACACAAGCAGTGATTTGACTTTGTGTGGCTGCAGTCTGAATGTGAACATCAGCTCTGAAGCAGGAGGACAATATGTTCCCTGTAATCTGATTCAGCTGTTTGTGGGAGTTTTTCCTCTGAGCTCTGTCACGGCTGTCAGGATATTTCGCTCTCTGATCTGGTTCCTGAGCGTTTGATATAAACGTTCACCAGCTCAGCGCCGCGCGACTTTAAAATCCTGAAATTCTGCTCCAGATGTTTTCACCTGAACTGTTTCTCTGTTCCACCCTCATGTTCTTGGGAAGCTTTATTACGGTTCAGGTCTCACTGCGCCCTCTTGTGGTGCCGAGTGGTATTACACGACAGCCCTGTTTGAGCTTCAGCACAGCTGTGTTGGCCTCAGTCACAGCATCTGTTCGTTTCTGCTGAACGCTTTGTTCGTTTTAGGTTTTAAACTTTGTTTTTAAACACAGGAATTTCCAATAATACCTTTTGGTGCAAACGTGCCATAAATAAATAAATAAATAAAGCAGCCCACAAATGCAACTGTTTTATTTTGGTTGGTCAGACAGTTTCTTCTCCTGGAGCAGAGCTTTAAGATTTTTCAGGAACTTGGGGACTTCTTCCAAACATAAACTGGGAGGACTGGGCGAGCAGCGTCTCTGAAGGTTTTCAGTTTGTTGCCTTAAAGAAAACGTTTGAATTTAATAAAATTTGTAAAAGTGAGATTCTTAAACATTCCTGCTGTTGATGAAGGAATCAAAGTTTTATTTTAGTTTGTGTTCGTGGACGGTTCATCACATTCCTGATTTTCTGTTTCTGATTTGTTTGAAGCAATTAAAAGGACGTTTCACTGAAATGTTCCTGTGATTTTTAACTCTATTTAAGTTTGTAGTTTAAAATCCTCGGGCTCTTACTTTGAAAATCACATGTGTACCTATGTTATCCTAGGTTTTTGTTGAAGGTGTGTAAATGGATTTCTGTGACAGACACTACTCGTCTTCCTCTTTTTCTTTGTGTAATCTGAAAAATTACTTTTTTTTTTTTTTTTTTTTTGATCGTAGACGAAGACATAGTTTGTTTGTTTGTTTGTTTCCTGTCGTCTGTTTCAGCCAGAATGTGCAGTGAGTCGGCGGCCTTATCGATGTGTTACTGTGACACATTTGGAAATAAAAGGTTTGATGGATTTTTCTCTGAGTCTGTTTTTGTCTCATGCTGAAAAAAATCCCATCTGAACGTTTCAGAGGGAAGAAATGATTCCAGCGAGTCTGTGAATGAAACATGAAAAATGCAGTAAAATTCACATAAAAATGGAATTTTACTGCATTTCCATTAACTTTGATTTAATAAACGAATCAAACCAAAGTTTGTGCGAGAAAGCACAAATGAAATTTGAAGTAAGAAAAATGTTTTCTGATTAAATAAATTATGAAAACATTTCATTCGTAGTTTACTTTTTATCAAATATTTTCTGGTAACTTTCAGGCAGGAAAAGGAGGTCATGAAATCCAAACTTTGAAAGAAAGAATCCAGTTTATTTCACATGATTACAGATTACAAACATCAACATAACAGCTTCAAATTCTGACGTTTTTCCAAAATGTTTGGGAAACGAGAAAAACAAAAACTTCATTAAAAATTACAAACGTAAAGAGTAAAAATGGTTAAATACTGAATGAAATCATAAATAATCTGACCTTTGGCTCGATGTGAATGAACAAAGATTTACCCTCAATGTTTCTACATATAATAACGTGTTCTAACTTATAATAACGCTTTTCTGTCACCTGGTGAAATATGCTGACGACACAGTTCTCCTGTCACTGCTGTCAGGCCCTCACAGCACCACGGGCCACGAGTTTGTAGAGAGGTGTGACAGCTCCAAACTTGAATGTGAGCAAAACCAAAGAGAGGCGTCGCCCAGAGGGGAGGCATTGAAATGCGGTGGTGACCTTCTCCAGCAGGCAGATGGATCTGGCTGCTTCAGTCACGGGAAGCCAGTGGAGGTAGCTGAGGAGTACAAATACCTGGGAAGCATCTTTGACAACCTCCTGAGATTCTCTGCCAACACAGAGGAGATTCTCAGGAGGTGCCACCAACGGCTACACCTCCTTAGGAAACTCAACTCCTTTGGAGTCAGCACAGCCATCATCATGACTTTTTACGATGCCTTCCAGGGAAGCATCATGACCTTCTCCATCAGCCTTCATACAGGAACAGACTGCAGCACACTGCATCAGCGTGCTCTACAGTCATCGGCCTGTCAGAACTCTGGCAGGTTTTCAGCCAACAGGCCTCAGACAGGCAGCCAAAATCATCAACGACCCCTCTCACATTCTTCTCCCCGCATTTCAATGCTCCCCTCTGGGCGACGCCTCCGCTGCATTTCCTGCAGGACCGAGAGGAGGAGGAGCGCCACCTTTGTTATTATCTCACTCTTATTGCCTGTTTATGCCCTGGCCTTATCCTCATCGACATGCTGCTCTGTCGTATCTTAATTGGGGATAATTAAAATTTTCTGATTCTTTTCGTCTGACCTGATAAATCCGCTGCATGCGCGCGCACTGTTTGTCCCTCCGCTCCTCCCGTCCTGGCTTTACGAACCCGGATGTTGTTGGAGCGGACTCTGGGTTCAGAGTCCAGTCTGGAGCCGAACTCCGCTCCGCGAGTCTCCTCTCAGCTCCTCCGCCGTCATGCACAGGCTGAAGATCATTTCCGGACACCTGCGTCCCGGCGGCTCGTCGAACTTCAGGCGGGACTTACGGAGGTCGGACTGCGGCTCGGCGACAGCGGCGAGCAGTCGCAGCTCCCCGGAGGACGTGGTGGTGGTTCACGGCCGCAGGACCGCGATCGGAAAGGCCAAAAGGGGAGGCTTTAAGGTGAGTGCAGGTTACCTGCCAACTGTGGCGAAGGTGAGGCCAGAAAACCACGAAGTTTGCTTTACGGCCGTTTTTACGGTGATTTTCACTGGTTTTAAGCTGCAGTTCCGAGGAAACTTAATATGACGCCCAGTTAAGTCTCTTTATCATTAATCTTACTTTTTATTTCAGATTATTTTCTTTAGACGCGCTTTATTTAAGCAGGCGGCTTTAGGTTCAGAGCAGCTGTTGTTTGATCAGTTTTCTATTTAGAAACAAAGTTTACATGGATGTAAATACAAAGAAAATTCTCACAACAGTGTTTTATATATAAATTATTTGAATGTGTTGTTTGATATCACGCAGATTATTTTCTGTGAGGCTGACAGCGTGTGGTCAGGATGACCTTTGACCTCCAGTCACAGCGCCTCACTTTATTAATATTTTTAAGGTTGAAATTCGGGCTCAAAGTTTAAACGTGTTTTGCTGTGGTGGGCGCTGTGGGATCTTTATTTATTTTCTGCTTTGCTGTGAATAAAGTTCTGTTTAACTCTTTCCGCACCTCCAGGACACCACGCCTGACGAGCTGCTGAGCGCCGTGATGTCAGCCGTGCTGAAGGACGTCGGACTGTCGCCTGAGCGGCTGGGAGACGTCTGTGTGGGTGAGGCTTTGTCCTTCGCGTCTGCTCTGATGTGTCGGCTGACTCACCTGTCTGCAGGTAGGTGAAGATGTAACCTCTGTCTGTTCAGGTAACGTGCTCCAGCCCGGCGCCGGCGCACTGATGGCCCGAGTGGCTCACTTCCTCAGGTGAGTCTGACGCCTCTGACACTCTCCTGCTGTTTGTCTGCGCTCCTCACCGCTCCGTCCTCCTTTCAGCGGCTTCCCTGAGTCGGTGCCCGTCTACACGGTGAACCGGCAGTGCTCCTCCGGCCTGCAGGCGCTCTTTAACGTAGCAGGTAACGCCGCCGTGCTCCCACTAACCCAACCGCCCGGTTTTTACCCGAATGACCGAATTCTGACCCGTGTGTGCAGGAGCCATCAGGAGCAGAGCCATCGACCTCGGCCTCGCCTGCGGGTGGGTTTAACACTCGATCCAGATGTTGTTAAAAAATTGCTCAAGTAAAGCTGAGAGTTTTAAACATGAAGAATATTTTTCATGTAAACAGGTGAAGTTTAATTTTTTTAAATAAACACACATAATGAACTATTTTACTTTTCTTAGCTAATTTATGACATGTACTATGCCATCGATGTACGGAGGCCCAGTTCTGCCAATAATTACCTCATAATTCATTAAAATGTTTATTATAAACAGTGAGTGAGTAGATGGTCGTGGTTTTAAAAAGTCCAAATCTGTTTTCTTCCTCTAAAAATTCTTATTTGAAATAAAATTAAGGAGTCAGGAAAATTACAGGTTAGACACAAACAGTTAATTTAGATCTCTTTGAACTTTAATCTGACACAATAATAATAATAATAATAATAATAATAATAATAATAATAATAATAATAATAATATCTGAATTTATAAAAAGTCACATTTGATTTAAAAACTAAACATAAATTGATCAAAAGTACATTAAAGTGGACATACCATAATAATCCTGAGCAGATCACAGTCATGGTCATACACTGGGATTAAGCTCCTATGGCAGCGTGTGGACATGTTAACCGTTTTTATGACACACTGACAGAAGTGATGCGTTTCCTGTTTGTTTGCAGCGTGGAGAGCATGTCGCTGCGAGGGATCGGTAACCCGGGCGACCTGAGCTCCAGGCTGATGGACAACGACAAAGCCAGAGACTGCATCATTCCCATGGGGTGAGACGCTTTATAATTCCAGATGTTGTTTATGATCGTCGACGCGCCGAGCATCGGCGAATCAGATTGTAGATCCTGTCCAGCTGAAAGGAGGACGTTTCATAATTTATTGTTCCTGATTTCGCTGATAAACACTAATTATTCTCACACAGTGCTGCATGTGTGAGCAGACGTTCTGATCATAACCAGCTGCAGAATTTATCCTGAAGTGATTCAAAAATGAGTCGCGTCACTCCTGACAGGCGTCATTTTGTCGGTTACCGTCTATAAAAAGCTGAAATATGACTCCCAGCTGAAATGTTAACGGTTATTTTTGTCTTAACTGAGACGTGTCGTGTTTGTTCTGCAGCATCACGTCGGAGAACGTGGCAGAGAGGTTTGGCGTCTCCAGAGAGACGCAGGACGCCTTCGCGCTCCGCTCCCAGCAGAAGTAAGAACGTCTCAGCAACACGCAAGAATCTCCTGCTCCATATTTTCACTCCGCGCGTGACATAAATAATCCGCTCGGTCCATCCCCACTTTAAGGCCAGCCCCCTTTAACTTTCCTCTGATTGGCTGCCTGGAAGCCTCTGTCCCCTCTTCTGTGACATCACAGAGATGCAAGAGCAGAAAAAACTTGAGTGTTTAGAGCAGCCAAGTCAAACAAACTGACGCATGTTTAGGATTGTTTCTGTTTCCATTGCAACCAAATCCCGGTCCTTCCTCCACACAGTGCGGCGCGGGCGCAGAGGGCGGGTCTGTTCGACCACGAGATCGTCCCCGTTACCACCAAGTTTGTGGACGACGAGGGCAAAGAGCGTCAGGTGACGGTCAGCAGAGACGAGGGCGTGAGACCGGGGACGACGCTGGAGGGGCTCGCCAAACTGCGGCCGGCCTTCAAGCCCGACGGCAGCACCACAGCAGGTCAGAGTGCGGGCGGGGCCGCAGAATGAATCTCGCTCGGCCGTCAGGAGCTCACGTGCTCGTTTGTCTCAGGTAACTCCAGCCAGGTGAGCGACGGCGCGGCGGCCGTCCTGATCGGTCGCAGGTCTGCGGTCGAGGCGCTGGGTCTCCCGGTGCTGGGGGTCCTGAGGGCCAGCGCGGTGGTGGGCGTCCCTCCTGATGTGATGGGCATCGGACCGGCGTACGCCATCCCGGCAGCGCTGCAGCAGGCAGGTAGGAAGTGTTTGTACGCCGACGTGTCCTCCTCCGACTTCAGATTAAGATTCATGAAAGACGTAATTAACCCAGAGATCTTTGTTCCAGTATCGTTAGCATGTTTCCTACAGGTTCCTGCCTCCTCCTAAAGCTGGGAGGCGGGGCTTAGCTCACCCGTGAACGTGGAGGAAAGTGTGAGTTTGTCCAACATGTCTGAGTTCTTCTCTATGCAGGACTCTCTGTGGCGGATATCGATGTGTTTGAAATTAACGAGGCCTTTGCAAGTCAGGTGAGTTCAGAGACGACGTATCGCTTCAGGCAGGTAGCTACTCTCTCCAAACGAACACTCCTGCCAGCAGGGGGCAGCATGTGAGTCTATGTGTGTGTGTGTGTATAAACTCAATCCCTTTTTTAGTCTTATTGACGGGTCGCACACTGGCGTGGTGGGCAGCACGGTTGCACCACAGCGAGAAGGCGGGGCCTCTCCGTGTGGAGTCTCTGTCTGTGGGGGTTCTCTCCGGCTTCCTCCCACAGTCCAAACAGTCAGTGGGGTTAACTGGTGATTCTAAATTGCCCATAGGTGTGCGTGTGAATGGTTGTTTGTCTCTCTGTGTTGGTGGTGGATTGGCCACCTGTCCAGGGTGACCCCGCCTCTTGCCCTATGGTAGCTTGGATAGGCTGTTAAGGATACGTGGAAGAGAATGGATGGATGGTCTTACTGACCAATCAGAGTCAAGCATGATAACATTGTTTTTAAATAAATATCACAGTGACTCTGTGCGCCACCTTGTGGTACAGTGTTGCAGTACGGCCCGAGTTCAGCTTCAGTCAGTATCTCTTTAACACAGTACAGATAAAGTATGAAGTCATCAAAGCGTTTCCACATGCAGGAATTTACCCTTTGACCTCTCAGTCTCCAGACTTTGTTCATTTGCTTTTGTCTTTTTAAATAAAGATTATCACTTTAACCTTTGGCCTCCACCTCTGTCTCGCTGCTGGTGGTGGCGTTTCCTCTCAGGCGGTGTACAGCGTGGAGAAGCTGGGGATCCCGCCGGAGAAGGTGAATCCGAACGGTGGCGCCATCGCTCTGGGTCACCCTCTGGGCTGCACCGGCGCCCGGCAGGTGGTGACGCTGCTCAACGAGCTCAAACGCAGAGGCAGGAGGTCGGTGTCGACGGTCACGCGTTCGCCTCCTCGTACGTTTGAAAACGTGTTCTCACTGTCGCCCTCTTGTGTTCCCCGCAGGGCGTACGGCGTTGTGTCCATGTGCATCGGGACCGGGATGGGAGCTGCCGCCGTCTTTGAATACCCCGGAGCGTAGCTGCTCAGACTGACCCGTCGCCTGAAACGCATCGATCAGTCGAGGCCCGTCACGTGACCAATGGAGTCGCTTCTGTCTCGGTCGCCCTTCATGTTAAACTGTTGGAACATTTCTAACTGCAGCTGATTCCGTGCCTTTGTTTCCTGATCATTGATCATTGATAAATCAGCAAAGATCAATAACTCACATTTACTTCCTGCTAGCTGAGCTGCTCAGCACGACTGTGACATTCAGAGCTGCATCAGGTTCAGGTGTCTCGGTGACGCTCTGAAGGACCGATCCAAACCAGTGACTCTGCCTGTAATCTGTAAGAATAAAACATTTCCACATCACCTGATGTCTCTGAGGTCTCGACTGTTTAGACTTCACCGTCCCGTTTCGTGGTGTTCTCTTACCACCAGGGTGCGCCGTTAGTGAAACGTCACAGTTTTCACACTGAAGCATCATGGAGGTCTCGTGTTTATTCTCACCACCTCTGAGGTGGATGTGATCAGCCTGGGAGGAGCAGGTAACTTGGCAACGACGGGCATGTCCTAGCAGCGTGACTCTGAAGTGCTGGACTGTTTGTAGGTTTTCTCCCCAACAAACAACAATGTCGACGAAACGTTTTGCGCCATCAAAGGCAGCTGTGCAGCAGCACCTGAAAGGCAGAGGACGATGCTAACCATCGCACAAAAAGTTGGACTTCTCGCCATGCTAAGGGAAGGTAGAAGTTACTGTTCTTGCTTCCTCTACTTCCGTACCGTTGATTCGTTAATGTTGAATTCTCTGCAGCTGCTCTACTCTCATGTTCTGGACCTGAAAACAGGGTTTGACCTTTGGTTTCATCCTATAATACTGGACTCATTTTTCTACGTAGGTTTGAACTTTGAGAGTTTAAACAAGAAAGAAAAGTGTGACAATGTTCACGCCTGTCTGAGAAAAGAGTATAAAGTGTGCAGTGAGGGGTTTGACAGCCTTAAAACATCTATAATCATTGTAAAAAATAAAGTTGGCTACTTCGCGGATTTCACCTATCGCGGCTTATTTTTGGAGCGTAACTCCTGCGATAAACGAGGGACCGCTGTACCACCCTACCAAGTCTCTTGCCCTTTGACCCCCAAATTTTCTTGATCCGTCTCTGTCTTGAAAGAGTAGTTGTCAAACAGCTAACAGATCATCTGCAGAGGAATGGCTTATTTGAAGAGTTTCAGTCAGGTTTCAGAGCCCAGCACAGAAACTGCATTGCTGTCATCTCCCTTCTGATGTCTTAGTTCTTCGCTGCGATTTTACTTTGAAATTCAGGTTAAAGGAAAGACTGACTGGGATGTAGGAGTGGCCACAGAGTCGATCAACAGGACAAAGAGCATGTCAGTGAGCCCCGAGGACGGTCTCTGGACTGTGTGGCTGAGAGATGGAAGTGAGTACAAAGCTTGTGCCGCCCCTCCGGTCCGTCTCTGTCTCCGGTCTGGTCCTCAGAAGGTGGGGGTGTTTGTGGACTATGAGGAGGGTCTGGTCTCCTTCTATGACGTAGATGCTGCAGCTCTGATCTACTCGTTCACTGGCTGCTCCTTCACAGAGAAGCTCCACCCATATTTCAGTCCCGAGCTTAATGATGATGGTACGAACTCTGCACCACTGATCATCTGTCCTGTCAATCAAACTGAGTAGAGCTAAGAATTTTTACTTTATTAGCAGATTACTTTATATTACAATTATTGTATATTACATAATTATATCTTTTTCTTTTGAAAGAGAAACATGAAACTGATATTTTAATTAATCAAGGAGAAGGCAAATAAAAAATCTAACCAAGTATTTAAATAATGAAAAATAATTTTTGAAAAGTAATTTGTGCTCCAATTTTCTCCACTGCTGTGGGATCTTAAAGCGTTCACACAAACAGTTGGTCTTTGTGAGGTTTACTTTGCCTTTGCAGGCCAAAAACAACATAAAGAGGAGCAGCCTGCCGGCTGTTTGACTAATAAGACTGAGAATCATTTACAGAGACGAGTTCTCTGCACAACGTGGTCACAGAACACAGTCAGGACACTTTAAACAAAAAGAAAACTTAGTACAAGAAGTACTAAGAGATTAAACAGAGATAGAATATGATCCTGTGGAGCGCATACAGGTCAGGCTGAGGAGATCAGAAACTGTCCCATTACAACACATCGAAGATTTCCAGTAGCACCAGTGTAACAACATTGTATAATAAGAAAATTACAGACAAACATTTAGCTGGTTTAAGGGGTCATGTGGGCAATTATCATAGTGTAGTGTGGAAAGGTTTGACTAATGATTTTAAACTTACTGGTTTTTCCAAATGTCATATTGTGGTAAGTGAAAGTTTAAAGCAATGTTATATTTTAGCTTTCATATGACTTTAGTTTTCCAGCTGTGGTCAGTGATCTAAAGTTGCTGTTTCATGTCCATAAACACGATGAAGTACATTTATATTTTATTGTTATTATTTAGCAAAAACTGATTGTAAAACAAAACTAAATGGAATCTAAATATGTGACAAATGTGTAAATAAACACTAATGTTAAAATGAGTGAGCAGTGATTTCCCATCTACCGGCTCTAGCTGGGATAGGCTGCAGCCCCCCGGCGACCCCGACAAGGAAAAGTGGAAGAATATGGATGGGACAATGATTCCTTTGATGATTTGAGTAACAAATACTGAGAAGGAAAAATGTGTTTCATACACCAACAGTGTGAGCAAATTCTCATGGTGTATGTTGGTGAATTACAATTACATATATTTGGTGCCATTATTAGTTACTATTAATCTCTGTCTCTCTTCCACAGCATGTCTTTATCCTGTCTTCCTTCTCTCACCCCAACCAATCACAGCAGATGGCCCCGCCCCTCCCTGAGCCTGGTTCTGCTGGAGGTTTCTTCCTGTTAAAAGGGAGTTTTTCCTTCCCACTGTCGCCAAAGTGCTGCTCATAGGGGTCATATGATTGTTGGGTTTTCTCTGTATGTGTTATTGTAGGGTCGACCTTACAGTATAAAGCGCCTTGAGGTGACTGTTGTTGTGATTTGGTGCTGTGTAAATAAAACTGAATTGAATTGACCAGGCTGAAAGGGGGGGGAGAGAGAGAAAGAGAGCCTGCAAGAAGGGTCTGGTGCTGCTGAAGGCCAGGATGGTGGATGGACGTCCTACAGAAGAGGCTGATGAGGCTCAGAGAATGAAACATGTTAACAGACTTTGATGTCATTAATAGGTATACGCCTACTTACCAACTTTTAACCCTGTGGGGTTGACAGACGCACCAGCGCGTCCAAATCACATGACCAATTTAAGATGACATTTCAACAAGTTGCTGTCTCCAGTTCAACTTCTGTTGAAACTGGACTTCAAACTAAATGCTAATGTTTCTTCCTGATTTCTATCGTCACCTTCACTGCTGGAAGAAACTATAAAAATTGTGTTTCCTAAGGCCAAAGCTATCGAGCACTCTGCTTGTGGCCTAAATAAATGTCAAACAATCAAAAAATGATATGGCAACATGTGGCAATTGGTTGTATAGGAAGAGGGAGAAGTTTTAGGGGTGAGGGCGGCGAGAGAGAGAAATTTTGACTGTGCCACTGTTTCTGTGCCATATTGAATGATCTGGTTCATTTAAAATAAAGCAAATAATGATTGAACCTCAACCAAGTCAATGCCAAACTGTGCACGAGGGCTTTTCGCAGTGCAGGAGAGTACGTTTGATTTGAGAGATTTTTGTAATTTTACAGTTTTAAGCAAAGATGCATTTGATGATAATATGCACATTAAAGTGTGCAATTCAGTTTTGGCCTCCATAAAGTAAGAAAAAGAACGATAAGAATATAGGCCAGACAAATTTAAGCAGCCTGAGTTTGTTCAGTCATTATTTGAAATACAGCTATGGATCTTACACAAATTGCATCGTTTGTGTGATTTACTCTGCCTCACAGAAACCTGACAGCAGAATGACGATGTTAGTTAAACTCACTCAGGTGTTGCTGCTGAATATTCCATGCTTGGCTTTGACAGTCTGCACCACAATGTTTTCAAACACCGGTGTGCAATGAATCTTGGGATAGGATACACCTGACCCATCCTTTAGATCTGGGGGAAAGGAGGACACCTTTGTGTGTCATATGTGGAGTAGCCTTCAATTCTTCAATGTGAGGCCCTCAAACTGGGCCTACAAAAGGATGTGGCCCCTGACTCTGGCCCGTATCCTCATTTGAATCTGTCTGAAACAAGTACTTTATAGTAATGTGAGGAAGAAAAGATCTGACTGTCATATTACCTTTTGTCTGCAGTCCCCAGCTTCCCTTATTATACTCTATTTCAGAGACCCGTGCTCTAGTTCCACGCACCATGCGCGTTCCCCTCCTGTCTAGTTTCCACCTGTGTGTATTGTAAATAAAGTCTCGTCAAACTTGAGTCCTGCTGTCTGTATCTGCGCCGAGCTCCAGGTTAGGTACTGGCCTGCTGTGACATCTCCCTGCATACTTTTTCATTATTGCTTCTGACTACTCAGCCATCTAAAAGCTGACGTGTATCGTAAACCTACACATACGGTTCAGTATTTAAGGCTTGAGTTGAACAATAACTTCCACATTTTATATTTTTGTGTCAGAAAACTTCAGAGTTTCTAAAATCTGAGTTGACTGTTCTGGAGAAGAAGAGGAGATGCAGTGACACCCCCATGATGTTTCTTCAGGAGATCGTCAGTGCAAATGTTCCTGGTCTGCTCCTGTGAATGTGACTATCAAAGTGTGCCATTATTTATGGGGAAATAATGTAAAAGTGTTCAGTCGCTCAGGTCCTGCTCTGAGACTGAGAAGCTTCACTTGTCTGTGAACACTTCACTCTGTTGCTCCATCAGTGGCAGGAATAGTTAGGGTCATATATATTTAGACAGTGACACAAGTTTTGTTTTTTTACCTGTTTATTTCAATTATAGTTATATGATGGACATGAACATAATGTGTAGACTGTCAGCTTTCATTTGAGGGCATCCACATTCAAATGGGACGAAGGGTTCGGGAGTTTCAGCTCCCTAAAATGTGCCAACCTCTTTTTAAAGGGACCAAATGTAATTGGACACCTAACTCAAAGGCTACTTGATGTGCAGGTGTGGGCAATTCCTCTGTTATGTCATTATCAGTTAAGCAGATTTAAAGGCCTGGAGTTGATTTGAGTTTTCGTGCTTGCATTTGAAAGATTTTGCTGTGAACAGACAACATGAGGTCAAATGAGCTCTAAGTGCAGGTGAAACAAGCCATCCTTAAGCCGGGAAAACAGAAAAAAACTATCCAAGAACTTCCTACAATATTCAGAGAGGCAGAATCTTTGAGAAAGAAAGAAGGCACTGGTGAACTCAGCACCTGAACATCCACACAAGACAGCAGTGGTGGATGATCGCAAAATCATTCCACGGTGAAGCCAACCAAGTGAACAACACTCCAGGAGGTTGTACCGATATCCAAATCTACCATAAAGAGAAGACTGCATGAAAGTAAACACAGACAGTTCACTGCAAGGTGCAAGACACTCATACACAGGGATGGGTATTGATAAGATTTTCACTATTCCGATTCCATTTTCGATTCTATTTAATGATTCGATTCTTTATCGATTCTTTTTTAAAAAGGAGAACACTAAGGTCGATTAGCTTAGAACTTTGTTTTATATCTTCTCTTTGAACAAGATAGAAATTTAGGAGTAACATGGCCTTACAAACCCAGCAGTGAGATCTTAAGAGATCCACAGCCTACGGCTCTTCAATGTGGTGTCACAGGGTCCCCGGGAAAAACATTGTAAATGTAAAATAATAAAATAAATATTCTTCTGTAGCAATAACAAAGTGTAACATAAATTATTCTGTAGCAATTACACAAGAATATCCAGTAATGTCCCTGCCTACAATTAAACACATTCACTTACTGAAAATCATCTGCTGTGGCAAACGGGTGCAAGACTTTGACCACAAACTCAGTCACTGCTCGGTGACATTCGTCTATCCCGGCCTGAAAGGAGACGCTACCGGTAGACTGCAGCAAGAACTGCCAGCATCTGAGCCAGACTCTGTCTGTCTCATCATCACGGTCACCTAAATGCACAGTAATGGCAGGTTTGTAATAAGGCAGATCGCACTAACATAATATGCACTGTTAGTTGATTATTTACCTGCCGCATTAACGGGAGAGGACGTGCAAACGTTACCGCAGCTGCTGGGTTGAGATTCACGAGTCCGGAATTAAAAACACGACATTCATTTAAGGTCATCGCGTGTTTTTTGCATATTCGTAGTGTTTCCTCCCTTAAATGAAGCATCTACTTTGCAAGTATTGCAAGTTGCCCTGTTGTCATCCACTCTCGTAAAGTATAACCAAACTTTTGATCGTTTGAGCCGCCATGTTTCCTGTCAGGTAAATGACGCTCCGCAACGCGGTGACGTCATTCAGGGCGACTGGAATCGATAAGGGAATCGTTTGCAAAAATGGCAAACAATCCCAAGGAATTGAAACAGTGGGAACCGGTTCTTGTTGAGAACCGGTTCCCACTGTTTTCGATACCCATCCCTACTCATAAACCTCAAGAACAGAAAGGCTAGATAGGACTTTGCTAAAAAAGAAAACCTAAGAAAAGCCAGCACAGTTCTGCAAAAACACTTGTGTTTCCTGATGATGTGACACAGGCCTGAAGCAGCTGAGTGAATTCTGAGCTGTTTAGAGACAGACTGTCTGCTCACATCCAGCTAAATTGGAATAGACCATGTGCACGTTAGCATATGCTACTTCCGGTGCGGAAACTCCTGTGGGGAGCTGTGTTTCCGGTGTCCTATTCGCGCCTGGTTTACGGTCCAAAACAAGTTAAGCAAATGAATGAATCAAGCGGCGATTTACATTTCTCTAGATGTCTCGGGCATTTACCCAACATATCTGTAAATGATGTTCATCGACTTGTCGATATCTTTCCCCCGCGCCTCAGAGCAAAAGAGAAAATGCATTCAAATGTTATATTTCTCAGCTGTCTCTCATTTATCGCGGGTGTTATGTTCTAAAAATAACCAGCGAGAGGTGAAATCAAGGAGCCAATTTTATTTTTTGATGGTGCAAAACGTTTGGTGGACATCGTGGACATACAGCACTGCACTTCAGTCACACTGCTAGCATCGATGCAGCGATTCTGTACAGGAGAGACGGAGGAGATCGTCTGCAGCGATCAGGACGCAGGACACAATGTGACGTAAAAAAAACAAAGCATGCAAACTCAAACAATCAAAAAATGATATGGCAACATGTGGCAATTGGTTGTATAGGAAGAGGGAGAAGTTTTAGGAGTGAGGGCGGCGAGTGCCACTGTTTCTGTGCCATATTGAATGATTTGGTTAATTTAAAATAATGCCAATAATGATTGAAGCTAAACCTGGGCGTTTCACTTGTCGACGACTAAACATAGGACAGAAAAGCAAACAGCAGCAGAAAGCTGGTGCAGTAAAGGCTGGGAGAGCAGCAAAAGTAGGAAACCCAGCATCTGGTGGTGTCCGTGACTTCAACACTTAAGGCCTTTGCCAGCAAAGGGTTTTGAATAAAGTAATAGAAATTATCAATTTATTTTCAGTTATTTAATTTTTCCAAATACTTTTGAGCCTGAAACGAAGGCATTGTGTTAAAATACTTTAGTTTCTCATATTTTTATGCGGTCATTTTGTCCAACACACTGAATTAAAGCTGAACGTGTGCACTTCACCTGCATCAGAGCTGTTTCATTTAAAATTCATTGTGGTAATGTACCAACATTAGAAAATTTGTCTCAATCCAAATATTCATGGACCAAACTGTAAGTCTGTCAGCTCACTAAAATAAAAACAAACACCTTCAGATCCTGAAGGATGCATAAAACAAACAGCCCGGTGGAGCTAACAGAGCGGCAGGAACAGCTGGATGACTCCTGTGAACGGACGAAGGATAAACAAGAGGCTGTCAGATGTCCACAACCATCGTTTTGTGAATGTCCAATCCTCCCGCCACCTGCAGGAGACAACAGGAAGTGATGTCACACACTGTTTTTTCTTGTTTTTAACTGAATCGACTCTGTAAACAGAGGAGGCCCCGAGAGCTCCGTGAACTAACAGAAAGATTTTAAAGGTAATTCTGTGTTGATCTGGGAGCCGATGAGGTGACTTCAGTTCTGTGGGCGTCAAACAGACCTGTGAGGGTTCTGGATTCGAAATGAGCTGAAGAGGTCCTGCTGGTGCTGTAGAGCAGCGGTCCCCAACCCCGGGCCACGGACCGGTACCGGGCCGCGAGAGCCGAGGCTCGGGTGAGAAGTTTATGGTTTTCAGGGTTTTATTGTGAACTTGGTTTCCCTGGGTCTTATTTTGAAAGAACTGTTTAAACGTTACCATAGCGACCAGCAGAGATGGACAGTAACGCGTTACTGTAATCTGATTACTTTTTTCGAGTAACGAGTAAAGTAAGGGATTATTATTGCAAAAACGGTAATTAGATTACTGTTACTTTCCCGTAGGAACGCTGCGTTACTGCGTTACTAAAACCGTGATTTTTTTTTTTTTGCGAGAATGTCTCATGACAGTGACGTAAGCGAGTGCGACGTTCGTGACAACAGCTGTGTGCAGATCAACAATGGATCACATATCGATTGTGGGAGAGAGTATGAGCGTGCAGAGTTTAAAGCGTGGAAGCACTGACCTTACTTTGAGTTTGATTCCATAAAAAGTGACAAAAACATTAGTGTCCGCTGTGCGTGGGAAGAAAACTTCTTTTTACAGCGAAAAAACCCCTAAACTTCCAACAAGCACCGAGTAGCTACGACGTAATGGGAAACTCACAGAGAAACTCGCGGATTCTTCCACTGACCGCGGCACACCTGCACCAGGGTAAACCTCCGCCTACCCCACTCCTGCTTTACAGGTGAAAATAGAGTAACAGGACCGCTGAGTCTTTGACTTTATTTATTTTCTGCTGTGTTTTACTTGCATCTATTTGAAAGACTGAGTGTAAACACAAAAAATATTTTATTTTATGTGCTGGAATGTGCAGAAAATAGGTTTAAATGTTAAACTAATTTCTTCCAGTCAGAGAATGTTGCATATAATAAAATTTTTGCTTGATGCTTAAAGTTAAAAGATTAAAACTAATAAAACAAGTTTTAAAAAGAGACTTTTCCATTTGATTACATTTTGTATGATGATTATGCAGAAAAAGTAGAATTGGGCTGAAAGATCTATCGCTTTATCACCTATTCAGGGTGTAAATCGTGTTTTTAAAAAGTAACTAAGTAACTAAGTAATTAATTACTTTTGAAAATAAGTAATCAGTAAAGTAACGGGATTACTTTTTTGGGGAAGTAATCAGTAATTAGTTACTGATTACTTTTTTCAAGTAACTTGAGCAACACTGGCGACCAGACAGCATTAAGGGCAGAGAGGAGGACGCTGCTAATAAAGTTACACAATCACACAGTGAATTCATGTTTATCATTATATTTACAGAACACCAGTTTCTGTCTCGGTTGAATCATTTTAATTTGTTGTGTTTGTCTGCGACACCTTAAAGGCCGGTCGGTGAAAATATTGTCAGACATAAACTGGTCAGTGGCACAAAAAAGGTTGGGGAGCGCTGAGTTAGATAATCCTGCAAGTACAGCTTCACGATGTTCTTCCCTAAGCGACCTTCTCGGGTCTTTACTGTTGGAGCTTTCTCAGAGTCAGTTTCTAACTTTTGATGCATGTTTTGAGCCGTGCTGGTCGCATGCACGCACACATGTGTTAGCACCATAACTCTGTCCTGGACCCAGTTTGCACTTCAACATCCTTTTTGACCTTTCATACAATAAATCTAGAAGTAATGGCCGTATCTGCAGCCCTCCTCCCTGCACATGAACTGAGATCAGCTGATTGAAGCCCAAATGTTTCATGTTTCTTTCTTTCTATTTGCTCCTCATTCAGGTAACTGAAGAACCTTTATAGCAGTTTTAAGTATAACACTTTACTGCATTACTAGGAAACGTAACGTGGTTGTAGCACAGATTACGGCGCGTTGCTTTGGTGCAGACTCCAGTTTGAGTCCAGGTGGTGAAACGAGTCACAAAAACTCACCGCGCAGAACTCCTCGAAGGAGATTCTGCCGTCTCCGTCTTTGTCGGCGCCTATGATAGTTTTGTCGACGATCTGCTGCAGCTGTGTGTCTTTCAGGTTGCTTCCCACCATCGTCTTTAGGACCTGGAAGAGTTCTCCATTGGAGATGTAACCGTCTTTGTCCATGTCGTAGATCCTAAAGGCAACTGAGGCCAAAGAAAATCACAGAGGAAATGTGAAGGTAAGTTTCAGTTCGATTCCATGTTATTTATGGTAAATGGCCTGTATTTATATAGCGCCTTACGCTAAGGACCCCAAAGCGCTTTACACACCCAGTCATCCACCCATTCACACACACATTCACACACTGGTGATGGCAGCTACATTGTAGCCACAGCCACCCTGGGGCGCACTGACAGAGGCGAGGCTGCCGAACACTGGCGCCACCGGGCCCTCTGACCACCACCAGTAGGCAACAGGTGAAGTGTCTTGCCCAAGGACACAACGACCGAGACTGTATTTATGTAGCACACAATCAAAACAACAACATTCGCCTCAAGGTGTTTAAAAATCGAGCATAGTTTATGAACCATGATGGTTAAAGCTGAAGTGCTTACAACGCAGCCGCTGCTCCTTGTTTCCTTTCACGCTGAACTGAAAGACTCCTTCAATGAACTCTGTGGAAAAGGAAAATCATCACTGTTGTTGTTTAAGGCTGAAGAACAAGAAGATCAAAAGGTCTGAGATACGATCGTCTCCACGCAGAGACAAAACGCTCCGAGAACAAACCGAACGGCTCGGTGCCTGCTGGGTAATCCTGCACACGTTGTGTTCATCGATTAATTATATGACTCAGCGGATCAGAGATGATATAAATGTCAAACCTGGACTGAGTAACTGAATCATGAGGATATTATTGACTGTAAAAAGGTGTCAAACTGTATCTGTGTGATAGCGATGAGGCTGTAACGGCTGAGCTGCTGTTCGTCTTCTGTAAAAACTCTTTCGCACCTCTGAAGTCGACTTCCCCGTTTTCGTCGGTGTCGAATATATCGATGACTCGCTGCACGAGGGGGTTCTGCTGGAGCTCTGGCAGGGACATGAACTCCTCCACGCTCAGGGATCCGGAGTCATCCAGGTCGAGTTTCTTAAATCTCCTTCCCAGCCTCTTAATCTGATTAGCGTCTGAAATGAAACACAGAGAGAGAGAAGGTGGTTTCTAGAGGAGATCACATGACCAGAGGCTGTCTGTCAGCTCTACCAGCAGAGGACACGCCGCAGTTTAAACACCTGTCGTCCACCTGTCGTCCACCTGTGCCTCACTTCCTGCCTCTTCATCCTGTCAGACTTACCGGCTGCCTGCTTGGTGCTGCCCATGGCTGCTGGCTGGACTTCACGGCTGTAACGGCTGTGCTGCGGGAGCTCCCGGTGCCTCGCTCTAAGCCCTAACACCCGGTCATGTGACACATCTTTCAACACTAATCACTCTGCTGATGACCACGAACTGAGCGTGCTCAGAAGGAACAGGGCAGCCCGGCACTCCACGTCAGGAGATGATCTCACACACAAGAGCAAAGAAACTAGAACACTTTAAATAATCACATCTGATTAAATGCAGAAACTTTAACATGTCCTTTCTTTGGTCTCTGACTCTGAACGCCTCCACGATGGGACAGGCGTTGTTGTGCGTCTGCTGTGGTGAAACTGCAGCGGCCTGAAGGTGGACCACACGATGAACCAGAGATTTCACCACACACGCTTTAAAGAAAAGAAAAAAAGCAAACGTCCTTCACCGATATGTAGTTCTAACTATTAAAATATGTCCAAAGGTGTGACGATTACCTGTTTTTGAATTACTTGAACTGTACAGCTGATACCGTGAAAGTGTTCGACTCGTATATCCACTGATGAACGTATGAAGAGTCCCATATTACCTACATGTTGATGCTAGGCTCCTCTTTAAATAAACCTTTATTTAAAACTACATTGAACACGTGTGAATTCAGCTCACAGCAGAAACAAGCTGCAGCTCTACGTTACAGTCAGGACAAACCACATCAGGAGAAGTTTTGTTGTTTGTTTAAATCCTGAAGGCTCTGCATCACAGAACTGAGCTGAATATTTTGATTGGTGGGCTAGCTGAAGATGACGTGCTGCTTGGGGTCCAAGCCAGTGGGGGGTCCAGAGGGATAACATTCAGGCCTCAGCTGACCTGCATCCAGTGTTTGTTCTGATCCCATCATCGCCATAAATTAACTCCATGTATTCACAAATCAGAAGGAGGAAACAAACTCTGACAAAAATTAAATGTTGGTTTAATAACAGCTCTGATCAGACTGCATTTGCTGGACATAGAAAAACCCGTTTACAGTACAAAGTTTGTGACCTCGAGGACAGAAAAATAAAATACTCTTTAAATCCAGATGGGCTGAGACCCTCATTAGTGTGTGATGGTTAACCATACAACACGCCTCACCCGTCCAGCCTGGGCGTGTTCTAATCCGACCTTTGCTCCTTGTTGATAAATATAAACCATAAAATCATAAAAAAAAGGGTGAGGAGGAAAGAAACCCTGTGAAAAGCTGCAGTCAAGTCCAGTTTGTCTCTAAACGAAGATTCACAGGAACGTCACACTGAGTCCATCACGTTCATATTCTGAGCCTCACAGCAGATTCTGTCCACTGGTGAGAACAGAGGTGAGTACAGACGATCGTGTTCGCACTGTTCGCACTGCAGGCAAGTCCAAACCAAACGTGAGTCCTCCTCTGTCTGTGGCAGACTGCTGGCTGACTCCTGGCATGGTAAGTGGTAAGTTATCCAGATATGGGCCAGGACTGGCATAGTTTGGTGTATGTGGCCCAGGCCCATAGAAAACAGGTCTGGCCCGGATCCGGCATCAAGCTGGCACTTCTGACTGACTGGTGTCGTGGCAGGGTGTATGTCAGCCAGATGTGGGCCAGGTCTGGCAATGATGGCACTATTTATGCTCCTATTTTAGTTAGAAGACCCAAATGCCATGTTGCAATACTATACTGCTATGGTAGCCAATGTTTCAAATGCAGGTTTGACAGGTTTGTGAGTGTACACTTTATCCAAAACCTAGAGACGGTTTTGCCACCAGGTGGCTGTAGCTCAGGAGGTAGAGCAGGTCACCTACTGATCGGCAGGTTAGTGGTTCAAGAGTGTGAATGTGTATGAATGTAGTGAGGAAGCACTCAGTTTAGAGAAAGCGTGTGATTGGGTGAATGTGGCATGTTGTATAGAGCGCTTTGAGTGATCTGGGAGAGTAGAAAGGCGCTATAAAAGAATCAGTCCATTCACTGTCTGAACAGAGTTTCGTCATCTTCCTTATCACTATTATGTTCCGGCACATGTTGTTATTACTTGGATTGATTAAGGTACACATTAGGCTGACATCTGGGGCCAGAGCTGAAACTGTTCTGGGCCAGCACAGGACTGCCAGTGTGTCTGCAACTGGCCTTGTGCTGGCCCATGTGTGGGCCACCAAAGGGCCGTCATTCTTTGCCGTGTGTGGGCCAGATCCGGGCCATATTAATGAAACTACACTTGCAAGAACAGCAAAGGGCTCACGTACGAGGACAGGACACCTCTGGGTTCTTTAACAACATCAAACAACTCAGTGTTCCAACATCTGGAAGAGGCTGCAGAGTTCATGTTGTATGTGAATCCACTTGCCATAATAACCACAATGCATCTGTGATGTTTATTGGCTTAATGGTGGCCTCTCTCAGAGGCAGTGGTAAAACATTGTCAGATTATGAGAGACAAGCCTGGGCTGTATTATAGATCACAGTAAGTTAAAGTTTAACAGTTTAGCTTGTTATTATATATAGCTCTGGTTGTACCAGAGCGCTGTGCCTCCTTTTGCCACTAGGTGGCAGGTTCCTTAACATGTGGCTGTTTTTATAGGCAAGGTGTGTTCCTCGTGTAATCTGTCTGTGTTTAGGTTTCACTGGTTTTATTCACAGTCGTTTTTGAGTTGTTTCTATGTGTGCTAGCTGTAGGATGTTAGATGTCTCCCCTAACACACATTCACAGACGCTGAGTGAGGTCTGTGGTGTGTTTTTGATTCTGAAAGGATTTGGTGGAGCACTTTGGGACTTTGTTTTTATGTTATTTTTTTCTTCACCTGAGGGTTCTTATTGTTTGTGTGGTGCCATTGCCGGTAGGAGGAGAGGATCAGTGATGGTCACCCAAATACCCACATATGGCAAGAGCAGAGTTTTGCTGTTGCCTGAATCAAATACACAGAAACCAAGGATATGTTGTCTGGCAGTGACACCAATAGCAGGAACCCCCAACATCCTTCTCACACTGAGGAATTAGAGGACAGAGGACTGCTGAGACTCTTGGACCGTAATTGTATTAACAGACCTCTCTGCATTGAATCATATCTGTTATTAACCTCTGTCTCTCTTCCACAGCATGTCTTTATCCTGTCTTCCTTCTCTCACCCCAACCAATCACAGCAGATGGCCCCGCCCCTCCCTGAGCCTGGTTCTGCTGGAGGTTTCTTCCTGTTAAAAGGGAGTTTTTCCTTCCCACTGTCACCAAAGTGCTTGCTCATAGGGGGTCATATGATTGTTGGGTTTTTCTCTGTATGGATTATTGTAGGGTCTACTGTACAATATAAAGCGCCTTGAGGCAACTGAAGTTAGGGAACTTGTGAGTTTTAAAGGGTACGATCATGAAACCGTTCCTGTAATAGAACAATCTGAGGACATAATGAGTAAGCACATGAAGTTGTCAGGATGGGCATCTGTCACATCTGTCAGAACTGCTACGTTATGACTACAACCCTAACACTTGTTCCTTACTTTTAAAATATGAAATGTAAACAAAATTTCAAATAAGATGCATTTCCTTTCTTTCTCCCTTAGAGTGCAGAAATGTCTGCAGCCACCAATCTACAGTCTGAAGATCAGTTTCTGTGCTCCATCTGTCTGGATGTGTTCACTGATCCAGTCACCACATCATGTGGACACAACTACTGCAAAAACTGCATCACTCAGCACTGGGATGTTAATGACAGCTGCCAGTGTCCCAAGTGTAACAAGGTGTTCAAGACAAGGCCTGAACTTCATGTTAACACTTTGCTGTCTGAGATGGTTGCTCAGAGACGTGAATCTCAGCAGAAAGCCAGCAGCAGCAGCTCAGAGCAACAAGCTGCCAAACCAGGAGAAGTTCCCTGTGACGTCTGCACTGGAACCAGACTGAAGGCCCTGAAGTCCTGCCTGGTGTGTCTGACCTCCTACTGTCAGACTCACCTGGAGCCTCATCTGACAGCTACAAGTCTGAAAAGACATCAGCTGATTGAGCCTGTGGAGAACCTGGAAAGCAGGATGTGTAGGAAGCACGATAAACATCTGGAGCTGTTCTGTAAGACCGACCAGACATGTGTCTGCATGCTCTGCTCTGTTCTAGATCACAAGGCTCATGAAGTTGTTCCTCTGAGAGAAGAATATGAAGGAAAGAAGGCAGAGCTGGAGAAGACAGAGGCTGAGATTCAGCAGATGATCCAGAAGAGACGACTGAAGATTCAGGAGATCAAAGAGTCGGTGAAGATGAGGAAAGATGCTGCAGACAGACAGAAAGCAGAAGGTGTTCAGGTCCTCACGGCTCTGATGGAGTCTGTTGAGAGACGCCTGAAGGAGCTCATAAAGGAGATCGAAGACAAACAGGAAACTACAGAGAAACAGGCTGAAGGACTCATCAAAGATCTGGAACAGGAAATCTCTGAGCTGATGGAGAGAAGATCTGAGGTGGAGCAGCTCTCACACTCTGAAGACCACCTCCACCTCCTCCAGAGCTTCTCCTCCCTGAAAGCTGCTCTATGCACCAAGGACTGGACAGAGGTCAGAGTCCGTCCACCATCATATGAGGGGACCGTGGGGAGAGCTGTGGAGACACTCAGGAAAGACATGAAGAAGCTGTTTGAGGCTGCAGAGCTGAAGAGGGTCCAGCAGGATGCAGTGGACGTGACTCTGGATCCTGATACAGCAAATCCTTATCTCATCCTGTCTGATGATGGAAAACAAGTGAATCATGGTGATGTGAGGAAGAAACT
Organism: Rhamphochromis longiceps; assembly: GCF_057381845.1. Classification (NCBI taxonomy): domain Eukaryota; kingdom Metazoa; phylum Chordata; class Actinopteri; order Cichliformes; family Cichlidae; genus Rhamphochromis; species Rhamphochromis longiceps. The sequence continues at coordinate 45,878,673 of NC_140562.1, forward strand.
TCCGGACAACCCAGAGAGATTTTCTTACTGTGTTTGTGTTTTAGCAGAGCAGAGTTTCTCTTCAGGCAGATTTTACTTTGAGGTTCAGGTTAAAGGAAAGACTGACTGGGACTTAGGAGTGTCCACAGAGTCGATCAACAGGAAGGGAAACATCAGACTGATTCCTCAAAATGGTTTCTGGACTGTGTGGCTGAGAAATGGAAGTGAGTACAGTGCTTGTGCCGCCCCTCCAGTCCGTCTCTGTCTCCGGTCTGGTCCTGAGAAGGTGGGGGTGTTTGTGGACTATGAGGAGAGTCTAGTCTCCTTCTATGACGTAGATGCTGCAGCTCTGATCTACTCGTTCACTGGCTGCTCCTTCACAGAGAAGCTCCACCCGTACTTCAGTCCTGGGCTTTATCAAGGTGTGAAAAACTCTGCACCACTGATCATCTGTCCTGTCAATCAAATTGAGTAACAACGTATTTGAATTGATGAGATGATTTATTTTCATTAAAGGGAATAAATAATCAGGTCCTGTTTGCATGCTTTTATTTTCTAAGCATTCTCATTACTAACAGTGTTTTTAACTGATGTCCTCCCTTAGAAGGGGCACCACATTGATGTAATACACTCAAAAAGCTACATGAAGAATTGTTTCGTTTCATAACATGTAACAATTCTCAAGAATAGTAACAAAAGGTAGCTGATGTCATAGCATGTCATTGTCTTCATGGTCTGCAGAAAATGATGTGTGTTAATTTTTTTTAGTGTAACTCATATCATGTAAAAATGTCTTATTTTGGGGTATTTTGTGTCTTTACCCACATAGCAAAATTGGTATGGCCTGGATCTGGCCCACGCAATGTGCTTACACATGGCCCAGACATGGCAAAGAATGACGGCCCTTTGGTGGCCCAGATCTGGTTTGCCAGATGTGGCCCATACATGGGGCAGCACAAGGCCAGTTGTAGACACACTGCTAGCCCTGTGCTGGCCTAGAACAGTTTCAGCTCTGGCCCCAGATGTCGGCCTAATGTGTACCTTAATTAAGCCATGTAATAAGAACATGTGCCGGAACATAATAGTGCAAAAGTAAGATGACGAAACTCTGTTCAGACAGTGAATGAACTGATTCTTATATAGCGCTTTTCTAGTCTCCCAGATTACTCAAATTGCTCTATATAACATGATATATTCTCAATCATACGCTATCTGTAAACTGAGTGCTTCCTAACTACATTCATACACATTCACACTCTTGACATGCAGCCTGGAGGATCACACAGAGATCGAACCACTAACCTTCTGAATCAGTGGGTGACCTTCTCTACCTCCTGAGCTACAGCCACCTGGTGGCAAACATGAGTAAACCCTCACTAGGTTTTGGATAAAGTGTACACTCACAAACCTGTCAAACCTGCGTTTGAAACATTGGCTACCATAGCAGTATAGTATTGCAACATGGCATTTGGGTCTTCTAACTAAAATAGGAAAATAGGAACATAAACAGTGCCATCATTGCCAGACCTGGCCCACATCTGGCTGACATACACCCTGCCATGACACCAGTCAGTCAGAAGTGCCAGCTTGATGCCGGATCCAGGGACGACCTGTTTTCTGTGAGCCTGGGCCACATACACCAAACCACAATCATGCCAGATGTGGCATGCTATCGCATAAACAGTGCTATCTACACCAGGCCTGGCCCATATCTGGATGACATACGTCTTATCATGCCAGAAGTCAGTCAGCAGTGCCGGCTTGATACCAGATCCGGGCCAGACCTGCCTGTTATGTGGGTATAAGCAGTTTTAGTATTTTAATGAAAACTGACAATATAGATTCAGTGAAATCTGAAAATATGTGATTGTAACAAACACGAACTGTTAAACAATGAATGGTGATGTTGAAATGTTGTAACATGGAGCGAACAATGATTTGAATAAAACCCTGGTTCACAGGATGACACACTGCTCCATTTCTAACCTCTGTCTCTCTTCCACAGCATGTCTTTATCCTGTCTTCCTTCTCTCACCCCAACCAATCACAGCAGATGGCCCCGCCCCTCCCTGAGCCTGGTTCTGCTGGAGGTTTCTTCCTGTTAAAAGGGAGTTTTTCCTTCCCACTGTCGCCAAAGTGCTGCTCATAGGGGGTCATATGATTGTTGAGTTTTTCTCTCTATGTATTATTATATTATATACTGTACAATACAAAGCGCCTTGAGGCGACTGTTGTTGTGATTTGGCGCTGTATAAATAAAATTGAATTGAATTGAGATGCTCTCAAACTTTCAGCTCACTGTGAATGCAGCACCAGGGTTCACAGATCCGATGCCATATTTGATACTTTTAGCTTTACTTTATAATAAATTCTGATTTTAGCTGTTTTCTGTGAAGAGCAGGAACTGATTGTAATTTTACCTTCTTCATTAACCCTGATGTGGTTCCTGTCTGTGTCCAGCAGAGGGCTGCAACAGTTTCAAGGAGAGTTTGAAGTGTGCACACAGCTCAACTTCCTCTGCAATAAAAACATGAATGACAGAAAGAGAGAAGCTTTGCAGAGGAAAGGATCAAAAACACTGCTGCTCGGGTTTGAGAAAACTGAAGGCGCACACACATTTTAAACTCCTGTTCCAGATGTGTGTACCTCTAATCATGTGTGAATGAAACAAGCCTAACATTGCAGGAGGAGGCGGAGCCACAAAGAGGAGAGTCAGCATCATTTTCCAGAAATGAAAGTTAAAGTTAGTGAGAGTAACAGCACAGCTGCAGTCACAGATCTGTGCATTTGTGAAGAAAATCAGACCGAATTCATCTCCTCTTTCTAAACAACTGACTCAAAAACTGGTGAGTACAGCTGATGACATTTAATGTTTAACATACAGCATTAACGCAAAACTTTTCTTTTTATTCATATTTTATTATATGTGTGTGGGGGTGCACAAGTATGTTATATATCTGTAAATTTGTATATCTTTTGACATGTTCCTGGAGTTATTAAAAAATACATGTAACAAATTGTAATGAAGGTGAATTTCTGATGAACAGGGCATAAACAATAAGAAAAAATGCAGACTCTTAGTTACTAAATAGTGGAAAGGAGGTGGGATTAAATAAGCTCATGCTTCTTCCTTCTCATTTTTGAACATGTAAATTAGTTATAATTATTATTGCTTTGTTTTCCTTTTTTTGTTTGTCTCTTTTTGACTATTTTAATGTTCAAAATAAAGATTCAGCACTATACAATTTCACACTGGCATGTCAGAATAATTCAAGTGGAGGCTTAAATTAAACTAGAATAATGTGATCAGCAGTAACATCAATTACATCTACAAGTGCATAATCAACAACACTGAATTAATTTCTTTCTAAAAATGTGTTTTTGACACTTTCACTTTAGTTTTCAGAGACGTCTGCTGCCTCAGTCTGACATGTGACAGTATCAAATCAAAGAAAATAAGTTCAATGTCTCCGAAAAGATTAAACTCATGTTGTGCCAAGTGCAGGTTACTATAATCAGGTCCGAACCTGCAGGAGGCAACAAACAGAGCCGTTTGAGGTGGGGCAGAGCTGAAAGACAGAGCAGCTTCAGAGTCACATTATTATATTCTGCACCTGTGGTGTCCTAGTTGTGTTTCCTATTGTTGCTGCTCAGACTTTGTTGCATTCCCAATGTAAACCACCAAATATGTTTAATTAGAGTTGAACTTTTAATGCTCTGACTTCTGTTCTCAGAGCGCAGACATGTCCGCTGCCAGCAATCTGCGAGCTGAAGATCAGTTTCTGTGCGCCATCTGTCTGGAGGTGTTCGTCGATCCAGTCACCACACCATGTGGCCACAACTTCTGCAAAAGATGCATCACTCAGCACTGGGATGTTAATATGTCCTGCTGCTGTCCCATGTGTAAGGAGACGTTCAACACGAGACCTCAGTTGAAGGTCAACACTTTGCTTTCTGGCATAGTTTTTCAGCTCAAACGAGAAGCTCAGAAGAAAGTCAACAGCAGCAGCTCAGAGCAACAAGCTGCCAAACCGCAACTTCCCTGCAACGTCTTCACTGGAGCCAGACCAAAGGCCCTGAAGTCCTGCCGTGAGACACGCCTGGACCCTCGTCAACATCTGTACGGAGAGTTGGAAAGAGAGAGTGAGCTAGCGAGAGAGAGACAGCAAGATGTTTGGAGCGAGCTAGAAAGAGAGTGTGAGCTAGCGAGAGAGTTACAGGAAGAACAACGGCAGGATCTGTTGCTTGAGCTAGAACGAGAGAGTGAGCTAGCGAGAGAGTTACAGGAAGAGCAACGGCAGGATCTGTTGCTTGAGTTAGAACGAGAGAGTGAGCTAGCGAGAGAGAGACAGCAAGATGTTTGGAGCGAGCTAGAAAGAGAGTGTGAGCTAGCGAGAGAGTTACAGGAAGAGCAACGGCAGGATCTGTTGCTTGAGCTAGAACGAGAGAGTGAGCTAGCGAGAGAGAGACAGCAAGATCTATGGAGCGAGCTAGAGATGTAGAGAGACAGAGCAAATATATAGATAGAGTTGATTTAGATTTTCCAAAACCCTTTTATCAATAAAAACAGACAGCTAAAGATTTGAGAACAGAAGTAATAATCCAAACAAAAAAATATTTCTTTTTCAAGTGAATATTAAATCAACCACAATGTCTGTTTTTATCGAACATGTAAAGCCAAGGATGAAATTCTGTAGAGTAAATAATCTCAATCTAAATAAAAACTCAGAACTGCTTCTCCTGGAGCCCAAACACAGACTGTGATCTCCTGAAATCCAGGAAAGAGTGGAACACAGTTTCCCCTTTACAACATACTGGAGAATTTCATCATGGCTGGGATTTCAAACAAAGATAAAAGCATTTACAGCGACTGCACCAAGTAAAACCCTCCATTGTAGATTTCCAGCCTCTTTGGGTCTCCATGTATTCATCTGAAACCATTCCCAGATGGTCTCTCCATGCACTCTAAGAAATGAAATGTTATATTTACCTGGTGTTGGCTTTCACTGCAGTATAGTATCACTTCCTGTTCCTGATGCATTGCACAGTGGTGTTTTGTGTATGCCATTTAATTAAAAACTTTGTTGTTACACAGTGCAATGGTCAATTCCTTGATCCAATACAGACGCTCTGCTGAATCACCCACTAATTGTGTTCAAAGAATTCATTCATCGACTTAGAGCATCAAATCACAACAACAGTCGCCTCAAGGTGCTTTATATTGTAAGGTAGACCCTACAATAATAGATACAGAGAAAAACTCAACAATCATATGACCCCCTATGAGCAAGCACTTTGGTGACAGTGGGAAGGAAAAACTCCCTTTTAACAGGAAGAAACCTCCAGAACCAGGCTCAGGGAGGGGCGGGGCCATCTGCTGCGACCGGTTGGGGTGAGAGAAGGAAGACAGGATAAAGACATGCTGTGGAAGAGAGACTGTTAATAGGAAAATTGTACTTAGTAGTCAGTATAATCTTTTAATGATATAAGTTTGCATATGGTAGAATACTGCATGTAATCATTTGTGTGTAGAAGTATATAGTTGGTGGCATAGTGAAAGAATGTCTCATCCTAGGGGGCCTGTAACACTTCAAGGTGTTCTAGCGTCCACCCCCACATCCTGGGAGCATGGGAAGAGGTCGTACCTTGTTTTATTGTTTTATCGTAGCTATGTCTGTTTTAGTCTAAGTGCCTTTTGTTTAGATGAACTGCTGGACTTCTTCACTGTGTTATCTAGGGTGAACCATCTAGGGTGAGGGGGAGACTACCCTCTTTATGACCAAGGATGTTCTTTTTGTGCTGTTATATGACCCTTTGATCAGCAGGGCACCACACACACACACAAGCACCCACTGAAGTATAAATAAAGACCGGGGCAGTTTCTCAGTGCGAGTCTCAGTCTGGAGGCTGCCCTTGCTAGCAAGAAGTTCTGTGTGTTTCTCTTCTCTGAGTCTTTACTGAAGAAGTGTTTTAGAGTATATTTCCTTAACAGAGACAGAGGTTAATAAAAAGTAACAAGTATGACAAGTATGATTCAGTGCAGAGAGGTCTATTAACACATGAGGTATGTCGCAATTAAGGGGCCAAATCATTTGAAGGTCGATTATGCCACAGCCGGGCGACAAAGGCTGTCCCAATTCAAAGACTGCTCCAAATGCGGCCGACAAATCCATCTTTCATTTCCCTGAATTTGAAGGATGGGTCGGGTGTATCCTTCTTGGCCCAACCCATCCCAGAATTCATAGCGCGGCCCAGCCAATTCCAGTTTCCAACAATGGCGGCAGCTACTTAGCTTTAATATTACTCTTATTAATCTTTCTGGGTCACAAAATAAACTTTTATGATATTTTCAGGTGAGAATGTAGCTGTGTAAACTTCTAATATCTGCTCAATTTATTAAGATGTCACATGTTTGCAAAAGTGCTCCGACATTTTCTGAGACGTCTGTTACTCACCAGCTCGATATCTGACCGGGAGGTCGAGGCTCACTAGAGCCAGTGAGAACAGCAGATTCCCAGCACATCGTTTTCAGACCCATGCGGTCTTTCGCTACTCAGGTTAAACATGATATATATATTATTGTTTGGCTTTTTTCAATACCATGTTTTATTTGTTCCTGAGTCAAAAGGGCTTGGCTGAGATTAAAGTTATAGTTTTTTATCCATGCATTTTCTTCCGCTTATCCGAGGCACTGGACCCCCAATGTACAGGCAGCAACGCGAGGAGATACTAGAATACCCACCCCAGCCCGCCACCTCTCACCGGGGGCAAATCCAGACTAAGACAGAGTCCAGCCGCTCTCTGGGAGACTGGTTCCAACGCCATGCGTTGAGGCGAGCCCGAATATATCTAGCCAGTACCTCTCAACCTCACACACTAACTCAGGTTCCTTCCCTAACAGAGAGGTGACATTCCATGTTGCTGCCCGGCACATGATGCATCGGACCCCTACGGCACCTCCTGTGGGTGGTGGGCCTGCAGGAGGATGGGTCGATGTCCCCTTTTCGGGCTGTGCCTAGTGGGCCCCATGGACTAAGGCCTGGCCACCAGACGCTCACCCTCAGGCACCCAACCAGGGCTTGGCTCCATGGTGGGGCCCCAGTAACCCTATCCCAGGCAGGGTGAACTGTTCCCTCGTTTTCATATAAGGGTCTTCTGAATCGCTCTTTGTCTGTTCCTCTCCTAGGACCAATTTGCCATGGGAGACCCTACCAGGGGCAGAAACCCCGGACAACATAGCCCCTGGGATCCCTGGGACACACAAACCCCACCACCACGATAAGGTAGCGATTCGCGGAGGGAATAAACACTGAATAAACGTCAAACAGAAAACTGAATAAACAGAAGCATGTCCTATTATATTTTAAATAGCAAAGAGCAGATGGCTGAGTTTATTAAACTCCATGAACACACTTGGTGACACAAATCTGAAGGGTAGACCCTCCCATTTCACAGCCTCGCAGTTCTGGCCTTCTTGGCCTTTAAAGGACTCGGCCCACGTAGACTGCGAAGGCCGTGTCCAATATAGGAGAAATCTGTTCTCTCTTTTTAGTCCCTGTCAGTACTCTTGCTGCAGCATTTTGTATTAACTGGAAATATACTGTTAAAAATGACTCCAAGGTTCCTCACAGTGTTACTGGAGGCCAAGGTAATGCCATCCAGAGTAAGAATCTGCTTAGATACCATATTTCTAAGCTTTTCAGGGCCGAGTACAATAACCTCAGTTTGATCTGAATTAAGAAGCAGAAAGTTAGCGGCCATCCAGGTCTTTATGTCTTTAAGACATTCCTGCAGTTTAACTCATTGGTGTGTGTTATCTGGCTTCATGGACAGATAGAGCTGGGTGTCATCTGCATACTGCACTACTGCCAGCTTGAAGGCCTGTGGTACATAGCTGATTATTAGAGATAGGTTGATCATATTTAAGATCGAAGAATTAATTAATGGCAGGACTTCTTTGAGCAGTTTTGTAGGAATGGGGTCTAAAAGACACATTGATGGTTTGGAGGAAGTAATTATTGAAGTTAACTCAGAAAGATCAATTGGAGAGAAAGCGTCTAAATGAACATCAAAGGTACTGAAAGTAGCTGTAGATACATCTGTGAGATGATTATGAGTAATATTTTTCTCTAATGATTGTGAAGGTTCTCAGTCATCCAGGTCATCGTAGTCTAAGGAGCTTGGAAAGAAAAGCGTCTGGTTGGCTCAACAGAGCTCTGACTTTTTGTCAGCCTGGCTACAGAGCTGAAGAGAAACCTGGGGTTGTTCTTATTTTCTTCAATCAGTGATGAATAGTAAGATGTTCTGGCTTTAAAAGTAACAAACTATTTCTCCAGGCTAAATGATGATCCTCTAAATTTGTGACACGCCATTTCCTCTCCAGCTTACGAGTCATCTGCTTTAGGCTACGAGTTTGAGAATTATACCACGGAGTCAGGTACTTCTGATTTGAACATTTCTTTTTCAGAGGAACAGATTTGTACGCAGTTAAGTGAAATTATTAACAAGATAATTGACCTCTGCTGGAGTAGCATTCAGGTACTGAAGAAGATAATCCCCTGCACCTCCATTTAAACTAACATAATCATCCTGCTGCAACCAGGTTTCTGTAAGGCAGAGTAAATCAATTTGTTGATCAATTATTAAGTCATGTACTAACAGAGACTTGGAGGAGAGAGACCTGATATTTAATAATCCACATTTCACTGTTTTACTCTTTGGTTCAGATGTGGATACTGTATTGTTCTTTCTTTGTAATTGTTTATGTTTAAGTTGTTTGTTGCTGGTTTTTAGTTTGATTTTTGTCTGTTTGGGAGCTGACACAGTCTCTATGGAGATGGGTTTTTGGGGGGTAGCAGGAGGAGAGAAGCTGCAGAGAGGCGTGTAAGACTGCAGCTCTGCTTCCTGGTCCCAACTCTGGATAGTCATATTTTGGGGGGTTTAATAAATTTGTCCATGTTTCTAGAAATGAGAGCTGCTCCATCCAAAGTGGGATGGATGCCGTCTCTCCTAACAAGACCAGGTTTCCTCCAGAAGGTTTGCCAATTATCTATGAAGCCCACATCGTTTCTGGGACACCACTCAGACAGCCAGCAATTTAAGGAGAACATGCAGCTAAACATGTCGCTCCTGGTCTGATTGGGGAGGGGACCAGAGAAAACTACAGAGTCCGACATTGTTTTGGCAAAGTTACACACCGATTCAATATTGATTTTAGTGACCTCCGATTGGCGTAACCGGGTGTCATTACTGCCGACGTGAATTATGATCTTACTGAATTTACGTTTCCCCTTAGCCAGCAGTTTTAAATTTCCTTCAATGTCGCCTGCTCTGGCCCCTGGAAGACAATTGACTATGGTTGCCAGTGTGTCTAGCTTCACATGTCTGAGAACAGAATCGCCAATTACCAGAGTTTGACCCCCGGCGGGTGTGTCGCCGAGTGGGGAAAAACGGTTAGACACATGAACGGGTTGGTGGTGTACCTGGGGCTTCTGTTTAGGACTATGCTTCCTCCTCACTGTCACCCAGCCGACCTGTTTTCCTGGCTGCTCGGGACAATCTGCCGGGGGACAGCTAGCGGGGCCCACGCTACCTTCGGCTACAGGGGCCTGATTAGCTACGTGCTTATCAAGTCTACAATTCAGGGATCCTGGCCTTTAGAGCTGAAAATAGGCTACATTTATTACAAGTATCATTACTGCTAAAACATGGCGAGGAGTAACTAACCATCTGACACAATGAGCAGGAAAGTGTAGGCAGGACAGGTGAAGAGGCCATGCTGCTAGCGAGTCGGCTACGAGCTAAGCTAAGCTAGCAAATTCATAAAGACACAGTAAATAATTCAGTTCAATTCAATGTTATTTATATGGAGCCAAATCACAACAACGGTCACCTCAATGCGCTTTATATTGTAAGGTAGACCCTACAATAATAGATACTGTGAACATAATTAGTGGGGGAATCAACAGGGAGTGTACTTTGGATAAAGCATGTGAAGATTAGACTATGAAATAAGACATTATCGGCTGCTATAACTGATCATCATATATTGCCTTATAGGTTGGAGAACATTGAGAACACTGTTTAATTGGTTTAAATTTGATTTGACAGATCAAGGTTATTTTGTGTCATTCATTAACTATCATTTTGAACGCATAAAGGTTACACCTGGGGTTCCTCAGGGTTCTGTTCTTGCACCGCTTTTGTTTAATGTCGAGATGCCTGCTTTAGCTGGGATTATGAAGCATTATGTCATCCGGGGAAGGGTGGCTTTTCGGAGTTTGTCTTGTTTTGCATGAGTTGCTGTGTTTTTGTTCTTTTGGTTTTTGCATGCTTGTTTTTATCGTGACACGCCTGTTTGACTTGTTCCTGGGAGACACCCCAACCTAGACACTAAATAATCTCACCTGTTAGAGTTTATGCATTTAACGGACTCTAGCGCTAACCAATTAGGACAAGCCTGGCAGGCACCTAAGACCAATAACGGGGGCCTGGCAGGAGAGATGAATTCAAATTCTCGTTGCCCCTTGCCAGGGTTGTTTTAATGTTTCTCTCATTCCTCCGGCTGTATCTTCCTACTTTAATTAATGTATTCTGTAAATCCAGCAGTAAAGCTGTGTCTTGAGTTTCATGGAGACCTGCCAGGGAGTCCTCCATTTTGGATCCTATTGCTGCCTCCCTCACACACGCCATCATGACAATCATATTACAAAAGCTTTGAAATGGTTGCACTGGCTTCCTGTATGTAAAAGAACTGATTTGGAAATACTGTTAATGGGTCATGATCACTAAACAGTCTTGGGCCTCAACACGTTGCTAACTTACTTGAGGGCTATGAGGCTTCGAAGCCTCTTAGTTCCTCGGGAACAGGCTTACTTAATATTCCAGGAGCTCGGACCAAACAAGGTGAGACAGCATTTAGTGTTTATGCTTCCCTCAAACCTGCAGTGTGTGGAATCTATTAGCTTTTAAAATCAGGGCTGAAATCTTTGTCTTTTTGTAGCTTTTATGTTAAATTTTAACTTAAACTTTTAAATGATTGCATTCTTGATTTTAATGTTTTCCTTTTCTATATATTTGGGATTGTTCTGTCTTTGTGAAGCACGCTGAATTGCTTTTGTATGTGTTATATAAATAAAGCTGAGTTTGTCCGATGGATTTTCTTCGATCAGTGATGAATAGTGAGATGTTCTAGCCTTAGAAGGGCTTTTTTACAGGCCTTCAACTGACATCGCTTCAGTCCAGCGCATGCACTTTGGATATTAATATATAAATATATATATATAGATATATAAATTTTATTATTGCAGTCAAGCAGCAGAGTCCCAGTGGTTCTGTATAGCAGTTTATTCACAGTAACACTTTTTACTCCTCAGTTCAAGACATAACAAAAGTTTCAGGCATCGAGACATCTTAACAAAGGAACAAACAAACAGATCATATTTGGCAAAAAGTTTCCAGCCATGCATTTAAGAGACATGAGAAACATAATCAGCAGCAAACACGAGAAGTGACGTGAAGAGAGGAGGTCGCCTCCTTTCAGCAGGGAGACAGAGGCGTTTCAAGGCTCAAAGGATTACTCCGCTGCTGAAAATAGTCCCTCGGATGCTGCACCAGTTTGAACATGGAAGTCCCACAAAGTATCCCTCCAGCTTTTATTGTGAAGGATCAACACTCAGACCAGTGAAACTCATTTCTGCAGCTGGAAAGTAAGCGAACCAAAAACTGCAGTGTACAGATTTCTCCTTTAAATAACACAAAGCACGAGAAAAGTGACGCCCATCCTCTCATCCGCCGCCTCTGCTCACTCAGACGTTCACACAGGTAATAAATAAGATAAAACACTTCAGGTGTTTCCCACGCTGGTCTTCAGTCTGAGGGGGTTTCAGTGTTAAAGGAACAGTCAGATTTCTTCCAGAGTCTGAGGAGATGGAGACGACTTTCAAGTCTGTGCATCGAGTACAGGAAGTGAATGTCATTTATGTAGCACCGGCTAACAACTTTGCTCCTCTCAAGGTGTTTTATTTAAGCGTAGAGTATCAGCAAGAACACCTGTGATGGAGCCTGATCTAAAAGCAGCGCCCGTCTGCTGAACCCAAAGCTTCAGAAGATTATTGTGACCGTAGCTGCAAACTACCCAAACTAACGAGCGTCTGAGGCCTGGAGAAAGTTCCTGCTTCGAACGCAAGCTGGACACACAGACCTGAAGCGTGCGTCAGCCTTCGTCTCCGAAGCTTCCTAATGAGCTCGGATCTCAAACTGTCCGACTGTTCCTTTAACTTTCCACAGGAAACCAGCTGAGAAGCTAAGTTATCCCTCTGACTGCTGAAACCCCGCCCTCACAGAGACCAGCGTGCGAAACAGCTCGTTACTCCCTCAGAGGTCATGAAAGAGCACAAAGAGCAGACCCCGCCAACCCAACGCCCGCCTTCAGGAGGTGCCGTCTCTCACTGCGATGCTGATGTTCAAAGGTAGTCCCGGCAAGACCGGCGTCCTCTGCGCGGGGTTCAGTGGGCGGAGTCAGTTGAACGCCTCCTTGTTGATCCACATCAGGGTCCGCGTCTCGTTGGGCTTGCACTCGTACTCGATGCTGCTGAACTTGTTGCCGAACTGGCAGTGCTCCCTCTTGTAGTAGTTGTAGTATTTGGCCTGCCACACCGTCTCAAACGTCCCCGCCTTGATAAACTGCACCGAGACACAAAGCAGAGGGCTCGAGCTCAAATTCGGCGTCAGGCTTTTAAAACAGGTTTTTGGTGTTTCTAAAGAGGCCAAACTCATGAATCCAGACGGCGTGCGCAGCCATCTGCTGACAGGAAACTGCACAAACGCGTCTGATTGTAGATCTATAAATCTGTGCAGCTGTCACACGGTGATAATACCACCTTAGATTATATTTTTTCTCTCGAGAAGTATAAACAGGTCAGGAATTTAGATGCAAATGTTTCTGAACACGTCCTCTCTGTTTGCTCAGGTTCCTGCGTAGAAAAACACGAGGTGAATAAGCTGCTCAGGCTGTTTAACACCACTGATTTACTTTGAAATGCTGCACAAAGTGTGTGTTTGGAGGCGTCTCCTAAACTGTCCAATGCTTTTATGTGTTTTTATTGGAAAGGTTGCAACTACACAGGCTCTCGTCTCTGAGTCTGACCCCTCGGTCTCAGTCTTGCTCTGCTGTCACTCTTTCTTGTTTAGAGGATGTTGTTGGCCACCTGAGGCCCTCTGGTTCTCCAGATCATCCTGTCCCTCCACCATGTTTTAAGGAGATTGTGGCTAGCATAGAGCAGGCTGTTCAGGCTATCATAAACAGCATGCCTGCTAATTCTAAGCGTGCAGCCCCACACAGCGCTGGCTGACTGCAGGCCAGCTCCACGCTATCAGAGCGAGCCGCTGCTCTGAGACATCTCACCTCTATGCTGACTTGGACGGGCTGCCGGTCGCCACTCTTGGTGTGCGGGACGCCCTCGGTGTCGTACTGGCCGTGGTAAACCACCGACTCGTCGTCCCTGGACTGCTGCTCCAGCGGGAAGACGACGCCTCCGATGTTCATGTTGCTGTGAGGAAGAAGAGGCCGAAGGGTTATGCACGAAAATAAAAATATTGCACATTTTTATCATTTTTGACATTTTGTCTCAAACACTGTTAAAGACCGTTTGATGTCCAGCAGCGAGCCGAGCGTGTGACGTGAGAGCGACTCCCACAGTATGAAGGAAACAGGAAACAGCCACTCACATCTAAAAGTCATTAAAATCATCCAGATGTGTAAATGCTGCGAAACGCTTCATAAACGGTTCGGTGGATTTAATTTGTAATTAAAATGTAATTATAGTCACACAGCATAAGGAGAAAAGGAGTCAGGTTACCTCAGAATCGCAGACGTGATTTTACTGTAAGCACATTGGAATAGTTCGCATCCCTGCAGCTCACAGCGTAAACACAGCGCATGTTGAACTGCACATTTGGATTTGCTGTTCTTTATGCTGATGATAACGGCTGTCCTGACCAGCTTGTTTCCCTTTCACACTCCTCTCCTGTACGATACCTGCGACCTGAAAAGTGCAGCGTACTCGGGTGTGTGTACTTCCTGTCGGCCTCCACCTGTGTGTCCTCCCTGTTTGTGTCAGTTTGGAGTTTTCCTTTCATGTCTCTCGTTTACCCACGAAGCCTGTTAACCTGCTACCGTCACCATGGTAACTGATGCTGAACACCTGAAGCAGAGTGTAACGTCAGTGTGGGACTCACTGCTGCTGTGACAGGAGGTCCGCCCCCTCGCTGTGGGCGGATCTTTACTCTCACAGTTACAACGATGGCTCCTGCAGGGCCCACAAATCACTGCCACATATCAATATGCACCTTTATTTAACTGATAGTACTTCAGTGTTTTTACATGTAATGGAGTATTCTCTGATGGTATTTCTGCTCCTGCAATAAGCACATTTTACCCCCGTTATTCCATAATGAACACGTCACTTCCTTTATTTGTCCCCGGTAACCGCAAACCTCCGCCCTGACCGGGAACGACACGTGATCCCCGCATGATTTATTCAGGCAGGTGTCGGATGCTCCGGCCTGCAGGAGGAGCAGCAGCCTGCTCCTCATCATCACCTCCTCATCCTCATCATCACCTCTTGCAGACGTTCTTTATCATTTCTCGCACATGCGCGCTGGCGTGCCGCACACAGGTTACCGAGATGCTTACGTGGCCTCGACGTTTCCAGGCTTCAGCACCACCTCGATCTTGTACTTGGAGCCCGTGAGGAGCTTGATGGTCCGGCTCTGGCCGAACCGGGTCCCGTCCACCTTGAAGAAGACCGGGCCGTCGTTGGGCTGGATCCGCAGCGCGATGGAGATGTTGATGATCGGGGGGACGTCGTCCATGGCGCCGAGCTCAGGGAGGGGGAGGCGGACGCGTGAGAGAGATGCTGAGGAAGGACCAGAATCAAGCTGCACGCTCACACGGCTTCCGGTGACAGCTGCTTTCAAAATAAAAGACTGCAGCTGCAAATACCAAGGCAAATGTATGTGTGTGTGTGTGTGTGGGGGGGGGGGGGGGGGGGGTCAATAAATGTCACCGGTGGGCTGTTATTAAAAAAAATAAGTTTATCTGACAGTCGGGAAATTTGTAAAAGGTTAAAAACAAAAGAACAAGTTTAACGAAGAGCTTGTGAAACTGAATGTGACATAAAACAGGTTAGACAGAAAAACACAACACCTGTGCACGCGCAACATGACGTCACAGGCAGGAAATGACCGGGAGATGAAAATATGTTCACACCGCTGCCGGTAAAACGCTGTCCCCTCGTTGCCAAAGCAACATCTTTGTTACCTTTGAGCAAAAACGTTAAAAACAGATAAAAACAGCTGATTTAAGTAAACTTGAGGTCCCGCGTGTCTGTAAGCTGCAGGTGTGACTTTATGCTTTTATATCTCTGCTGCTTTGAAATCACAGACTGTCACACTGATGTCTTTGTGAGTCTGTGCTGCGTGTTTGCTTGAGGGGAGAAGCTGTGATGTGTCATTAAAAAGAACCGAGTCAGCAGAACCTCACAAAGATGGTTTATTGAATCATCGTCATATTTACACGAACCCAAAACAAAAAGGCTCAAATTTAAAAATAAAAAATTCACTTTGCTTCTCTGTGATTTTTTTCTATAAAAATTTTAAAAGTATGTACAAAAGTTTGCGTTTCCTGTGAAACACAAACTGCAGAGGGAATATATTAGAGTTAAAAAACCGAAGTGCTCGAGGTGCTTTGATAAAACTGGAACACCGTCATCGATCCAGCTCGGCCTGCAGGATCTCGCCCCAGGTCTCCGCGTCCAGCGGCGTCAGCTTCCTGCCGCTCAGCTCGTCCGCCGACCTCACGTGGCTGAACCGTCCAATCAGCCAGTCTTTCTTCACAAGGCTGCGGATGTAGTTCCTCACCAGGATCAGCTGAGGACAGGAAACAGGAAACGGTCAGAAAGCAGTTCTGCTGTTTCTGGGTGACGCTGCTTTCATAAGCTGGACTAAAAGCAGTTTTTAATAATGACATTAAAAGAAATGGCTGCAGCGTCTGACATGTGGACAAGTCTTCACTCCGCTCTGTTTCACAGGCAGAACTAACAGTTATAATGTTATGAGTATATCCAACACTTCAGCCACAGGTTCTGCCCCTCAGCAGCCTTCCAGCAGAAGCCCAATCAGACGAAAGCTGATGGCTCTCAGAGCTGCTTCATCCCAGCAAAATAATTCCCAGCTGACTGTCACTATTCCAGGCCAGGGATCCTTTGGGGAAATTATTCAAAATTTCAGCTCAAACAAAGGGCGAAGTGTTCTTAGACATTTTCCAACAATATATTTTGAGGGACTTAAAGCTTGAATATGAAAAGAAAACAACATGTCTTCAGCGTGACGTTCCACAGGTGTGACACCGTGGACCAAACCTAACTTCATAGAACGTTTCTGTGAAACCTGCATCCCAAGTTTGTGATGCTTTTTGGAATATTCAGGATTTAATGTGCATAAATCAACTCGTCTGATACGAAGACCTGGAGATCAAATCTCAGCTCTGACCTGCAAACCTGCTGACACAGGTCACGTGACCTTCATCAGCATCAGATCCCTCAGAAAAACATCGATGGAAAAATGTTTAAAACCTCTGACCTTCATCCCTTTTTGACTAATGACTGCAGGACCTGAAATGAGCGTAGTTCCTGTTTGAAGCAGATCATTAACCTGGAAAAGTTTCAGAAGAATCTGAGATGTTTTCTAAGACATAATATGTTAGGAACCTTCCAGGAGAGGCCGTGTCTCCGGTCGCTGTCGACCTCCCTCTGGCAGATGGCTCGGACCATCAGGCACTGCTTCCTCCACAGCTGCTCGCTCTGCTCGATGATCTGATGCCACAGCCTGCAGGTCCTCGCCGCGCTGCACAGGCTCGCCGCGTCCAGCTCGCCAAAGATCCTCACGCTCATTTCTGTCGGCAGCATCTCGGCAAAGTTGCGAGGTGGGGCTGTGCCTTCGGCTGCCGTCAGGGCGGGGCCTCCTTCACAGAGAAAAAACACTGGTGGAGTCCTCCCACACACATGCTGCATAATAGAGTCGGACTGAGTGGAAGAGCCTGAGGAAAGAGCCGACAGCGATGGAGAAATGAGTCACAGATTAAAGACCTCAGACTTTTAACTCACACTGTGGAGGTCGAGTGAAGGATGAAGACAAATCACAGTGAAGCCTGAGATTCTTCATCAAACATGTTGCAAAGCACAGACGCAGGAAAAGCGAAATAAAATGCAGGTTTGTTTTTTATGACATCACAAAGACAGAAAGGTTCAAGATGAGCCTGTGAGCTGAAAAAGAGACAAAATGACTGAAATGAGCGAGAAAAGAAAGAAAAAGACCTCCGAGAGAGTAGCGACGAGAAGATCCAGCTGCCAAATAATGAAGACTTCACACAAAATAAGCAGAAAAAAAGCGAAAAGTTTGGAAACCAGGACACAAAGGACTGTGAGACGAACCAGAAAGATTCCGCGCAGAGAAGGTGAAGGGCTCCCACGTCAAACCGAAAGAGAAACACGAACAGTGGGGTCCCCACGGACCCAGCCTGGAGACGTCACCCAAGCACAAACTGCTTCCCGTGTCTGTCTTCAAAGACAGACGTGATAAATATCCCCGTTGTTTCCGTCCTGCGTGGCTCTTTTGGCCGACGCTCTGATTTTCGGTAACAAAAGCTGATTTTAATGCTTCACCCCGACCACTCGCCTCCGCCCCTGCTAACAGCTAACAGCTAACAGTTCATGAAAAACTCCACCGGCCGCTTCCGCTTTCAGACCGAACACCGACTTTTACCGTGCACGTGTCCCGGTGTGTGTGATAAGAAGGCGGCGGCGCGCGAGAGAAAACCGGTGTCTTACCGTCCGCGAGGTCTCTGACAGACAGCTCACACGGTTTAAATGTCCTAACGGATGTTTACAAACGTACGCTACGTCATCATATTTTGATTTTTGGCGCATGCGTGCAAGGCATAAACGTCCGTTAATTTAAATTTGAAAACCGTTGAAAATATGATTTTCTTAATTTTCTAATTATAAAATTAAACTGTAAAGCATTTCTCACGCTGCAGTTCTTAAGCAGTCCCTACCACATCCCATTCATTAATCTGCCGATTCTTCAAATATATGGAAAATGTGGAACTTTTTTTACGTTTGTTTGTATTTTTCATCGATAACTCACGTGCAACAACGCTGTCATATTAAAAGCATTTCGGCAGAAGAGATAAATGTTTTGTTTTTACAGATTAATTTCATCTGCATACACGGGGTGGTTAGCACAGGCAAGGTTAGGTTTATTTTTAATGGAGATTAATAAAAGATCAGAGAGATTCTGGGCGGAGTTCGGTGAGTGACGTCAGAGACCCAGTGCGCACGCTCCGCTCCGACCCGGAAGTTTTGAACGGTGTTGCTGAGCTGAAGTTGTGTCGGTGCTGCTGCTCGGTCTGGTTCCCCTCCACAGTCCGAGAAGCTGCTTTTAACCTGAAACCTTTTGAACTGTCGAAGCGTGGCGCTGCTCTGTTTTCCTCCACGTTCCTCCAGCGGGGTGCAGCTGCCTCCGTCCGCTCCGCTGAGCCGATGTCTGGCTTCGACCTGGTCCCGGTGGACGGCGGGGATCCGGTCCACCTGCCACCCGGAGAGACGGTGTTGGGCCGGGGCCCGTTACTGGGAGTGAGTCCTCCTCTCCTCTTCAGTCTGAAAACATGACCGCGGATCATTTACAGACTTCTGCTCGTTACAGCAGCACGTGATCTTTAATCACGTGATACATCCAGGGAAGCTTAGCTTCACTTAAAAACATGATTTAAACCTCATAACTAATCAATAACAAAGTGACCAGACATGATCAGGTGGATCACTGATCTGCCGACGTAGAGAGGGCGGGGCTTCATAAGCTAGCACCTTGAACTTTGACCCTCCTCCGTCCTCCTGCCAGATGCTGCTCAGGTGTATCCTTTAAAACAGGGGAGGGGAATGCAACACCTCGAGGTCCAGAGGTGTCCTTCATCCATTCATTTAAATGGCCTCCAGTTCTCCAGAGGCCTGGTGATGAACTAATCATCTGATCCAGGTGTGTTCACCCAGGGTGAGATCTAAACCCCACCCCTGCTTTATAAGGCTACAACGGGCCACTGTGCAAAAGTCTTGAGCCACCCATCATGTCTGTATAATTTGACCTGTTCCTGTTTAAAAAAACACAACTTAAAAAACATGAAATAAATGAAACTAAAGTCCACAGAAGAAAAAGTTCTAAACATGTTTGATCTGACCCGTCAGAGACAGCAGCGTGTGTGTTCGTGGACTCTGTTAGAGCAGCTCAGCATCATCACAGTGGGAAATGATCCGTCATGTGGGCGTGGCTTTGATGCAGCTTTTCCCTCTCTTGTTTTTCTGTCGTTGTTCTGAGACCTGGTTTGCTTCCCTTCATTCATCACGGCTGAGCTTGAGTCTGTTTGATTTATTCAGAGTAATACTGTAAAAGGAGCAGCTGGAGACGTCTGTAAACGCTGCCTTGTTTCCCGTCTCAGATCAGTGATAAGCGAGTCTCCAGACACCACGGGCTGCTGGACAACCTGAGCGGAGAGCTGCGCCTCAAAGCCGTACGTTCGTCCTTCCTCCTGTTCCTGAATGTGAGGCAGGCCACAGGTTTAGGTTTAGATTTCTTATTACATTAGCTTTATTACATAATCATTTTATTATTCAACATTATAGTAAATGTAGAAGTGT
The DNA here is from genome assembly GCF_057381845.1 of Rhamphochromis longiceps. Lineage (NCBI taxonomy): Eukaryota > Metazoa > Chordata > Actinopteri > Cichliformes > Cichlidae > Rhamphochromis > Rhamphochromis longiceps. Next base: position 45,898,403 of record NC_140562.1, read on the forward strand.
GGTTGTTTCATATCATAGAAATCTCCCTTTGCTTTAAATTCAGCCTTGGTCCCTGTTGCTTTGGAAGATTTTGTTTTTAATTCCATTATTATTATTATTATTATTATTATTGTTGTTGTTGTTGCTGTTTGAGTTTCGGTTTAACCTCCTGCTGTTTCGGTCCTCAGACACACCTGAACCCGTGCTTCATTCAGTCGACCCCCACCGATGACCCTCGACCTCTGCAGAAAGGTTCCTGGCACGTCCTTCATCACGGAGACTTCTTCTCTCTGCTGCCGGGTCGGTTCATCTACGAGGTGGTGTCAGTGGGCGGAGACGAGCGCACGCCCAGGTACTTCTGACGTCTGAAAAACGCTCCTTTCTGTCCTGATGTCGGTCGAGACAAAGACTCGAACCGTCTCGCTGAGTAATGAAGGTGGAGGCTGCTCTCAGGTAACGGGAGCTCTTTTATCTGTGCGGGCCGCGCCATGCGGGGTTAAACGCTCGGTCAGAACATTAGGCGCAGCGTAGGTTTCCGATTTTGTCGCGCTCTTTGAAGCTGACATCAAAGTTAATGCTTCCAGCTCACAGAAGTTCACATTTATCTGCATCAGTGTCGCTCCCCACAGGAACAGCCAGATGTTAGAAGAAGAAGAAGAGACACTTCCTGTTCCTCCTGATCCAGCTGTGGATCTACGTCCAGCTGCCAGACTGAACCAGGAGGAGCCGCCGCCGTCAGCAGCTCCGCAGGAAGACGAGGAGGCCGAGAGACCGTTCAAGGTAGGCTGAACTTTTCAGAGACGAGAAGCTGCTGGAGAAGGACTCCTCAGGGGGCGGGGCCTAAGAGTGACGTCAGCAAGTGTGAATATTTAATCAAGGAGGCGCTTTCAGAGTGCAGGGTTAATGTGATGTGACAGAAACATGAAACTTTAGAACAGTTTGTTTTTTAACAAACAAAGTTATGAGACAAACAAACACTGACAGAAATAATCATCATCAGAACAGGACTTACTGTAAGAATAAAGGAAACTTTGGTTGACAGCAGCTCCTCCCTCGTTCACCAGGGGGCGCCACAGCAGGCGGCTTCACGTGTTTGATCCCACAGTGGGCGTGTCAGTGGCTCAGTGGATGGCAGTGTGAAAGCGAGCAGCCAATCAGTGAAGTCGTCTCGTTGCGTTTCTTTCAGGGAGACTCGGCAGGATCGGTGAAAGACGATCAGCGAGGCGCCGCTCCGTCTGTGACCAGGAGAAGAGTTTTACCTGCATGGATGCAGGCGGCTGTACCTGCTGCAAAGACTCCGCCCTCCACCCCGACAGGTAACAAAGACCCGTCCTGTGTTCCC